>NW_009953404.1:762356-767534 GCF_000747805.2 Chaetura pelagica | reverse complement strand
GCTGACAATCACCAGGGAACAATGAAGGTGGGCTCAGGCCCTTTGTTTTAAATTATAATCTCTTCCTGATACGCAAGTGGCAAGAGGAAAAAGGCTCTTTAGTTTCAGGTATTCAATTGTTCCTTGTTCCCATTAATCAGTCCTAGTTGTTGGGAGGTGTGTGGCAAGAAAGCAAGAGGGAATTTCCAGGATGTGTTACATACTCTGAGGCACTCACAGAAATGAAGCAGTACACACCTATCCCACTCTCTTCCAGCACCAGGCTGCTAACAAAAGCATTACAGACTGTTCCCAGTCTTCTGTTGCTCTGCTCAAAAGGGTTGGGTTTTTTTTTCCCCTAAAACTGTAGAAACAGACACTCTGGCAGAGCTGCTGCAAGGCAGAGCCTACCACGTGCAAATGAAAACAGGTCGAGGCAGAAGGTGCAGTTTCTTGCTTGGAAAATGAAACACGAGTGTGGAAGAAGCCAAGACCACCAGCAGCTGCTCTGTGCAAAGGCCAGGTTGTGTGCCAGTGCCCACAGAACACTGGCTGCAGGCTCTGTGTGGCATCACGTGCTACACAACAAGAACAGTGCTCATCATTCCTCCTGTTTTCCTAGACTGTTTCTTTCTTTGGTACCTCATTACAGTTTTATACACTCTTTTTTTTCTGACAATAACCTGTGTATGTTTCTAAACTAGCAAATGTGTCACTCAAAATGTACTCGTCTTTTCAGCAATTTCTTCTATGTTTCTCTCCAGTTTCCACCACTTGATCCTTCCCCCCTCTCCACTGCTTAAGCCTCTTCTAAGCACAAGCCCCACCCTTTGCCCCAGGCAGTCGTCTTCTTCTGCCTCATTATCCTCAGCTTTGGCCAAAACCATGTATGAAAACAGCCCTTTATTCTGTGATAGACAGGAACCTGCACTTCAAAACCACAATTAAATCTGCAGCATTTACTGGAGTCACACCCCAAGAATCTAGATTGTTCTCCACCCCAGATACAGGTCAGGCAATGGCAGCACAGCAGCAGTAGCCCTCTGAGCACACTGCATGGCCCTTACACTTGCATACAGTTCATAATGCTATAAATTCCATAATGATGGTATTCAGATTTAAATAGTTCTTTTTCAAACCTAAAATGATCCCCTTTTTCCTGCCTGTTGCCTTGCTCCTGCAGCACAGTCACCACCTCTGTTCAAGCCTAGAGCAAGTGGCACAATTTGTTTCAATTGGCTGCTCAGTCTCATACCTGCCACTGGTTCCAGAGAAATGTTATTAAAAACATACTTCCTTAAAATGTATTAAATCCAGAGGGTGGCAGTATGACTTCAAAGCTCTCTGTAGATGCTCCTTCTCATAAAAATCTCACCCAGCCATAAAATGTATTCTCTCTTTGTTGCAACAGTTATTATTCCTGCAGTTCACTTGTTTTAAAGTCCCAATATTGTTTCATGTCTGGAATTTCCTTACCAGTGTCTTCCTCGGTGTAACTCTTGAAACAAACTTTCACTGGAGTAACTGACAAGGTTATTTCTTCTTGACTGGTGGGGAAGTGAATCATGATGTCAGCCAGCAGCCTGCAAGATTTCATTCACCATTACAAGAGCTCCTGCACACAAGGAACACATCTAGTAGCCATGCTGGCAGGGAAAGCAGGGTCTAACTGGCCTCTGCCTCTGCTGACAGGACAAGCCCAACCTTAGATGGTTCCAGGGGCTGCATCCAAAGCAGATCTTGGCCTTATTGCATTAAAAAAATATGTACTTTTACCACTGGATTAATTGCCTATGACATTAAAGCACTGCTTTATTTGTCACAGGTGGATGTTGCTGAAAGCTGTGAGTTTGAATCAGACATGACACACTTCTCAGGGCCGGGTTAGTGGGAGTGAGACAAGTTTCTGAAATTGTAATGTGAGAAACCAAGCACTAGGAAACAGGATTTAGGAATTCAACATTTTGGACTGTGCCCTGATCTGATCTTTATTATGTTAATGACTATGACAGCAGTACTGCCTCCTGTGTTTTTGTGGGAGCTTTTCTGGTTGCTGTTTTTTGGGCTTTTTGTTTTGTTTTGTGGTGTGTTTCCCCCTCTAATCCCCCTTCAGAAAAAATACCTTCTGTATTCATTACCTGGAGTGAACTTTAAGGATGTTTGGACACATGTGCTTTGCAAAAACAGCCTGCAAGGGATCACACTCCTGAAAGGTCAGATTATATGTTTTTACAACACCTAAGGATAAAAAAATGAACAAAAATCAATGCTGGTTTGTGATTGTCAATTATTTTTTTTCAGTATTGTTTGTTCTTTTAGGAAATCTCACCAGAGGAAGGAACCAAGTGACTCCCTCTAACTACATGCAATTAACTCACCCACAAGTAGTAAACTGGATTAACACACCAGTGAAGGATTCCTTCATCCTATCAGTCACACCCTCCAGCTTCTGGGTTTTGAAGAACCCACAAGAAATAAGGCTGACAACATTTAGCACGTGCAACTACTGAAGGGAAGAACATTTGTCTGATAAAGGCTGTTACAGCTCCAATTTAACCAGGTGATGCACGTGATAAATCCAAATTATGATGTGAAAAGGCTGAAAGTGTTTGGCATCATGTTCCATCAATAATATTCAGTTAGTAACTGTACTAAACATTATATTGTCCTGCTGTTTTTAAACTGCTTCTTTGTGTGTGTAACCTACCGTGCCTGCAGAGAAGCTGAAAAGTTAGGTGATGATCAGTGATATTGGTATAAATGCTGCATTTCTCTACGTTCCTTTCCAGCACATTTGCACATCTGAACACAGGAAGAACTGACTGTAAAACAAAAGAAGTGCAGAGGTTACTCACCAAGCAACTCTGCAATGTTCTTTCCCAAGTTTTGTCTCAAGCTCCGGCTTTGATGGCTTCCCCAACAGCTCTGTAAGCAGACACTGAGGCAGCAGACACGAATCCTCACCCAAGAGGCCAACAGCTCTGATTGCAAAACATCTGGTCAAAGCTCTCCTGCCTCATGGTGGTTTTGAAGGCTCTGGGAGGAACACTCCCAAGGCTCCATGGGGTATTCCTTCAGGCCAAGATCCAGCTGGTTCAGGCTTTGGGAACTGCAGGGCACAGATCAGGAGGTACAACTCCTGACCACCATGAAAGACCAACACCCTCTCGTGCAGAATTGCTCAGAAACACTTTGGTTTAGAGCCATCTACCTGCCTCTGTGAGCCTCCCCCTGTAATTCCATTTGGAATCTGGGCTAACTGGCTGCTTACAAAGCCGTGCATAGTAATCCACTAAAATATACCTTAATTATCAATTTACATGGGAGGGATAACTGTTTTTCCTTCTGACATGGCTGAGAGACAGCTGTCCAGCAGTAGTGTTGGAAAAACATAGATGAGAAGAAGATACATGCATATGCTGACCTTGAAGAATTCACTGATCTTAAGGCAAGCTGAAAGTACAAGCAAAATAATTTATCAGCTCAAAGGTGTTTCATATCAAACCTGTCACTATTCCTAAGCCATGGATCCTTTGCATGGCTGCATCTCAAAATAAAGACAGGTGCATCATGCATTTAGTCATGGTTAAAATTCTCACCTTCATTGTTACTGGTCAGAAGTCACTGATAGAGGCACAGGAATCAAAATTAGGGGAATTTAAGTGGCCCTGAAGTGTGAGTTACCTCAACACTTACAGCTCAGCTTGTGTTTCAGGCATTTGAAGGACTGGAGTTTATCCTAAACCAAACTTTTTGTACACCCATCCACAGGATATGTACAAATGAGCAAAGGCATTCCCAGCACCTCAGAAGTTCTTCAGGCATAAGAAGAAATTATCTCCACTTCTCATTTTCCAGCCTCTCAGCAAATTAAGGTGAGTTGATCACTTTCAACTAAGAAACCTCTAGAGAAAACCCTAATTCTGCTGGAAATGGTGTTTGATTAACAGGAGGCATGTTAATGGATGTTTTCTTCCTGTTGAGTCACACCAGTACAAAAACACCCTCTTTAGAGGCAGCTTCTCCTGGGGTACAAAACATAAGCCTTTTAACCCATAACAACAGAAATAAAACCCCTGATATTAATCCAGATGTCCTGGACAAACTTCAGTTGGGTAAGAAAAAACGGAAGAACGTGAGAAGCATGAATCTTGTAATTACAATTAGAGAAAATATGGCAACTGTCCCTCCTGGAAGTGGAGGAAGCTGAGAGAAAACCTATCTCAGACTGAGGGTACCTGTGGAAAACAACACAATATTCAACACTGTAAATATGAGGCTTCCAGTAGAGATTTAAAAATGACAGTAAATCAAATTCACTTACACCTTTTTCTATGGGGTCAAACCAAAACTCATCACTAATCCGTGCCATGGCATGTATTGCTCTTCCAAACACTGGCAGGGAAAGAAAACAGTGCAATGTGTGTTTTGAGTTAAACATCAGGTCATACATTTTCTCCAGAATAATTTAAGAGGAAAAATAGCAAATTTCCTCCACATTTCAAAGGGAACTGACGACACGGTGGAAAACATTACTCTCCTTTCTAGTAGCACAAGCCCTGATGTTTTCAGAAGCTGCCTCCAATGAGACACACCTCACATGTCACCTGTCCCTTTGCAGCAGTTGGTATGAACTGATCTCACCACAGATTGAATCTAATTGGACAAAATACCCCTGGAGTCATAAATTAGCTTTCATAGATGGCAACAAGTCTAAGCCAGCAATAAGCAGCTGGGCATCCGTAAAGACAGAGCCCTAAGAAACACAGAAACGAGCAGTGGGATTCAAAATGAGCCTCTGGCACTGCCAGAGCAGCGTTTGGCTGATTTATTTGGGCCTCTGGAAGGAGGACAGCACGGCCAGGGAGGCACCCAAGTGCTTCTCCCCTTGAAGTACCACGCACACAGCCCTCCGCTCGCTGGACAACACTCAGAGGCTTCATGTGGCCCCACAAAAATGCCTTTAGTTCTTCTGGGGACGAGGCAGAGGCAGCTCCTCAGCTCCGCGGCGGGCCCGGCCGCGGCCCCCGAGCTGCACCCCCCGAGCTGCGGCCCCCGAGCGCCCCGGGGAGGCCCCGCTGGGGGTGCCGGTTCGGGGGTGCCGGTTCGGGGGTGCCCGGGGCAGCGCGGGTACCTCTCAGATGAGCCCCCGCGATCACGCACTTCATGGCGCCCGCGCTCCCCTCACGGGGCGGCGGG
>NW_009953404.1:738795-762068 GCF_000747805.2 Chaetura pelagica | reverse complement strand
CGGGCCCGCCGGGCCGTGAGGAGGCCGCGGGAGGGGCGGGCACCGGGGGCTGCCCGCAGGAGCCGGGGTTTGGTTCGATTTGTTGTTTTTAACGCTTGCTCCATAACATCAACAATTCATTAATTATGATTTGCCTTATTCATTTGGCTTTGTTTTCTTTTCTGTTGCTTTCTTTTGTTTAACATTGATCATGTTTCGCCCTGTTTTTCATCCCCCCCCTGTCTGCAATCAACTCCTTCATTCCAATAAGGCTGGGCACAGAGTAAGTTTACTCCTCTTGGCTGTTGCTAACACCGGTGTTAAGGGCTTGGTCATGTTACTGGATGATTTGAATGTCAAATGGCACCGATGAATTAGGGGCTGCTGTTCAAACCACCAATTTCCTAGTAATTGCACCCAATTCCCAGTAAACGCCAGATGTTGTCACATTCTTTGCCACTGTTTGATGTTGCACATACCTGTGATGATTAAACACACTTGGATGCTTTTAATTTAATTAGTGTTATTGTAGCTTGCTGAGCTTTAATTAATGTGGGCTCAAATGTGGTTTGGGGGAAAATGCAGGTTTGTCAGCAGAGGGGACTGGTGGGTGCTGACTCTGCTGACCTGGGGGCTGTGTGTGTTAGGAGGCAGTAGAGCTGTATCCCACAGGCATCCCACATAACTGGTGTTGCATCTCGAAGTCTCTTCAGAGTCAGTAAGAGAATCTGCCTTGAAAAAGCAAAATCAGTTGTTACCCATTTTTAAGTGCATTCAGGTTTATCATCTATGAAAGGTTGGACTAGATGCTCCTGGAGGTCCTTTCCAACCTGGCATTCTGTGATCATCTGACTGATGCTAATGAGAGTATTTTTCACTGGGAGCTCTTGAAGAGAAAAGTGTGCCTCAGGCACTGAGGCCAAGATTTTCAGCACTGAATACCTAAAGCTAGGCTCTTCAAGCTCTGTCTTGAGATTAAAGGAAAGCTTTCCAAAGACCAATATGAAAGTTTTTTGCTGGGGGCTCTTTAAAAACCATCCAAAATGTGTCTTTTTTTTTTTTTTGTGGGTTTTTTTTCACCCTCTCCAGAGTTAGTTTTATATTGGCAGGTCACTGATTAAAAAGCTCTTGTGTTGCTTTACCAGTGCTCCCACCACCTGCACCCCAGAGATCCCTGCCTTTGGTGGGGGCACTGAGAGCTTCCAAGTCAAGAAACCCAACCCAAAACCTAAACAGAAAAGTTCCCTCTTCCTTTTCTGGTAGCTTCATGGCCTAAACATTTAAAAAGCAAATATTAAAACAAGGTACATTTTTAGCATAATTGCAGCTGCTTTTACAGATCTCTCAGCTGTGTCTTTTCCAAACACCTCAGATGGTTGTCATGTCAGGAACTGACTAACAAAGCATTATGGCTGGAAGATAATGCTTCTCTCTTCACATGGAGCAGTTTGTCAGGCTCCAGAGCCAGTGTTCCTGCACTGCAGTGGCCTAACACCCCATGCTTGATAGAGCTTTTCATCTCCTTGTTGCATAATTAATAACTTAATAAGCAATTCAATGCTTTGCTGGCATTATTTCTCTATTTGCAGATTGAAAGCCAGGGGTATTAAACTATGGTCTTAATTAATCTGAAGCCTTGATTTTGAAGCCCCCATTAAATTAGGACTCTCCTTGCATCTATTGTACTGAAATTAAAGATAAAGATAAAACACCCCCTGGGAGCTGCAGTCTGGGTCAGCATCTCTGCAGTGCCCTGGGCAGGGGGGGTGTTTGGTTTGGTTTTAAACTGTTGGTCCTTTCAGTGGTTCCTACAGTGCAGACTCTGGTCAGCTCTGAACACATGTTGCAAACTTGCTGCTTTTTTATTTTTGATAAGGAAGAGAACAGAAGTTAATTAAAGTAGAAAGAAACTTGGATGTAGAGTTTTAAAGGGAAGTGGCCACTATTTAGCCAGGTCTGGGCTTGAGAGCATGTGTTGGAGGTGTCTTATTTAGTATTTTTTGGATGTCTAAGGAGAAAAAAAAATATGGAATAGTTCCCAAATCTGTGTGAAATACATCAGGCAGCACCTTGTTTCTTTTGTTGTGCCTTGCAATAGCTTTCAGCAAAAAATAAGGCAATAAAGTCTGTAGAATGTTGTGTTTTAAGCCCCCCACCTTGTTCTGTGTTAGGAAGGGCTCTTGTCTTCCCTCAGTAGAGCAAAATTCCATGACCATTTCATTCATATTTTTGTAGCTTTTCTATCAGAATGCAAAGTGGAAGTCTGTAGAATGTTGTGTTTTAAGCCCCCCCCCTTGTTCTGTGTTAGGAAGGGCACTTGTCTTCCCTCAGTTGAGCAAAATTCCACGACCATTTCATTCATATTTTAGTAGCTTTTCTATCAGAATGCAAAGTGTTGAAGCTGAGGAAATATTGCAGTGCTGTTTCCTAATGGTTCTTGTCTCCACAAGCCTCTGTTAACAATCTTTCTTTCCTGCCCTGGCACCTGGAAGTTGGTGTTAGTGTTGGGAGATCTTCACATTCCACACCGATGCAACAGCCTCCCAGCCAAGTTCAAAAAACTGCTGGTTCCTGGGAAGATCCAACACATCCTCTGCACGGGAAACCTCTGCACCAAGGACACCTATGACTACCTCAAGACTCTGGCTGGGGATGTTCATGTTGTCAGAGGGGACTTTGATGAGGTAGTGACCTCTCCTGAGAGTGTCCTTCTGTGTGCAGCGTGTGGGGGATTGGTGATGCAGGTGGACCTGGGCAGATGGGTTCCCTAGTACTGGGGGCACCTGGAAAGCAAAGCTGGGCAGAAGGGCTGTGGTTACAGGCAGTAACTCTGCCCGTGTAAGACCACATCTGGAGAGTCGTGTCCATGCTGGGCTCCCCAGTTCCAGAGAGACAGGGAGATGCTGGAAAGAGTTCAACAGAGGCTACAAGGATGATGGACTGAAACATCAGTCATATGAGGAAAGGCTGAGAGACCTGGGGCTGTTTAGTCTTAAGAAGACTGAGAGGGGACATTATTAATGCCTGTAAATATCTGCAGGGTGGGTGTCATGAATGGGCCAGAAACGGCACCAAGTGACAACACAAGAAGTTCCACCTCAACAGGAGGAGAAACTTCTTCACTGTGAGGGTGACAGAGCCCTGGGACAGGCTGCCCCGAGAGGTTGTGGAGTCTCCTTCTCTGGAGACTTTTAAGACCCATCTAGACACATTCCTGTGTGATCTGCCCTGGGTGTTCCTGCTGCAGCAGGGGCGTTGGACTTCATGACCTTCAGAGGTCCCTTCCAACCCCTATGGTTCTATGATTCTAATGTGAATGCACAGGGAGTTCTCAGCAGTGTTTTGCATACTTGGCTGTGTCTGGGAGCCCAGCAAGGGACCTGCTGCTGGCAGAGCTCTGCAGTTCCTTGCATCACTCGTGTTCATAAAGCAGCTTTGTAGCTCTCCTTTTGGAGGAGCAGGGCTTCTTACCCTGAGTATTATTTCCATAAGCTTCCCCCCCTCTCTCTTTGGTGTTGCATGGAGTTGTTTTTAAAGATCAAGCTGCACATCTAATCTGTTTGTTTGTCTTTTAATTTTTAGAACCTGAATTACCCTGAACAGAAAGTTGTTACTGTTGGACAGTTCAAAATTGGGCTGATTCATGGGCACCAGGTTATTCCCTGGGGTGATATGGCCAGCCTGGCACTGCTACAGAGGCAATTTGATGTGGACATCCTAATTTCAGGACATACACACAAATTTGAGGCATTTGAACATGAAAACAAGTTCTATATCAATCCAGGATCAGCTACAGGAGCCTATCATGCCTTAGAGAAGTATGTGAAGTGTGGGAAATACCTGGGGGGTGGGATGTTTCTTTGTGATAACACAGCTGAGCCCAGACCTTGTGAAGGTTAATGGCTACATTCCAACTGAGAGGAAGGGTTGGCAGTACCTGCTACACCTCCTTGACTGAAACAGTTGAGAGTGAAATACTTCAAGCTTCAGATCTGATGTGTTTACAAAATTCATGATCAGTTTCTCATAGTGGTTTCTATGAAGCAGTGGTGAAACACTGCTCAGGCAGTTCCCCTGCAATTAATATGAATGTTTTTCCCTCTCTTTCCAGCAACATCATTCCTTCATTTGTGCTGATGGACATCCAGGCTTCCACAGTAGTGACATATGTCTATCAACTCATTGGAGATGATGTGAAAGTAGAAAGAATTGAGTACAAAAAGTCTTAAAAATGTCTTTGCTTGTCTGGTACTTTTACCATCTCATCCTGAACTGCAAGTTACCACAAGACTTGATTGCTAGTTTACAGCCCTCCACTTACTGCTAACAGCTTAACAATGTAGCTTCTCCACACTGAGTTTAAAACAACATTGTGTTTGCTTTTCTCTGTATGAATTGATTTGTAAAATATTCCATTAAAATAACTGTTTAAATACTGTTCCTTAATGTTGTAATAAACTCCACTTGGTAGAAAACCTAAGGTTTATGAACTGTTGGTGGGAAAAAATGCAACAGTTGTAGTTGATTGTAAAATGCCTGATGCTCTGGTTTGGTGACTTTTACCTAAAGGAAAGGGCTTGAGCAGAAAGATTGAGGCCCTGGGGCAATGTTATATTTGCTTCAGAATCCACTTGATCTTGAATGTTGTCAATTAAGATTCCCAATTAAATGTAAAGAATGGATTGATAGATTCTGAAAATATTACAATTAACTTGTAATTTACAGTAGTAATTTCACTGTAGAAAATGTCACTTTAGTCTTTTTCTAATGAAGGCAGATTCAATTACCACAATACTTTAATGAATGAAGGTCTCATGAAAACTATTAAGAGGGAAGAGAGGCTTTTCTTTATGGATGGCTTATCTCTGCCAGCCCATGTGTGTGCCCTGGGCTCCATGTACAGAGCATTAATCACTGTAATTCCATGTGAAACTTGTTGTGCTGCTGGAGACCAAGACCCTGGCTGTTCAAGAAGGCTGGAGCTTTTGCCTCTGCTCATGAGGGAGGAGAGGGAACAAGATAGGGAACAATGTATTTTAACAGCTCCCATTTCTCATGGCTGTGAACTTCCCAGTAAAAAGTGAGTTTTGTCTCCTTCAGAAGAACATTTAGAGTGGTGACCTGTTTCCCCTGCAGATGTGGCCTGTGTGTTAGAGCTTTTTTACAGTGCAGTATCTGTACAAAAAGCTGCAGTGGTTGTCATGAAGGTTTCAGTTAAACAAAGGATTTTCCATAGATCCTGGAGGAACTTATTTCTGTGTCATAAGCTGAATAACTTATTTCTATTCTAAATAAACCTGCTTTACCTTAGGAAAAGCCCAAGCCTTTCAGCCTCGTATCTCAGGAACCTCTAGCTTACTGCTTTTTCATGCAGTGAAACACAAGCCTGCTGCTTTCTCCTGCTGCAGCCACACAGAACAAAGTTGAAAAGAAAACCTTGGGAAACATCATTCAAGGCAGGTCAGTGACTTGAGTGGAACATGCATTTGCTGGCAGCTTTATCATTCAAAGAAGGTTGATAGAATGCTCTAAGGCCAAAATGGATACCTAAGACTTTATTTCTGTTCACTTAAAAAATTACAATTTGTCTACAAAATGTATTTTACATGAAGTACACCACTTACAGCTTTTAAAAAAAAGGCTTGTCACAATTCTGCAAGATTGTCTTTATCTGATTAAAATCTTAAAGTGATCCTGACAGCAGCCATCAACATGGAGAAATACAAAAGTAAAGGCAATAAGCTTTTATCCTTCCTAAAAATCCAAAGTGCTGAATATGACTATTACTGGTTGAATAGAAACAGAATATTTTGGTGTATTTATAAACTGTTTCCACGGGGAGAGAAGATGGAGAAGAAATAGCCTAGAACAGTTAAGATGTGGAAAGCTCAGAGCAGCTTTTGGTAAAAAATAATTAAATTCTTTTGAGGTTTTAGTTTAATGTTCAGAATGACCAGAATGAACCTTCTTAATGCATGGTCTTCATCTTGCCAGTAGAGGGAGAAACAAGGGTAAGTCAAGACCTCATCCATGGCAGTTCTGTCCACAGGTCTCTTTTGGTCCACTTAGACACATCTGGAAGACAGGAGAAGAATATTAACAGGGCTTAGGAAAAGAGATTATAATCCAAGACCTGTGAAAGTACTTGAAAGCATAAGCCTTAGCATATTCAGGTCAAGTAAAATTAATTATTTGAATTAATAAAAGGACATTTTATTATAGACAATATATTTTACTAAAACAAGCCAGCTAACAAGTATTTTTGCTAGAAGTTGAGTGAAAAATTCTTAAGTTTAGAAGAAAAAGGAGAGAGTCCTGCATGAGGTATAGAAATGGTTTGTGTTACCTTCAGAAAATCAGCTGATGAGACATCAACCAGAACAGGATTTCCACACTTCCCTTGATATTCCTGAATTAGGGCTGTTGCATCCTCAATGCTGGAAGAGGCAAAAGTTGATCAGTTGATTAGAAAGTTCTCTAAAAAGCCAAGTATTTAGACTATATACACTGAAATGTGAAAAATAAGGTATAAGCTACCATTTTTGAAGTCAGGTCCCATAATTTCTCAGTAGAAGCAAGCAAGCCATGACAAGCCCAGCATTTAACCTCTGGCTGTTAATAAACCAACTATATACTAGAATTTAAATGGTTAATTATTGGTTCCTGTCCCGTGTTGTAACTGGTAACAAAGTGACTGGCAGCCCTGAGTATCTGGGGCCTGAAATGGGTTTGCAGCTGAGCACAATGAGCCCAGCTGCAGCCACTGATGATCCCTGATTGGGCCCTGCCCTGCTCGGTGCTAAGAGCCTTGGTTCTATTTAAGTGGAACACGAGGTGTTTCTGCCTCCTGAAAGACTCAGCAGCCAAATCCTTCAAGATTCCTAAATTCTTGAGTACAGGCAGTTTGTTTATTTTTTCAGTGTTCTGACTGCTGAAGCTGTGACTCCAGGATGCCTCCTAGCTGTGTTCACCTGCAGGTAAGGTGAAACGATTCAAAGCACAAGGGTTTGCTCTTTCACTGGGGTTACTTCTATTTTAACTGCATTTGATCTGCTTGCCAGCCCAGGCTCAATAATCTGTTACTTTGGCTTGAATCACCCTGTAAAGCTCTTTCAAAGTAATGAGTGAGATTTTATTTCTTTATTTAACTTAGCAATGCTTTAAAAAGTCTTGGAGACTAAGTGCTAGACAAGACTTCAAAGAAATTAAAGTAAAATGAGTGATTCATTTTTTGTAATTGCTCTCAGTCATTCATCATCTGTCTTAATAACTTACCAGTTCTTCTTGACAAAATAATCCACTAGTTCTTTGATTCTGTGAGTATTCATCAGTTGTTGCTTCAACAGTGGAAAATACTTAGTTTTCAAGAATTTTTCATATAGCTTCTCATTTATTATACTGTCCAAAACCAAAGATCTGATCTGTAGATTGAAGTTAACATGTATTTAGAAAAGTGGAGTAGTGCTGCTGCAAACAAAGCTGTCCTGCAAACAGGGGCAGCCCATAACCCAGAACTGTGGGTACATGCAGGAAGATTTTCAGTTGCACATGAATCAAAATACAAAAATCCCTGCAAATGTTTGCTTTAGAAATGGCCATTATGTCAACTCATGCTTAGCTAGATAAGGAGAAAGAGGGGGAAATAAAAGGTTCTGTGTCCACTTATCTATCAAAAAAGCCTCTAAGTTAAAGGCAAGTGAAGTAAATTTTGCCTGTTTACCTGAGAAGCAAATGCCACAACTTCTCCAGTGTTCATGTGTTCATCTATTTGCTGCAGCACAGTTTCTGGGTTACACGTTGATAAGAAACCCTGGCAAAGAGAAGTTACAACCATGAATAATCTGAGAATGTTTAAAGCAGAAACTCTCCCTTCAGAGCAAGTATTTGATTTACTCAGGAACAATCAGTCTTTTGAAACTCTAGGTGCAAACATGGAAGTTATCAAACCAGGATCTGTGCAGTGTGACTGAAAGAGTAGAACTCATTGCTTTTTACTCTCAAAGGCTCTTTTGCTGTGACTTCTGCAGAGTTTTCTGACTCGTTGCAGCAGACTCAGTGTCTAACGCTGATACTGTAATTTGGGAAAGTCCTTCTGAGATAACTTTAATGACTGGAAGCCTAAGAGTTTAAGATGTCTTTATACTAGTGCCTCTTTGCTTATGGGAACAGGTCATAATGCTTCATGTGGGAGGACAATGCAGAGCATAAATGAATGGAAATAAAGGGGAAGAGAAACTGTCAAGATCCATGAAGAGGATGTGGCTTTAAAGTTTACATTAGAACTTGTGAGGCATGTAAAAAATATCTTTCCTAGCAGTCAGGACCCTTCACTCACCACTTTCCTGAAGTAGGATTCAGTACTTTTCTTACAATCTGCTGTGGAACCAGCCCTCTGGTAGCTCCTTAGCAATGATCTATGTTACCATCAACTTCACACTGCCCTGGCAGGAATATACCCGTGGCTTGGGGTGGTGGTGGAGGTTTCTTCACTGGTATCCCTAACCCATATAATATCCTCAAAAGGCAAAGTCATATGACAAAGCTGCTGAGAGTGACTTGAAGCTGGCTGGTTTGGCTTAAAATGAGAAAGAGGAAGTGTTCACATGACCCCTTTTAGAGGGACAGATTTAGGACAATAGCCTTTGTGGTGGGAAATGCCAAGCATCTGTAACCAGTGAGAGTGAAATAAGCTGGATTTGTAAGTTACCTCCTCACACGGTTTCTGATGAACATAACCTGCTTAAAGACACTTCCCTTGCACAGACGGAACACAAGTTACTGTTTACCTGAATTTGCTGCTCTCGTTTCTCAGCCTGAGGAATCAGCAGCAGGCACCCCAGGGCAAAGGCTGCAAGGTCCAGCTGTGCATATTGTTTAGCTATTCCAATGACATCCAAGTCAGCCAGAACAGGGCACCTTCAGAAGACCAGGAGGGAAGTTCTCAGCTATGATATGTATAACAGGATGGCTTTAGAACTGTCAGTAAAACTGCTTTTTAAGCCAGACTGAACAATTTTACCTCATCTTATTTTCAGAAACAGCCAAGCCATGTGAGTTGAAGTTTCACACAATACAAAAGCGTGACCATTTTCTATATTTTTGTCATGTCAGATTAATTTGTAGGAAAATGAATTCTTTCTCTCTTATTCTCTGTTTATGTTTTGGGAAATGTGCCGTATTTTGGGCTAAGGTGTTAACTGGATTTTTAGGGTTGACCCTGAGTCCTTTCAAAAAATGTCAGGACAGCAAGAGATGTCCCTTATGGGGACTGGGCAGATCAACTGGTTTTCAGCAGTTGGTGGTGTTGAGTTCCCACTCAGAGAGCAGCTCCCAGTACAGATCAAACAGCCAAGGCCCTGAGTTACAGCAAATTGTCAGCAGCCTCAGGGCAAGCAAGGAATTTGTTTGGGATGTTGGATGAGAAATTACAAACAGCCATTCCCACTCAAACCAGTACAAGTGTGGGATGTGGCATCTACTTACTTGAGCAGAATCACAAAACACTCACAACATTCCTCTAACTGCTTAGGACTCGGTGGACTTGAAGCTAGGAAATAGAGAAAACATGATGGAATAAATACATAACCAAGTTACTGCACAAGCCTGATGGCAAATACCAACCTTACCTGTGAGAAATGGTGACAGGACTGCACTTCTCCAGGCTCGACTGAAGCTGGGAATCTGTTGACAACAAGGTTTTAAAGTTGCAACTAGGTGTATGTGTAGACACAAGCATCCTGACCCACTGCAGGTGCAAGAAGCCTGTCAGTGTTTTTTTAATCCTAGATGAATCATTCTCTACCATTGCATTCCTCCTATCATAGTCTAAGATTTAGCTGTATTTTGACTGATGACAAAATTACTCTGACTTCAAAAGCCTTTCCAAGTGTTTACTGAAGGAACCACAAGTGCAAAAGATGATATTGCAGTATTTAATAATGAAACTCATCTGCATATTGCATTGTCATTGAAAAAAATAATTATTCAGAGTATTTTCCTGTGTAATACTCCATGACATGGCTAGCTGCCATTCCCATGCACACACAAATAGGATGCTGAACTCCTGGGAGTCACAGAGTATTTGCTTACCTCCCATAATGAATGAATCCCAGTAATTGCTATCAAAACTCTTCTTAGGTATTGTTTCTGAAAACAAAATTCAATATAAATCAGTGTTTGTGAAGATTTAGTGATCATCTACAGACCTGCATTATGCTTGTTGTCTCATCTGCAGTCCCTCAAGGTACCTGTGTTCCTTTGTGAGGAGAAACTAATGCTCATGATTTATAGTTTAGTAAATTAAATTACCACAAGAGGTAACAGTATACTTGCCTCAGTAAATACCTAAGATTTCCAGTAGTCTTAATACAACCAGTGCTGAAAGTTTGTTGATCCTGCCTTCTTTGCTATTAGTACCTACATCTCATGAGATGAAAACTGGCTTCAGTCCCTGCTCCTAATACAACCACATGGCCAGGTACATCTGTTACCTCCTTAGGCTGTAGCAAGATTACATAAAATCTGACAATCAGAGGTAATTAAGATTCTGAATGACAAGGATTACTATAATAATGCATACATTTGAGGGGTAATATATTTCCTATGTGTATATTTATATCTTATGTGTATATTTATACTCACAGTTGCAGGCAAAAATATGCCTATTATGTTGTAAAATTTTCACTTTATTTTCACAGGATTTAATCACATTTAATTTTATTCCACAGGATTTAAGGGCTTTAAAAAAAAAATCCTAGAGCAATTGAAGATCAAAATTCCCCAGCAGTGCTGCCAAAACAGATTCCTCAAAGCTTCATCAGTTCATCCAAAAGCCTGAAGTAACCATGTAAATTAACAATTGTTCACAGTAAGTTCATGCATCTGTCACATTCTTTAGAAATCAGTAAATTTTAAAAAAAGCCTTTTTCTCACCCCACTGTAGAGCTTTAAGCTTAAGAATTCCTTACCATATTGAAGCCAAGGAGTTTCTGCAGGAGGGCATTCCACAGTTGTGCATCATACACTTTGTATTCCAGACTGAGTTCTGTCACCAGCCTAACAGCCTAGAGGACAGCAAGGACATGCTTTATTTTAATCAATGTTCATGATCTTCAAAACTTCACTGCTTGCCAGAATAACTCCAGATTTTTACAGCATTACTGGGACCTTTAACTCCTGAAAGGCCACAGCCAAGCCACTCTCAAAATTATTTTACACCTGTGAGGAAAATTAGAAGAAAACCAAACCACCCACCTAAAGTGAGATAATTGCTCTTCTGGCTGTAGGAAAGCTAAAGTTTATTTTTGATCTATCACTTTTAAATATTAGACTAGCACGTGTACATTTCAGCTCCTGATCACTTCTATTTTATGGCTATAAACCAGAAGTGTTACTGTTGAAGCCTTAGCAGACTAGGATGTGTTTTTGTCATACGCTGTTGTCTACTTGTTAATCTCATTTACCTGCCCCTGTCTTCAGGGTAAGTTAGCTGTTTGGAAAACATATGTGGTAACACAAAGTAATTGTCAAAGTCAAATTCCTAAGCTGAGTATAACTTAAAAACATTGAAGTATGAGGTATGAGTACACTAAGATGGGCAAGTACTAGGGGATGATTTTATGATGGGCAGTTATCAGCACATCAACAGGGCTGGGGATTTTTGTTCCCTCTGCAAGAGGAGAATCTTTGGGGTAACTGCATATTCACTGGTGTTTTTAAATTTAATTATGTGTAGCACATCAGAAATAGGACAGAGCAACATCTGTTTAGAAATGCATGTGTTGTGTAGAAAGGTGTAGGTTTCACGCAAGGTATAACAAACAAACAATTACAAAGGATTTAAAAATCAAACCGTGGGTTCATGGCTGTGATTCTTCCATAGCCCTTTAATCATCCCTTCCTTGGGGCTCTTATGAAATGATTCATAAGTATATGGAATATTCAAGATTTCAAACTGTGCCAGATAGATGCAGCATTTTAGAAAATACCTGTAAAAAACAAAAAGTCCCTAAAATCAGAAGTTAATGATATACACAGTGATTATTATAATTCACATAATCAAGCTCAGGATAATATTGGAAAATTGTTCTTCTGTTGCCTTTTGTAAAAAAAAAAAAAGGGAAAAAAGTAGACTGTATTTGTACTTAATTGTAAAAAAACTTTCTGGAAATAGCTTAGGGAAATATTGACCTGCAGAATTGTGCTTGGATCATCTCTAAAGATAAACCACTTACTATAACTCTTAAGATTTAATTCATGCACAGAGATATTGCATATGTACAGAAACCCATATGTAGCTGTGTGGTATGTTTTGGTCTAAAAGCATCATTTTCCATTAAAAAGCATATTTTTCCCTTAGTTCCAGATTACCATCACAGAAACTCTATTCTAGATATTTTCTAAGTTAGTTCTACAGATGTTTTCAGAGAAACAACATTATTCTGCTGGGGTTTTGACTCCTTATTTTTGCAGAGGACTGTCTTTGCAAGATGACCAGTTCTGAGCTCTGATGATCAGAATTCTGTAGGGTAGGAGAAAATGCCCTGGGTACTAGAGAAGCAACTGCAATCCATGCCAAATGGAACAAAATATTTCCCATGTAATGTCATATTATTTTCAGGTTTACAAATGAGGACCCTAATGTACTGGACTGCATGACAGGGAAGCTAAAAGATCTAATTATGCTCTTCAGAAATAGATTTTAAAACCTAAAAAAAAAAATAATCAGGAAAAAATAGTTCTCCAAATATCACATTTCCTTCCAATGGCTATTAATGACCAAAAAAACATTAGTGTAAGGAACACCTGAAGAAAAAATTTATCTTACTTGACATTCTCAATGGTTTTCTTGAAGACTGACTCCACAGTGTTGGTGTCTGCCAAGTAGAGCAGACACTTCAGGGCTCTGCTCCTGTGGGCAAATGTCAACTGAGTAGCACCAATTGGCTGAGAGGAGGGAAAAAAGATAGAGTGAGAAGTCACAACTGGCCACGCTACTAGGAGGAGGCCTATCTAGCTAGTGTAATATTTTCTAACACTTTTTGATTAATTTAGTGGAAATATATGCTAAGTAACAGCCTGGTTCACATTCAACTTTTATACTAACCAGTTGTGTCAATATTTGTCAACTTCAAAGAACACTGTAAAACCAGGTAATTTTGTAGATTTAAGACTATTCATGCAGGCAAGAAAAATATCACAAAATACATTTACTAAGTGTGAAAGACTGAGGGTTGAAGTTCTGCTAAAATGTTACTACTCCTCTTTAATTCCACCCAAAGTGAGCCAATTTGTTACACCAGCTTAAAACATGTTCTAGAAAAACATTTAATGAAGTTAGTTTTAGGTAATATGGATGGTAAATTTAGAAAACCTGGAGTTCCAGGGCTGCTCTTGACAGTCAATAGCAAAATTCATTTAACACCACAGTTTTACTCCAAAGGAGAGGGAGAAACAGAGCTCATATAGATATATAAACTACCCAAAAGACGGATACAAAGGCCTCAGGTTGAAACCCATACAGTTAAGCAAACAACATTTGATTTCAATAGGAGGGAAACATTTCAGAAGGAACAAACTGAAACAAGAATGTAGAAACTTACAGATGTGGTAGATGTTGTAATTGCAAAAAGCAGCCTTGAACTGTAGTCCATTGGGCGTGACTGAAGTAGATACACAACTCTGCAAAAATACATATTTTTTTTAATACCAGGACAGCACAGCTACTGGAATAAAAGGCATCAGTATTCATTGAAATAGAAATAGATTTCACTGTCAAAAAGAAATTAAGGATAAGAGACACCAAGGGTATAGAAAATGAGGAGAAAATGTCCAAGTAGCTACTCTTAAGCACAGAATTCCATCTGGGAGTTACTGCATGTGGTGTTTCGTTGTGTAAGCACTTGACGATTCAAAATTAATGTCACCAGAGAGTAAAAGTAAGAGCACAGCAGTGAGTTCTGAATCATGCACATTGTTTGCTTTCTTGAAAAAGCCACATATAGTTAAACTTGCAAGTTAACAATAATTGGCCATATTATTTGTAAGACAACACACATACCTTCGGAGCTCTTCATCCTCCTGTACCTCTCCAAAGATTTCTTGAGTTTTCTTTAAAAAGACAAGAAAACCTAGTTGTGAGAGTTCTCTAAACTGTTTAGATAAAAAGCTGGGTCATATCATTGCTTAAATCTGCTCTTAAAAGCTGAGCACCCCTGCTAATGCAGCCAAGAAAGGGGATTCTGGTTTTCAGTCCCTCCTTTATTTAACTGGGTGCTTGGCAGGCAGCACCACCCCTCAGCCCTCTGGTTGCTGTTCTGAAGCAGAGGCAAAACCTTCTCCTGCCCTTCCTCACCTTCCCTCTCTCTTAGCTTAGCTGCAACAGAAGATTCATTTCCTTTCTGATTCTAGGCAGTGTGTGATGAGGCTAATAAATTTACAGCTCCTTTTAGGCTGGCTACACAACCCTGTTGCAGCACCAAATAAAACATGTTAACCTCTACACAGATAGAAGGAGAAGACAGCGAAATAGTAGAAATAATAGTGGAAAGGCACTGAAATTGTCTAATAATCTGAATTGAGATGGATCTTAAAGAGATTGCACTACAGGCCAAATAACCTTAGTCTGTTGAACAACTATGTATATTTCATGTAATTGGCCATTTTTCTCCAAAACCAGACTTACTGCTGAGGGCAGAACACTCGGACACAGCCATTTTTCCAGCAGCTTATCCCAAATTTTGTTCATATCCAAGTTGTTAATTTCAGCTATTTCCTCAGCTGCTGTATGGATATCTACATAAACAGACAGAGATCATGTATTTACAGGCCAGTACTATCTTGTTTAGCCTTTTTTAAAGAGCTTTTTTCATGCTCTTTTTGAAACTAAATTATGGATACTCACCTGGATAATCTCTGCCAGCTGGATTTTGGAATCTTTGGTCTATACTGTGGTGTTCATATAGTAAAATGATGAGATTTGCTGGCTTCCCAATATAATTTAAATGCTCTCCAGTGTTCAGGTTATGTGTTATTAGGACATTTTCTGTTGCTGATCGTTTGTACTGCATCTGTAATTTCTTCTGTAGGACTTTTGCTTTTTCATGTGCATCATCCTTTAGCAAAACACCACAGTTTTATACAAAACAGCCTCCTTTTACTCAAAAGCACTAGGAAAATAATTTTAACTTTTTGTAGTCTAAACCAGTGAGCTGGGTAGCAAGATCTGTTCTTCAGATGTGTTTCTAGAGCTGTATTTTTTCTGTACACAGGTGGTATTAACCATGCTGCTCTAGCAGGAAAAAATTGTAAACAAAGCTGTGTTGTGAAAAAGCCAATTAAAATATGCACCACATCACCAGTATGTAAAATTAAGACATTCAGAGAACTATTTAGAGTTCCTTGTGCCTCAACTCCAGACCAAGTTTTGGGATTTATAAGCAAGGATGAGATTCTTATCCACCATTCCCTACCAACCATTTAAAAATGAGCCTGATAATTAAGTCAGAGCAGACTTTATTTATGTATACTAATGCAAATAGCTAAAGAGTCTTGGAACTCAAAGCAAAAGTTAGTAATGATACTGATCTGACAGCTGGAACAGATTGCAACTCCTCCTGCAGCAAGAAAAATGCCCACAACAGGGGAGAGAACAAATTTTTCTTTCTTAAATTGCATGTTTGTTGTCTAGGCTCCAAGAACTGTGAGCCTAATTTTTGCTAGGTTGGGAACAGAAGAATGTTACTAGACAGAGAGGGTTCTTCTCGGGGGCCTAATTTTTGCTAGGTTGGGAACAGAAGAAGGACTAGAAGAAGAAGAAGAACTAGACAGAGAGGGTTCTTCTCGGGAGTCACTTACACAGTCTCTTCCCCAGAAGAAAGTACTGCCTGTGTCAGGATTGGTTAAGGTACAATTTACACATCACATCCCAAACACCAAAAGACAAAACACTAACATAAGTTCCTGACTACACAAGAACAGTTTTGCAAGCAGTTTACCATTACCTCAGGTGTAGTTTTCCTTAGCCATTTATCAGATAGATAGAGACAGAATTTCAATGCCTGAATCTGGTCAGGACCTTTTTTAAAAGAAAAACAAAAGGGGGAGGAAGTAAGTAAATACATTTTTCATTAATCCTTTGTACAGTAGACAATGTCCATTTTATTTCAAAGAATTAAAAAGAAATTAGAAGCTTTAAAAAATATTAGGAAAGCTCTAGTGCCTAGAGAGCAAAAAAAGTTATCTATTTGCATTCAGATAATAGATTAACTTGAATTTGGCTGAAATTATGTACTTTTGCTGAAAAACTTGCCTGAAGGTGGTATGAACATGCAAACTTCAAAGCAATGTATCTTGAAAAGAGATTGAATAGTAATGCTGGGGTATAACATGACTGCTGTTCTAGGTCAAAATTGGTTGTAGAAGACACATGCATTTTTATTCTCAAAATTCCCTGTCTTTTATCTGAAAAAACTGAACAAATGTTTGGCTACAGGCCAGCTTTTCAGTTCCCAAACCTATTCTTCTCCTCCCATTGCTTCACCTCTCAGGACATCACACCTGTACCTTACCTGTTGGGAATTCTTTTGCAATCTTGTGAGCAATAGCTACAGCCCACTCTGGATTGACTATAGACAGCAGATAGGACTGAATTGTCTGCACGGTTTGAGTTGTTTCCTTGTTCACAACTGAAGTGTATCCAGAGTTTCTCATTTCATATATTTTTGGTTTCAGTTTCTTTTCAAAGACATGTTGAGCTGTAGACATATGTAAGGTGTCCAGTGAAACCTGGGGAACATCACAGCAGATGGAGAGTTGTAAGAAGTTCTACAGTGAGGCCAAAATAACGCATAAGGCACAAGCTCTTTAGAGTGTGTGTAAGAAGAGTTTTGAAATAAATCCTTTCGAGATGCTACTTTACCTTCATTAGTTTGACAATCAGCAGAAGTGTGGGGAAGGATTCCTCACTGAGGTCTGCAGCTGAAAGGAAAAGGACAGCTTTCCATGTTAGTGTCACAGGTCACCTGAAGCTTTCCCTATAAAATCAAGCACTTCCAGTTTATTGTTAGACACAGACCTCCATGGGGAGAGAAAAATTATAATCTGAAGTATCCACACTGGCCTGGAAAGTGGGATACATGGATTACTTTGTCTTTGAGAGGTCTTAAGAACATAATGAGGACAGGTTTCTGCACTGCATGTATCATCTTAGCTCCACTGACAGCCAGTTACCTCCCCAGCAGCAGCTGGGGAGCACAGGGGCTTTCAGAAGGATTTGGGATGAAAACTGCATTAATAAAGAAATATAATGAATATAAAACATACATTGTAGAACTTCACAGTTCACAGATAGCAGAGAAAAGGGAATCAAACATATATCCAGCCACAGAAAATACTGAACCTACTTATAACACTCCAGAAACACTGTCCAGTTCTAAAGAATAGCAGATGAAAGGGCAGTCTGGTTTGAGCAGCTGGAGATAAAGGAATCATGTGCTCTAAAACATATTGGTGCTCTACGTCCACAGGGGGAGAAATCCTTTTGTAAGATTCCAGGTGCTTGAGGAGGCTCAAAGCCTGGGGAGGGGGAAAACAGAAAAATAAGAAAAAACTTTTAAAAGGCAAGAAAAAAGCAAAATAGCCAACGAGACTCTTTACATTTCTCCCTGTATGTTTTTTTGGCAGAGTAGGAACATATCTGTATTTTTTCTCCCTTCTATGAGCCATGGCTGGGAAACAGCCAGAGCACTATTTTTCAAGTGTTATTTTCTGAATAAGGCCTGTGTAGATTGTTCAAATTAATTGAATTAGTCTGACTCCTTAATAACTCCACTAATAAACAGAACAGAATACAGATGTTATTAGCAAGGTAGCAGCACCACTACTGGACATACCTGACTCAGCTGGATGCTGGTGTTCTTTTCATCAGCATTTTGGATCACTTTCAGGACAATTTCAATAGTTTCATAGTCATAAGGATCAAGCTGTTCAAAAGAATGATCTGTTTTGTAAAATCTTCTGTGATTTGTCTCACAAAACCATAAAACATAGTTAACTTTTCCATTTTAATGCCAACTGTATTGACATAACAGTGAAGAAACAGTATAAGCCTCATGACACACTTCTCTAAAACAAAATGCTTCCACTTCAAAGTCCTAAATCCTAAAAAAGTTGTCAGGATATTGCAGAAAGACCAAACATGAAGTGATGAAAAGAAAGGAAAAAAACCAAACCAACAACCAAACAAAAAACCCCAACACAGAGCCCCCCAAAAAACCAAACCAAACAAACAAAAAAAACCTCAAGATAGAATTTTTTTTTACCCCTTTTTTTAATGTAGCACTTTGAAATATTTCCAGTGTGCTATGATTTTTAGAAGTGACTTTGATTATTTCCTGGTTGTTTTTTAAGAGAAGTTGGGAAGAAAGACTCTACCTGTCTTTAAAGAAAATAAGAAATGTGGTTCTGTTGGTTTTTTTTTCCTAGAGAAGTAGAAAACTGAAACTTCTACATTCTTTGGAAAAATTGGAAAAAAAAGCCTTTTCAAATATCTGTGGAATTATTAATCTGTCATTCAAGTGACATTTGGGACTAGGTGCATACTCAGGGCTTCTCTTGCTTGTTTTTATGTGTTTTGAGAGGGTTTTTTTTGTCTTTTTGTTTATTTTTTACCTTGTACAAGATTCCACTGAGGCTGGTGACCAGGTCTCTTGTGCTTTTCAGGAGAGGAATTATTTCTAGTGCTCTAGCCAGCAATGTGGAATGAGATTGTTTCTCACTGTATTCTGCAGAGTCATTTTCAACATGATTTGTATTAGCATTCTGGAGAAGGAGTGTTTCAATGCACAGCTGCAGTGCAGCATCACTGTCCAGCATGAAGGTACTAGAAGGGAATAGAATATTATTTCTCTGTGGCCTTTGGTGCTTATTTCCTTATGAATAAAATCATAGAATGATAGAATGGTGAAGGTTGGAAGGGACCTTAGAGATCACCAAGTACTAACTAACCTCCCTGCTATGAGCAGGGACACCTCCCACCAGACCAGGCTGCACAAGCCTCATCCAACCTGGCCTTGAACACCCCCAGGGATGGGACTTCCACAATCTCCCTAGGCAACCTATTCTAGCACCTTACAGCCCTAAAAGTGAATAATTTCTTCCTGAAGTCTAACCTAAATCTCCCCTCTTTCAGTTTAAAACTATTACCCCCTGTCCACAACTCCAGGTGGAGTCTCACCAGAGCAGAGGGGCAGAATCCCCTCCCTGGCCCTGCCGGCCACTCTTCTTTTGCTGCAGCCCAGGACACAATTGTCCCTCTGGGCTCCAGCACTCACTGGTGGCTCATGTCCAGCTTCTCATCTCCTCTCACCAAGTCCTTTTCCTCAGGACTGCTCCCCAGCCATTCCCCCTGAACCTGGATTTGTGCCTGGAGTTGTGCTGACCCAGCTACAGGATCTTGCACTTGACCTTGTTGATGCGGTTGGCACTGGCACACCTCTCCAGCTTGTCAAGCTCCCTCTGGATGGCCTCCCTTCCCTCTAGGGTGTCAACCCCACCACACAGCTTGGTATGGTCAGCAAACCTGCTGAGGATTCATTCAGTCCCACTGTCCATGTCTCCAACAAAGATGTTTAACAACACCGGTCCCAACACTGACCCCTGAGGAACACCACTCATCACTTGCCTCCACTGGGACACTGAACCACTGACCAATTCAGCAGAGTCTAGTACATGTTCTGATTGACACTTGGTGTTTGTTTTTTTAAAAGCACAATTGGCATATTACATTAATTAGGATCTATTTCATTTAAAATAGATTTCAGTAGGCATGGTTATTACTACAGCAACAATTAGACACACCTGATTTGCTTCAATTATTACCTGCAGTAATTCAATATGAGATCTGTGTCTACTTTTGGATTTTGTACCAGTGTTCTTATGAGCTCCTTCTTCCTGATTGATGGTTGTCTAAATACAGTCTCAAATGAAATCTGCAGAGAAATAAACATTTTAACTTATTTCCAAATACACATTTTAGACAATATCAAAACTAATGGCTAGTTAATTTTTTAAGTTTTCTTCAGTTTCAAGCCAGAGATGTTTAGAGCAGGAAAGAGCAGTGCATTTGCTGACTGTGCCCTGTGCCAAATAACACTTAAGCACTTAAAAGTTATTTTCTAGCACCCTCAATCACTGTATTTCTCAATTGCTGAGGTTTATTCAAGCAGGCAAGCAGAATGAAAAATTAAAAACAGCAAACCCCCAACTTTCCTACATGTGAACGGGAAATTTGTCTAATAATTACAATGCATCTCAGAATATGACATTTAATCAGTTAATAAAACCTTAAAATAAGTAAGTACATAAATAAAACTTACACCAAATTTACCAAGTTGGATGCCCCATTCTGCATCAGTAACCAATTCTTGGAATTTCTTCTTTTCTTCTGCTTCACCATACTGGTTAGCAAGCTGTGCTCCAATCAGAGCTACTGCCTAAAAGGAGTGAGAAGTGAATGAAAGTATAATAAATACTCTGAAAATTAGGAATCCTCAGGTCTAAATCCTTAGAGGAACTGAAAACAATTCCTAGATGATCACACTCCTATGTCAAATGAAACCAAACCTGACAGAAGGTGGTATCAGGGTTACTTTTTCCCTGAGCTGGCAGTTCAAAGCTACTTGAAATTTGGTCTTTCTTTAAAATGTTTTGCTAGTATTGTAGTAGTGAAACTAATACAAAAGGTATTTCTTAGACACCAGCTTTTTTCCAAACTCATATCACTTCACTTCCCTACTTCATTGCTATGCTTTACTTCCCATCCCTGGAGGTTTTTAAGGCCAGGTTGGATGAGGTTTTGTGCAACCTGGTCTAGTGGTGGGGTTCCCTGCTCATGGCAGAGGGGTTGGAACTTGATGATCTTTAAGGTCCTTTCCAACCTTAATGATTCTATGATCTTCCTTTATGTTTTAATAGATGCATTCATTTATTCTTTCCATTGTTGGCAGCTGCTGTCAGAGAACAATTTCTCCAAAATCTAATGTAGGCATAAACTATGGTGGTCCTGAAATAAACTATTTCAAGTTTTTTAAGAAGTCAGGATGAAATAACTTTATGCTTGGACTTAAAACATGTTTACTATTCACAGCAACTCCCTGTGCACAGTGTGACACTGTGGCTTCTGTCTCAGTGACATCCTAAAGGAGGAACTTTTTCCAACAGCTGTACTCTTAATAATGGCAAACTATTGCACTTCCATATGATATTGCCAACGTATTTTTTTAAAAGAAACTCTTTAACATTCTCTACTTGCTGAAGAAAGGCATTGCTTTTTGAATTTACCAGAACTTTTCTGTAATTTTGCCATGTATTGTTTATGACATCCCACAGCTTATTGAACATATCTTCCTTGGGCAAAACTGTGCAATATCCCAGTGCCAGGTTCTGATCTATGAGACGACAGTTGAACACCTGTGGGTTAGAGGGGGGGGGAAAATTGTTAAACTTGAGGAATTTACTTTATTAAGTGTCTTTGTGTAGAGAATAACACATAAAAAGTACTCTGTAATTTAAGGTGTATTGGGCCTTTAAGTTTGAGGGGAGAAAAAAAGGAATAAAAATGCATTTCAGGTTTTAGAACTTAAAACCTAAATATACTGAAGCCAGACTTAACTTCCCTCAGTCTAAACTGTTTTAGAAGATGGTGTATTGCAGGTTTGGCAGAGAGCTTTCTTAAAAACTCCCCTTAACCAGGAGAAACCTACAAATCTAAAACGAAACCAGGATTGCAAATGAGAGAGAATGCCTGCAGATCATAGGACCATTATTATAAATTAAAAGTCCTTAAAGGATCCCACAAAGATGTAGCTCCCACTGTACATAAATTTCCAGGCAGAAACATGCCTGAGATGTGGTAGGAAGCTGTGAAGCAGCTGGGAATGCAGGGGACAGTGTTGTCAGGCCATCCAGCCCACCCTTGCCCCATTCTAGGATGGACACCCCAGGCTGTGGAACCCAACCCCTTCCCACCACTGCAATGTTGTCACTAATTCCCTTCACCTTCTTCAGGCTTTTCCAATGTGTATGTTTTTTCCAGAATGTCTGAGTTTCGTGGTGTTTGACCACAGGACAATTTTAGAATGGGCTTTCTGCAACAGGAAATGTAACCCCTTTTTGATAGAGCAGAAGACAGGGGTTCACTCTTCCCTTTTCAGAGCATTCTTACCTTGTGTAGTAAGGTCAGGACAGTGGTCATAATTAATGAAGTACCCTTCTTTTTCAAAGCAAGGAGAAAGTTTTTGGTTTCAGCTAGCATATTGCCATCATGGAGCTAGTATTAAAAAAAATACAGACAGGCAGCACAGTTAAAAATAAATTCTAAGGATTCAACTGCTCTTGTCTTTTACAGCATAATAGGAGGTACTATAATAATGGTATTTTTTTATTTAAGGTCTTGTAAGTGTCTCTTCTAGCTAGAAGAAGGATTTCTGTTTCCCAGTGCTTTTGACCTGACAAGTGTTTCTTGAATATTCTTCTTGAAATTTCCCCCTAACCAATGATAAAACATTATAAATAATTCTTCACATTCATTTTATTCCTGGCCTCCCTGCTGAGACCAGAAGTTTTGTTCTGAACATACCTGGCAAAGGGAAACAGAGAACCATGAAAAATAGAGAAGAAACTACCCCTGCTCCCTTCACAAAACAACTTGACATCTGATCAAGTGGTAGTAATTTTTAAAAGGTCATGGCCACAGCCTTTCTTATATAACCAATTTAAACTTGTCAAGAATTGGCATACTTGTTGGCATACTTCTAGGAGGTACTCTCAGCAAAATTCAGCATCGTTCTTGCCATACCTTTTCACTGAGGGAGAAATCCATGTTGTTGGCTACCCCGTGCTGCAGGCAGGATCCAAAGGAGCAGACAATCAGCCGCAGAGCTAATTCGCACTGACTGCACTCCAGGAGGCTTTGCAGCACTGCTGAGATGGGAGTTTTGGCTGGCAGCAGAAGGTTCTGTCCTGTCATTTATTTAAAAAACAAGCCCAGAAAATAATTAGTCTATTGATACTAAGAGTATTCTTCTTGGAATTAATATCAGAGCAGTTTTCTTCATTAACTTGATGAGAGAAGATCAGCTTTAGCTACCGCTGAACCTGTAAATTTTCAGGGCTTTTAAATTTAATGCAGACTCTCAGTTCAAAAACCAGAAGCTGGTCATCTTGGAAAGGTTCTAATAGATCCTAGCTCATAGTGGCAGAATTTCAGGCTTTGACAGCATGCCCCAAATCACGTG
>NW_009953404.1:728907-738739 GCF_000747805.2 Chaetura pelagica | reverse complement strand
CCTAGTTTATGGTTTTAAGTGGAACATCCAGGCACCTCTTTTAAAAAAACAACAACTATGAGTTAGTCAGACTTTTGTAGGTTTAATTTAAACCTTGTGTTTTCTAGTGGTCTGGTTTATACTTCCAGCATGGTGAATGTTCATGTTACCTTTGAGAAAAGCACAGTTTGCCAGGCTTGTAGAGTCCAAAGGGTACAGCTTGTTCTCTGAAAGACAGACAAACACTCATTGGCAGAGTGCCAACATCTCAGCTACACCATGAAGCCTAAAAGTACCTTAAAAAGGCTGTGCTGCAGGGATAGTACAGAAAATAAAGACGTGACCTCCAAGAGCCAGCACTGCTATTTTTAACTCTAATCAGAATTTATTTTATAGCAAGGGAATATCTTTTCCAACTCGCAAAGGAACACAAGCCAAGAGGTTTTGGTAACTTAACTACTGTGTGTAAATCCCTCTGTCTTGATCAAACAGTTAACATAAGCACTTCACCTGTGAAAGTAATAAATCTATTCCAATCAATCAAATAAGCAAATCCTTTATGGGCAGGTTTAGGACTCTGCAACAATATTTGCCATTATTATGCTTTTTAATAGACCAATGACACATTAGGAATTTGTGAATTTACATCAAGAAGTATTAGAAATACAAAATTTTAAAATATTCAGTGCTTTTTAGAGAGCTGCAAGTGCCTTTTTTTCTGCATCTACAATGTAGTAGAGCCCTGTTTATAATACTTGAAATCTTCAAAAAATTTTGTGTATCTACAATGCTACAGAACAGAAGGAAAATAATTTTAGAATAAGTTGAAATTGATCTTGATAAAATCCTGTTTCCATTAGTGGCTACCAGGAGATGTCTAGAGAAGATCATAAGAACAGGGCAAGTTTACAGTAATACTTCTCCAGAGCATTCTCTGTGTCTTCACGTATTTGTCCTTCAGATTCTTCCTGAACAAAAAACAAAGTAATCTTTACATTCTATACACTCCCAATTTCTGTTCTTCCAGGAGTTGGTCTAATTCATATTTCTGAGATGGTAACTTCCACACTTGTGCTGAAATATGTATGTTCCTTAGACAAAAATAATTATGAAATACAGATTTGTAGCTTGACTGAATGTTTAGGAAAGTTGAGTTTACCAAAAACAGGCAGAAGAGAAGAAATAGTTTCATATGCAACTGGAAGTGCAATCTGTTGATCAAGAATTATCCCATCTTCATTAAAGAAGTCATCATAAGTCCACTCTTCATAAGGATCTTTATCTCCTCCAAAAGTTGTTGTCTAAATAAGAACATTGTCAGAAATACAGGCAATAAAAAGAACAGCTAGTCAGTCTGCTAACAAACCAGGTGTTGCAAGAGTTTTCAAATAGAGGAATAGAACATGATCATCTATTTGAAAATGGATTCTACTGTGTTCATTTTTGTTCTATGGCCAGTAGCATTACTTTTCCTACTTAGAGTGGCCACATTTCTCTTTAATGTTGCATTTTTGTAGTTGTACAGCCAAAATACATTCTTAATTAATTTAATGGAGGCTTTCATAAACATTCTTGGCCAAATATTACAAGCAAACATTTTTCAAGTGAATAAATTTTTTTAGAAAACAACATTCAATGCATAACTAGCTTGCCCAGCCACTTGGGTGTGTTCCATTCCAACTGGAAGAGCCCATTCATTTCAAGTAGCCTAAAGCATTGCTTGATACAAAAAAAAAAAGATATTCAAGAACTTGATCCATCTTCAAATGTTTTACAAAACAATTGCATTATGCAAAGGCATTCCCAGGACTTTAAAAATCAAACCCTCCCTGCCATATTTTAGTTATTTTAATTTTTTTTGGTATTTTTTAAAGTCAGCTCTCTACACTCTCTAGCAAGTTCTGGCAACAGCTACCCAATAAAATCACTGATGTTTTCACTCCCATTAGACGGATTTATTCCTCTAAAATGTAACTGAACTGTGCTGCTTGTGCCATAGCTACACTGCTTTTAGTACTCCAGTCATTACTCTTTAGGCTGAAGTACACACACATACTCAGGGAAACTTTTTATTTGTTGAGCTTTATGGAGTTCTTAGTTGTTTGCTTTTTAAACAAGCTATGAAATATCACTGGAGAAATGGGGGAAAATGTATGTACATTGAACACTATTCTGTCAGTCAAGGCATTATGCATATTAAAAAATAGCTATTTAAGTTAGCAGATAGTACCTTTGCTGCAAATCCATAGTTTTCTATTTGGCACTGTCTGTACATTTCCTTGGCAACTGAAGTATATTTACATAGTTCCAGAGAATCTAACAGCAAATCTGTAAAAATATTAAAATCATTAGCATACTATGAGTGGAAGGTTCATGTCCTATTAAAAGGAAACATTGTTTGCAGCACCTATTTAAAAAAAAAAAAAAAAAGATTCACTGTTTTCTTGTTTATTATATAGTTTGGAGAGTTAGATTCCCAACATGAACACAAATAAAAGAGAACAGCAATTACCTGGACTACAGACTGTAGCTGCTTGGCAAGCCATTTCATAGATCACTGCTGGAAGGTTCATATCTTTAGGAATGATCATTGGAGCATCAGCTCCCAACATATGACAAAGCCTTTGACATGCTGAAAACAGCAGCTTGCCTGTTTTTTCATTGCAGTGATTTTCATAGAGCTCCCTATTTAAAAAGAAATATTAAAAAGTAAAAACAAAAAATCAGTCCTGAGGGCTTTTATTTAAGGCAAATTCATGTTCTAATTTTAATTTTTTTTAACTTATTTCACATGTATGACTCACTGCAACTAAAACTTCCATGACAGAAGTGAAAAAATGGAGCCTACCTTAGAGATACATACTGAAGCACATAGAACATGCTAATATTAAGAAATATATTTAACATTTTCTTTCTCATCTTATATTGTTTGAACACTCATTTTTGAACCCTTTCCTTCACTCTGTATCTACCTACTTTAGCAAAGTATCAGAAATAGTCCAGAGAAGCCCATTAAAAGTTCTAATCTTGAAAACCTTTGCAGTTTTACCTGCATAGTTTGACAGCATCTTCCACTTTCCCAGCTTCTAGTGCTCTCAAGGCCAGTTTTTCTCCCAGTTCTTGCTCTGATATTTGCAGGAGCAAACCCAGTCTGTACAGCCTTGATTCAGTGGAACGGTTCTTGGTTGTACCTTCTGAGTTACAATTCACTGCTTGGACTTTTTTGGACTTTGACAAAGATCTGACAGTTTCATAAGCTTTTATGTGCTTCTCAAGAAGCACAGACATCAGTGAAGGATTCCTAAACTCTTCAACTGAAAGAAAGATATCAAAATCTTCCTGCAACAAAAAAAGAAAATTATGTATTTGTATTCATGTAACTTCCTTGAAAACTGTTTTGGTTTTTAACACTTATTTCTTGTTTCATTCTGAGAGTATGAAGTTGACTTTCCTTGTTTCTACCAATTACTGATTTATGAAACAGATTTTTGCAAAATAACAAAACTTGAAGGATCCTACGTGCTCAAATGCTCTATTAAATAATCAGGCTTACAAACCATAAGACCTTGATAAAATATTACAGTATTCTTATTATAAAAAAATCTTTGAAGTGTTACTAACTAAGACTTTTGGGACAGTATCTAATTTTTTTATTTTTAAGTGACAACTAAATTCTAGTAAACTGGACCTTTCCCAGGCACTATTTAAATTACTATTGTTAGCCTTAGAATGTTCTCAAAGTCAATAATAAAAACTACCTTTGCACCTAAGTTGTAAATACAATTATTTTTTAATATCATCCATGTAATAAGAACAGTAAATGAAAAGCAGCTTAAAATTCTAAAGATACCTGCCTGCAGGGTAGCAAGTGTTTTAAACATTTTTAGGTTAGCTTCACATTCGTCTTTCTTCAGAGGATTGTCTGTTGGAGGAGAAAAACAATTACTTTTTGACTCCATCTACAAACAAAATGTAGGCTTTTTAACGTTCTAGTTTACCTTTTTGAATGCTGAACAGGAATTTAAGGATTTCGACGAGTGTCTTAGTCATAAACATTTGTGGTTTTTGCTGCAGAAAAGGAAGAGGTTCATGTTTGATTTGGTTCAAATGTTACCAGTAACGAGTGATTCTCAGGCTTCTACTGTACAGTGTTTTAATGAACACTGTGCAACACTCTATACAGATCTCAAACAGTTCTCAATTCTAATATGCAACCAGTTGAAAAGTAAGAGAACAGAGAATTATTGTTAATATGCATTCTTTATAGACACAGCAAATATTTTACAGCTGCAGGATGTATGTACTCCACACAGCCTGGTAGCTCTCACAGGACTTTTGAAGGTACCCACCCTTCTTCCTTTGTTCTGCCTTCTCTTACCCAAAATACCACCCTAGAAGAATCACTAACAACAATTCTCTCCTGTGGTTGCAAGACAATATCAAGTGCTGTGAACTGTGAAGCTTCACCCCACTTTAATGCATTGCAAAACTTCACCTACAGCTTTTAAATAGACATTTTCCAAGCAACAAAAGAAAGAACTGGAAAATATGCAGGATTAGAGGTATGATAATGCAGCAGAATTTATAAATTATTAATCAAATACAGATAGTCAAGCTACTGTGTGGAGGTAAAATAACACAAAATTATTTATATGATATACATAAATCAGAATAAACTCAAGTGGGAAGAGGCTTCAAGAGGTTACCTAGTCCAACCTCCTGCTCAAAGCAGGACCAGTCATCCCTTTTTGCTGAAAGACACAGTTTTTACATTTACAACCCCTACCTTTTTTTAAGCATCTGAATAAGAACAGTATTTAGAATGACTTGTGCACACAGTTTATAAGGTGAAATTCTTTGGTACCTCTTCAGAATTATCTGCTTTATTCTGTAATACCAGTGTTCCCCATACAGTCAGTCTCTCTGCAACTTCCTCAGCTTCAGCAAGAGTCAGAGATTTTAATAAAGTCAGAGATTCCTCTCCCTGAAAGAGGGGGAAAAAAAAAAAAAAGAGAAAGGAAAGTAAACCAGAAATAATCAAAAGAAAGGGGCATTTCCTGTTGGAAAAGCTAAGTTATGTGTAATCCCTTGCTTTGCTGCAATGGTTGCATGATGGCCAGTTGGGTAAGATTAATCTTCTGCTGATTAACTGTAAACCTCTTTAGAAAATACATTTACTGTGACATGACTTAGTAAAAAGTGTTCAGAGAATTTAACAAAATCTATGAGGCTTTCAGTAAAATCCATGTGCTTGCTCACTAAGGGTTCTAACAGGCAAATTAAAATGCAGCTTAATTCATTGGCAATTATGCATTAAAACTGGTATGATTATCAAGAATACTGTGTGCTAATGAGGCAGAACAAATGTTAACATTAGAAACACTGCTTTGCAGGGGAATCAGTTTGATTCCTTTAATCAAAAAGCCTCATTTTCCTCAGGTCAAAGAAGTCCCAGTAACATAAACAAGGACAACCACAGGGTATAAAGGTAATCACACCTGCTATAATGTAGCAAGCAAAGTGGAATGTTTCTAGCTATGATATCTATCTGATTTAAAAATAGGTTCAGGTTTTTTAGCTCATCTAGTGGGAGGTGTCCTTCCCCATGCAGGGGAATTGGAACTATATCTTTAAGGGCCCTTCCAACTCAAACCATTTTATAGTTCTGTGACTTCAATTTAACTTGGAAGAAAACTAGTAGATAAACTTCCAGCACCCCGTATCACAAGAGAAACATTCAGGTGCTCTCAATACTAAAGGGGCAGCTCTGTCCTCACATGGGCTATCATTGCATTAGAAGAAAGCTCTTCGGAGAAGACATATCTTTTGTTGTTGTTGGCAAGAAAGGATCTTGTCCCAAAACAACTCTAGCAACAACAGCATGTGAAAATATTTAGAGGCTTCAATCCCAAATTTGGTTTGTATATTGTAGGTCAGAATTTCCATCCCTTTTTCCCACAAGTGAAGGATGGCTCATGATGTTTAAAGCTGACAAAGGTCTCATTTCCAATGTTAAGTACAGGCAACTATGTGTTCAATTAATACCACCATCAAAAAAAAAAGTTACACATAAACCATGTATAAGGTTTCAGCAAGTAGCACAACTTGCCCCTGTTCAGATAATAAGGCTCAGTGTCTTTAAATTCTGAAATCAACTGATATGAAGTACTTCAGTACCTTTTCTTTGTCAATCAGGTTTATCATCCTCAGAATGTAGACTTCCACAGTGGGCAACATATAAGCTGCTACAATTTTCAAAGCATCCTCCAAAGATGTTGGGGTATCTTGTTTGAGAATGTATTTCACAAGCCTCTGTAAGAAGAAAACAGGTATGGACTTGTTTGCTGATGTATAGGATAACTAATGAAGTAATTTATCCACACTACTTCTGCACTGTAATTGTACAGCTCATGCTTGGCAAGTTAACTTAGAAGTTTAAAATTTCTGTCTAGGGAAAAGTTGATGAAAACATAACTGGGAGAAAATGGGTCTTGGGGAAGAGAATTATCCTGGGGACTCTCAAAATCCAGGGGGCTCATCTGGCTCCACAGGACAGCAAGGAACTTTTCCAGAAATTCCTATGCTTTCTCCCTAAGAAAGGGGAGATGTTAATTAAGGTTGGGCTAAACTAATCTAGTAATTCTTAAAAACAAGAGTTGGCTTTCAAGTAAAAACTATGTCCCAACAGGACAAGAAAAGCAGATATTGATAATAAGCGGGAGTTACCAGTTTCTAAGATTTTTTTTTAAAGTCTGGCTTCTAATACCCCATGAAAATGCATGCAGGTAAGTGTAGGGTTTTTTGTTGAACAGAAATAAGAGTAATGCTGATGATCACTTACCATTATCATCTGATTGTCCTTTACAAGATTAGTTTCCCGTATCCCATAGGCTCGTAAGAGCTTCTTGATCTCCATTAGTTGGTAACTTTCCTGCAGTAACTTTACTCTGTGGGCAAATTAGATTATTACTCATTTACTTCCTACCTATAACTATGCAATTTAATAATCATCCTACATCAAATACACAGTATTCTGCCCTCCCAAAGCAGAGCTCTAATTGAAAGCACACAGAACTGAGATGCAGACTGTGGATGGTGCCTTACTTGTCATGCTTCATTTCCAAATGCTGTTTTACTAGCTGCTCCACTGCTGCACTCCATGGTACCACAGCACCATGCATTATCTGCAGAACTGCATCAAATTTCAGCTATAAAAGGAACATAAAGAGTTTTCTTTTCAAAATAAGTTACAAGGTAACCATTGTTCACAAGTGACTGATTGATTTAGGCAAGCATTTTATTTCTTGGCCCAATCTCCACTAGTGTACAGGCATTCATTAGTATAATATAATGTCAGGTGAGCAAATGCTTCTAGTAATTTACAGCATTGTAGAACTTGAGTTTTATTACTAATAAAGTTGGTGACTTTTCCATGTGGTGATATCAAAACTACAATTAAACTCTTAAGCAAAGAGCATCACATGGGAGATTACTGAGACTGCATGAGAAGGCAGCACACGATTTGTTCCTCCTCACACCACTCTTGTAAAAATGTACTCATATGTTTATGTCAAACTGTGTGTCATCCTGTACTGATGTGTTAGAGCCACTTGATGCCTGTTTTATAAAATATACTTACATCTGTATCAGAGATGCATCCAATGACAGCTACTGCCTTTGCCTCCCATGCAGTTTCAAACACTGAAGCAGACCGTGTTCGACAACGTTCTAGCAAATCCTGGATATTTTGATAAAGATTAAGATATTTGAATTCAGAAAGGATAGGAATGTCTTGTAAACAAAAATTAAGCTTTCTGGACATGAAGGGACAGATTTGGCTGTTTCCTTTCTATCTGCTAATGCCTTATGATTGAAATAGTAACTATCAATAAGTTAATTGACAGAAGAAAGCTCATCTGAAAGCTGATCCTAAAATTCAAGTAAAAATAGGCATTAGATTTGTTTTCTGCTTACTCGTGTTTAAAAAGCTTTCTTCAAAAGGCAGAGAATAGGATACCTTTATGTACTGTAGAAGAAGCTCATCCTTTTGTAGATTATGCTCACAGAGGTAGGGTTTTATAAACCTCTCCAAAATGGATGGGACAAGCTCTGGTGCCAAAATCTTATCAAACATGCGAAACACGATAGTAGTTGTGTTTTCCTGGGCAGCAAATAGGACATGTGAGAACATCACACGTGTCAGTACGTGATCCTTTACATCTCTCATAAATAGTTCAATAACCAGTGCCCGCTGAAATCAAAGGAATGCTATAAAGTCCTAGCATCCTCCTTTAGCTCAAATAAAAGCTTTCCTTCACCAAGCCCCTTATTGTTCATTTGTACTCCTAATTTATCTGTTGCTAATGATTGCTCCACAATATATGACCTGTCACAAACTGCAGATCATGGAGTTTAAGCCATGCCTGCTCACATTATATATTTATACCCATGGTTGAAACAAAATTTATATCAAACACAACATATCAAATAGTCTTAGCAGCTTATGAACACAGGTTTAATCAACCAATACATCAGGATTACCCTTTTGTCTGACTTCAAAAAGCTTGCTGCAAGATTTTTTTCCTTCTCAGAGCAATCCACCACTCGAAAGATCTTGAATTACCTTTTCAAAATCACAGAGTGCCAGCCTGCAGTTGTATTTTCTGTACAGGTTTATCAGTTCTTGTAAGTTATTGACCAGCTTCTTTAACCTGTGTACCTCCTCACAGTCACCACATCTCTGAAACAGTGTTTAGAAGTAGAATGTTAGGAGACTTGCTGCAATCTTCAAGACCATTAAGTGCTGTCATATACAGGGAGAAAACAAATTATTCTCCACATCTCTGCTATGAGACAGGGGTGGCTGCCTTCCAATGCAGCAAGGAAGATTCTGGTAACATACTAGGAAAGATTTTTTTTCTAATATAAATCAGTGATGCTCTAGTAGAGCCTGCACAGGAAGAGGGGTGAGCATTCCATTCATTAAGGACAAGTAAGACACAGCCAGGAACCATGTCCCCACAGCTGACATTTTCTTTGGAGTCAGAACCCTATTTTTAATGTGATTTTCCAAGAAAATGTACCATTTTTGATGCCTTGCAATCTTGAAGATTTTATTAATATACCTGTTGAATTGTCACCTCTCTGTGGCATACAGCAAAGAAAATCAAATATATTTTGGAAGTGGGACTTGGAGTAAATTTCTTTCCATTATGCACTTAGAACATGGGATTTGGAAGTTCAAGACAGCAAATCTATCTATCAGAATGTGAGTGTTTCCAGTTTTCACAATGCACAGCTTTAAGCTTTATTCCTCCACTTTCATACTACCATTTCCATAGATGTTAGTAGACCTAGGATGTATAACATGCATCATCTAGTTGTGTTTGCACAAATCCAGTCTTCATAACCTTAAACAGCTGATTTTAATACCTGCTTTGCCAGGCCATAGCACGTGCTTCATTGCAATTCTTTTCAAAGAATGCTGATATTTCTTACCAAAGGAGTCCAATGGCCAAAAGTTGTCAGTCTCATTTCACTTTGATTTTTACTTGTAAAAAAAATCTCTGCCATTTGGAGTCCATTTTCTGGCCAGTTTGCCTGTCCAAGACAATTGATATTAGCAAACTATATCATATATATAGAAATACCAGACATGTAATGTTTCTGCCCTATAACTTACCTTATCAGTTAATTCAAGGTTTCGAGCACCTTGTTCCAGCCATTTTGCTAATATTTTCTGAAAAAAACCAGAATTACAAGTAGTTATGCTTTCTATTTAAGCATAATTTTCCATTAGAATTTTTTTTTAAGATTATTTTCAGAGAAATAATTTAAAATAGAAACTGTAGGG
>NW_009953404.1:717712-728682 GCF_000747805.2 Chaetura pelagica | reverse complement strand
ATTTCTTGAAAAGGCAAAGCACAAGGTTCTGATGTTCAAAAAGAAAAGCCTGTAGGGCTGACTATAAAATTATGTAGCCTGAGAAAATCACATTTTGCACTTAAGTCAGTCTTACCTGTCCCTTTGGCACAACTCTTCTTAAGAAAGGGATTACAACATTTTTAAGCCACAAACATAGTTCTTTCAAAGGAACAGTAAAATGGATGGCATTGAGCAAGTTCTCCAGCATTTTTTCATCAAAGCTGCTTTCAAAATCTGCCTAAAATATTAAAACAGAACAATTACAAACATATGGAGTATGTGTTTATCTGATACTTTGTAAAGGTATTTCACTAACAGAAAGAAGCAATAGATTTCACAAATACACAGAGAAAATCTCAGTAATCATAGGAACTCTTAAAAGACACAGCCCTGTTCAGAAGAACTAAGAGCTTGGTGTTCTTAAACAAGACCTGATTGAAGCAATTTATTTGCAAATGTTGATAGTAGGATCATGTTCTATTACTTAAGAAAACAACAGACAGAGACCTGGAAGTCCTGCACAAGAGAATATAATACCCCATAGCCACCCTTATGAATGTGTCATTCAGAGTAAAGAATCCATGTGATTGTTTTCTAAGGAGAATATGTGATTATTTTCAAAGGATGTTAAGGTATCACAGCAAATGTCCACTTAAAAACTCTGAAAGCTGTGCTTGCAAGGAAGTGAATAGAAGGTTATAACCACCACAGAATAAAACAAAGAATTGTCATCCTTTAGACCTAGAAATATGTGTTCTGACATCAGAAATACCAATTTATTCTTAAATCAGTAAGAAGCTCAGCCTTCTAAGGAGCTAGGTGAACAGGTAATCATTATACTAACAGATGATACTCTGTCATAGACCTTTGCTTCCTTGAGAAGCTGTTTTGTAACCACACTGCTCTAATTCTGTTAAATAAGGCAGCAAAAATTAAGTCTTAACATCCTCTATAAATACCAAAATATGTCTGTTCTATCTCACCTGGTGCCTAAGCCAGAGGTATTGTGCACAAGATAAATTTCCTTCTTCTAGCTGAAAAAGAATATTCTTGAAAACATCTTCGTTGTTCAAGAATTCTGTCCAAGCAATACCACTGGAAGAGAGAGAAGGGAAAGAAACTATTATTGCTGCATGTCAACTTTGAAGTAGTTTGGGGGAGGGAGAACCTCAAACAGAAACAAACCTGAACTTATCTAGTCCAAAAGCTCCATAGAAAGTTGTGAGCCTTGCCTGAGCTCTCAATACCTGGATGGAGATGAGATTTAAGGTTAATATCTGGCTCACCAAATAGTGACATAACATGGATAGGATAAGAGGAAGAATGGAGGAAAATAAAGACTATTTGAGAATTATAGTTAATTAAATAGGTACATTTGCTTAATGAAGCATTAATCCAGAATTTCAGGTGTGTGAACATGTTACACTGATTCTCCTTGAAGGTGGATGAGGCCTCTCCAGTATGGATAGGAATAAATAACAACATTAAGTGCCTAAAAGCATTTTAGAAAGCTTCTTCCTTCAATTTCTGGAGCATATGAGTCTGAATACTTCTTTCACTTATTTCTGAAACTTGTCATTACTGTGGTTTTCTTTCATACTATAAAACGTATTCTTGTTTAGACTTTTGAAAAGTTCAGCAGTGGTACAGTTCTGAGAACTCTACCATATACTTGTTTATCATATGATACTTGCAGGACCAAGAAGTTTGTGCTCACCTCAGTCATGGACACCAGAGCCCCATCAGATGATGGAGCAATGGGTCTATCCTCTTTCTTCAAGATCTGAAACAAATACATGAAATGGTTTGACTTTTAGTAAAGATAGGAGCAAAAACTTAGTACTTCTGTAAACTGTAGCCTCTATTTTACAGTGTTGGACTCTGGTTGGATTTCTACCTGCATTCAGGATAAGGTGGATAATTTGTATCTCTGATTCTGCTTGATAAAGCAGGAAAGACTAAAATAACAAAAACAAAAATATGACATTTTGAATTTTTAGTCTTGAAATTAATATTTTAAAGGTACTTAAAAGGACTGTTACTCAAAACTAAAACCTGCTTTCTGATGTGAAAATAGAATTGTAAGCTCTTTTTGGACCCTAAGCAATAGCAAGAACAAGGTTGGAACAAGCCTTGCTTTCTCCTTCATGTTTGGTAACATGCAATTTATAAAGAATTTACTTCTTGAATGATGGTAACTGAAGATCTCCACCCTGCTCGAGTTGTACAGAAGCATGAAATAGGAATGGATTAGTACAGGCAATTTAAACAAATGAAACCCCTTACTCTGACTTTAGCATAGTTCAGCATTTCTTGAGTGGTTTCATACAGTGGCCATGGAGCATTGATGCAGTAATCCACAACAAACTGGCTATCCTGTTTGTAGAAGGAAAAGAAATTAATTCCAAGCTCCTTTGTAATTTCAATTACTTTACTAGAGAAAGGGGGTAGAAATAAACACACACCTGAATTTTTTGCAAATTTTCTTTGGCTTCATTCACAAGATCCAGCCAGACTTCATGGCCATAACTCCCAACAGAAGCTGAAGCCAGTTTCTCCAAAATAGTGTTTGCTTTCACTTTGTGTACAAGCTGTTTAAAAAAAACCAAAACCCACAGTTTTCAGTTAGATGCACTAAAGTTTGAAGCAGGCAGCCTGTATCAAGAAAAAAAGAAAAGGGAACATTCAAATTGCATTATTTGAATAAATCAGTTAATGAAGCCATGTGTTAAAAAATGCACGTGAAGATTATTTTTTTTTAGCAACACTGCTTCCTGCTACTTTAAGGGACAAATGTGCTTTCTTCTAATCCAGCAGAGCTTATTTCAATCAAAAGATGTACATCTGCACCACCTCTAATAGCAAAGTTTGTTAGTCACTGCAAATACAGTTCACCAGGGAGATGTTTAATTTTGAATCAGCTTTCAAGAACAGAAAGTTCCTCTGTAAGGAAACATCCCTTAAAATATTTCTAATATTTTTAAAGCTTTCTATTTGACTATAGGGTAAGCTCCTTACTAATAAAATAAATTCTGTTATACTAATTAATCTCCAACTTCATTTATCAAGAACAGACAACTTACCTCAACATCCAGTCCAAACTGAATAGCAAAATTCTCTGCCTCAGTGAATTTGTGTTTGTGGAGTAAGCGACTCAGTCTAGGGGTGAAATAAAGTGCCAACGTAAGTGCCAAAGCAGAGAGGAAAGAAAGAATAATTAAAAAAGTGTGTTTCATGGAAACTAGTACCTATTTTCTGGCAAGGCTTCTGTTAAACTTCTCATTACAACAATAGAAACTGGGCCTTCAGAGGGTCTGAGGACAAGAGGGAATATGTGAGTTTATCAACTGTGAAACAATTGTTATTTTTATCTAATAATGATCTAGTAAGAAACAAAACATTATCTTACATCTGATGTTTTCCATGAATTCCCTCCAAGAAGTATATTGTATCCTGTAGCAACAACAGAAATCATCAGGTGGTAGGGGAAATCAGTCATTGAGCACAACTGTAATGCATTAAGTGTTTCTTAATCTAGAAACTAACTCCTGCTTTACTCTCTGCTAAGTTTGCTGGGTTTTTAAAATACTTTATCATTCATTCTCACAATTCCAGTTAAGAGTCACTGCTTAGACTTCTGGCTTGGTATCCTCTTACATATCCAACTCCACCAATCTTTGTAACATTCCTAATTCATAAAGTTCTCATCTTTTCTTAAAGTCTTTATAGGGAAGCAGTTTAAACAGTAAAAGAAGTAGTTCTCTCATCTCAGTTTAAATAAATCCCAAATAAACCCAGAGCATTTTTCTATGCCAAAAGAACTTAAAGCTTCATACAGCATTTGGCTGTAATAGCAGCAAGAACAACTGGTAGAAATATTAAATATTGCACAGACTTGGGCCTAGAATGACACTGTTCAGTTTGCCATATATGCTATCTTTTTCTCCATCCTTTGGGGACACCATTTAATCTTTATTTGTATAGTTCCTGCACCGTATCTAGCACATTTTTGTTCTAATCTAACAAGAATAATGTAATATAATCTAAGAAGAACAACACACTACTCTCTTTAATAATTATACTTATTAAGATATCTATATTTATTTAAATAACAACAAAAATCTAAACATACTGTGCTAATCCCACTTTGAACAAGTGAAGAAACAAGAGATACTTCCAATGAATAGAGCAGTTGCATAGTGGGCAAGGCAAAAACCATTAGATTTCTCATCTATAAAAAAAAAAGAGAGGGGTGAAACAAAACAAGTTAGTATTTTTTTTTCCTCAAACCCTGGTGACAGAGTAATGTTGGAAGAATCATTTCTGGTTTATTGTGGAGTTAGATGGAAGGACACTATTTTTCTAAGTTTTTATTAAAAAGCAGATCTCTACAATTTAATGAAGTTGAATGAATTTTAGATGTTGCCTCTTCATCTAGGCCTATTATATATGTCACATTTAAAAAATTGTATGATGTTCATCCTGCCATTCCATTTCAGTTAACTGCACTGACTGTACATGGAGGCAGATGCTGAATAAGGCAGATACTGCTTTAAGTCTGTGCAGGTATGTAAGACAACACTAAATTTTGCTTCCCTATCTGTCTACATCAATAAAAAGCAAACCAACCAACCCCAAATAATCCATCCCATACCCAAAAAGCAGGGCAGCTCATCCTGGTCACCACAGTAAGACATTGCAATAGTTCCTTACTCCCTCGATCCGAATACATACACGGTCACATTTCAGTTGTGACTTTGAGCTCCTCAGAATTCTGTCTGCTCCAAATATATAGCAATCTTTTTCTTTTTTAAATTCCCCCACCCCTTTTTTCTGAGAGTGACTGCATAACAGCTGAGGAACAGAACACAGATAAAGAAATTCTACCTGTTTGTTATCTGGTATTGTCATGACTATCAGTTTAACATTGGCAAGCCCCTGCCTACAGAACAAGAGAAAAAAGACAGCAAAATATACTTTTTAAATATATAAAATTAAAAAAATGTACAGAAAACATGCAAAATATGTTTAAAGTGTGAAATATTCTGAGTTTCAGACAGATTAGCTTTCCATAGAAACTGCTACATTTAAAAACGCTATAGTGAACCCAAAATTAAATGGTTTAGCATGTAGAGGACATACATTTAACTTCTGACATTTTTAAGCATTCCAAATGGATCTGATTCTTGGTTTTTTACATTGGCACAGAGTAATGGGCAGAGCCAAGAGTCTTGTCTTCTAATCTTAATCACCATATTTTCTTTTGCATTTTACCAAATACACAGATCTCCAAATTTTGGGTTTTCCATCTGCAGAATGAAGGAAGACCTTACTACTTTATCTACCCAAAAGACAGACTAGCTTTTTTATAACATCAGACTTGTCAGCTGTGTTATACACCTTATTTTAGACAAGCATTTCCTAAATGCTACAGGTTACATGCAAGATTCCCTAGCAGAAACAACCGATAAACCACGAAAAACCAGAAAGCACCAGGGTTTTCTTTTCTACACCACAGAGCTAAGGATCCTTATAGTCTAATTACTTTGTCCCACTGACTGGAAAGATTTCCACAAAGATGTCTAAGAATTCAGTGCCACAGCAAATGAAGTGTTTGAGGCACACTTCCTGTAGGGCCTGACAACTTTTCACTTTCCAGAACTAGTGCTGTTAACATTTTACTTACCATATGACTGGAGAAGAATCTGACTCTGTACTTAGAAGAAATTCTTCAATATGTATTAAAGGCCAATCCCAAATTAGGGTAAGAGAATGAACATCCCACATGCTTAAGATATTCTAGATTTAAAAGAAATATTAAAAGAATTGGATATGGATTTCATATTTTCTTTATAGAAGACTTTTTGAGTCTCTTTTAGCAGAATGTTAACACATTCCATAACTTCAATAATGACTAGTGGGGAAGAAAAGAACAGTTTTCCACAACTAGGAGTAGAGTTTAAAAAAACATCATAACATCAAGATCTGTGAATATAAGCAACTTCATTTTATAGACTAAATAAAGCTGGTTCAAGAACATTGTAAGACTAAACCAAATTATTATACATACCTCTGTATCTAAAACAAACAGCAGATTGTCAAGAACTTGAAGTTTTGCTGCATCTAAAAAATACCCAGTCACAGAAAATATTATTTTTCTTGAGAAATGTATTGGAAGCAAAAATGCATTAAAATGTAGAACCAAGGACTGGAAAACTATAGATGTTTAACCTCATGTAACTTCCTAGGTCTGTAACAGTTTAGCTTAAACAGAATTGGGATGTATATATCTAAATTAACCTGGACAATTTCGAAGCACATATTTTGGCTGCACAAGAAGTGTGCTATTTGGCATATGTGTATTTACTAAAAACAATGAGAGACCCGAAAATGCCTCAGTATTTTCTGCCATGAAACAGGACTTCCGCACTGGTCTGTAAAAAGAAGAAAAATTCTCTTTACCTCTGATCAGACTTGAATCAGCAAAACTTCTAACAGACACCAGGTGGTTGGTAGTGTCTACCTCCCATTTGGAGAGCACATAATCACCTTTACCCTGTCAGTTAAGGCAAAGAAAAATGGGGTTAGACATTAGAAATTTGGCCATGGACAGGTATACTTGTTCAGCTGATCTGTAACTTACAAACAGTTGGAAAACTGCAAAACTGACTTGAACTTTATTCCCAGTGAATGCTGAGGTTCAGAAAAATACATTTATTTTTAATTTATCCTTTCTCCTTTGTTCTTTCAAGACTGACCTTTACTACAGTAATTGTTACAGTCAGCATCCCTAAACATTTTTTGGCTGTTCTAAAAACAAGCCCATTTCAAAACATCCAGTTTCCATCCTCATAGAACATGAAACCTGAACCAAACATGCACTGAACCCACCAAGAAACTGCATTGAACTCAACCGATTTCTGTCAATCAACTCAGAAAACCTGTTTCTAGTCCAAAATTACATTTCAAAACATGTTTATTTTTATTTCTTATTAGCTCTGGAACTTAATTCATGCTTAAGGGCTTGTTCAGTTGGGATCTTAATTGTTGCTTTGGGAAGCCTTTGTTGAATGTGAACCAGATTGGAAGACTTCCCAATTTTTGCTTTTTCTCTGAGCTCAAGGACAAGAATATAAACAGACCCACTATGAATCACAGTGATTTACTAAGGTCAGGCAACCAGGGTGAAAATATTTTTCCCCCAATCATCATAACAGAACAAGTTCTGAAATTACAACAGATATTTCCCTATGAGAAAAACTAGAGCCAAACTACACTACTGTTCACCTTGAAATTCACAGTGAAGAAAACAGACAAAAAGTTTTAGCGCAGAAAGTTTATTATCTTATTTTTCAACCAGCTACAGAAACATTCAGTTGCAGTTAAAAACACCATAAATGATCACATAACAATTGTTACAAACACATTCTTAGTACTTACCCCAATGACCAAATGGATTTTGTTCACTGCGTTACTTATCACAAAATTCTGACAGCCAAGGCTGTGATACTCTTCTGTGGAAATGAAAGCTGTCTTGATCTGTCCTTGTAACTTGTGGGGTGGGGATGAAAGGAAAGCAAACCAAAGGGGAAGAAAAAGAAATTGTTTATACAATCAGTGGATAAAACCTTGACCTGCCCATTTCTCCATATACAGGAAAATTAATAATCAAATGTACAGAACAAAGTATTGTTCCAAATTTTGAATTAAAGGACATTACAAATGAGCAGGTATTTCTTACTTTCTTTGCTGTAATCATGTCCATCTTGTCAAGTGCTACATAAAAAAAAATCAGTGTTAATTAAACATTTCAAGATTGAAAAAAAAGCCACTAAACATCACACAGGATAGTTTAAACTTAACCTGACTTCTGAAAAACCTTAGTCAGGAGTTTTGACAGGGAATATTTATCTTGATCACACTACTGAGTTACAGAAAATTAACTAGTAACTGTACTTATACAGCATGAAAAATTTAAATTATTCCAAATGTTCTTCAGAGCCATGAAGACTGATTATGGCTTAAAATCCTGTTTCCATAGTATTGCGTACTCTCTCTAAACCAGTGATTTGGAGAAACAGAAGTTAAAGGAATTACTGGAAGAAGACAAAAATAATTTTATTACAGTTGAACTAGTTGAACTAGTTGAACATCTGTTTCTCTTTTTTAAAAAATGATTTGAAAATCCCAACTTATTCCCATTAGAAAGATAAATGGAAAAGCTTTCTTAATAAAGCTCTTCCTGTTCAAATGGAAATCCCAAATGGTTTGTAGATCATCCTACCTTCCTGAATTTTAGCAAGGGGCAGACACATAATGCAGAAGAATCCATTGCTTGTGAGAATGAACATATGATAAACACCTAAAAATAAATCAATCCCATAGAAATATTTCAAACTCAAGTATTCAAGTAAAGACACAACTCAGAAATAGGATGGTGAAATAATGAAAAAAATAAAATATGACCAATATATTTGACTATATTGACACAAAAAATTTATCACCTTCAACAAGGAGTAGAATAAGTTTTTACATCTTAATTTTGTTTGAAATTATGATTTTTGTATTCAACCATCAGACTGCAAATTCTGTTTTCATGACAAAACTACATTTAAGTGGAGAACTGAAGACTCTGGGGAAACCTTAGAGCATCTTCCAATGCCTGAAGGGGCTCCAGGAAAGCTGGGGAAGGACTTTTGACAAGGGCTTGTGGTGAGAGGACAAGGGGTAATGGATTAAAACTGGAAGAGGGAAGATTTAGGTGAGACATTAGAAGAAAATTCCTTAGTGTGAGGGTGGTGAGACCCTGACCCAGGTTGCCCAGGGAAGCTGTGGCTGCCCCATCCCTGGGAGAGTTCAAGGCCAGGTTGGATGGGGCTTGGAGGAACCTGGTCTGGTGGGAGGTGTCCCTGCCCATGCAGGGGGGTGGGACTGGATGATCTTTAATGTCCCTTCCAACCCACACCAGTCTGTGATTCTATGATTAAATACATGATATTATGACAGAACAAGACCAGGATCTTATAGAACAGGAACTATTAACATCTGAGTTCTGAAGAAGGTACACACAGAAGGAATCCTTCCTTTTGGAGCATTTTTATGTGTTTACCACAGTCCTAAAAAGAAGTATTGACTTCTGAATGTTTGTTGTTTTCTATGGCATTCATAAAACAATAAGAGCTAATTATCTTTAACAAAGAGCATTAAGAGAAGTGCATTTAAAGTGTATAATGCAAAGTGAAGCTGCATCTGATTGATCATTGTGTAGTCTTTCCCTGAAAGATACTAAGGGAGACAAAAGTCACAAAAATTGAGACAAGGGGAAGGGAAATAATTGAATTCTTACCTGCATCTGCGTGATCTTTTTCAATAAAGAGACTTAAGTAAGTATTTTCATTTGAAGATTTTTCAACCAAAATCTGAAAAGTGATTAATATAAAGACTATTATTCTGTGTTTTATATTAAAAAATGTCAGGAAATATCATCAGTTCATACCTTAAAGATTTTTCTTTCATGAAGAACTGTTTTTTCCTATACATGCCACTTATACATTTAATTGCTTCTTCATTACTTAAGGGAACAAAAGTGTCACTTTAATCTGTTTATTCAAACTAGGTGATGTTTTCAAAACACAAGAATGAGTACACTTGATATGTGGAGAAAAGGGAAAAAACAACTCAAATTCTCAGAACAAAATGTTTTCAACAAGATTAAAATAGAAACTGTACTGTACCTTGGTTAGCAAGGTTTGTTTTGATGGTGTGTGAATAAGATGGAAATTGCCATTTTTCTCACCGACCACAAGAAACTGTTTTTCTTGACACATACCAATCACATCCACATTAGTATCTGAAAAGGTCCAAGGCAAAATGTCAAATATTAAGATTTTTTTTTTAAATAATAGACATTCATATTTGAAACAGAAATTGGACAATACAGTGTCCCAGATTTCTTCAAAATTGTTTATTTGGATTAAACAAAGTACAGAAAAGGTCATGTAGGGAGTGGTTCTGGTATTCATTATTCCCATTCCAATGAAAAGTTAGCAAGAATTCTATTTAAATTCTATAGAAATACTTAATGACATACAGAATGAGCACTTTTTATTTCTTAGGTGTTTGTTATCATTCATTTTACAGATTAGTTAGATGTGCAAAATACTGTATTTTCATATAAAAACTTAGCATGTATTTTAAAAGATAGTTTTAACTTTCAGTGGAATTTCAAAGGCATGAACTTACCAAACTGAACGTGCATCTGAAGGGACTGCCCAGTACTGTCAAGAAGTGCCACTGATCTGTCAACAACAATAATGCTGCCATCCCTGGAGCTGCATGCATACAGCTGTGGATTAACACAGACCTAAGAAGAAAAAGGCTTGTTTAGATAACTTAGCCATATAAAGTATGATGAAGAAGCTCTGGTGATGATAAAGAGAAATACAGCTTTGATGAATTCTACCTTTTCTGAAGATGTGATTTGAAGGAGTGTGTCCACTTGGTACAAGGCAGTTCCACACTCGTGTCCTAAACCTACAGGGAGCTGCTCCTTCCCCGTGTCATCGTTTGCTAGAAGTTCAATGTCATTCCACATGTTTACCTGTGATAAAGGAACACACAGGTAGATGAACACACACAGATTTCTGATTTTATTGTTGCATCGTGATTCTGTGCCTAGGAGGAAGGGCAGCACAAGAAGCCTCCTGAACGGCGCGTTCTGCAAAGACCAAGTGAAGTCGCAGAGCGATGCGGATCCCAGGGAACGTCCCCAGAGGGCCCGACCGGGCGCAGCTCGGCAAGGAAAGGTTTCACGCCCGAGGCTGAAAGGAATTCGGTACCAGAGAGCGTTCCTCGCCTGGCTAGGCAGCGGACAGCCCTGCTCGCCGGGACCTGGACGCGGCCCGCCCGGTGTCCCCTCAGCGCGGTGACAGGTCCCGCCGCGCCGCCTC
>NW_009953404.1:702779-717152 GCF_000747805.2 Chaetura pelagica | reverse complement strand
GGGAGGGGAGGGCTGGGTCGGGGAGCCGTGTGCGCGGAGAGACAAAATGGCGCCCGCCGCTCCTTCGCTTGCCGGCGCCATGATGGGCCTCGGGGAGGGGGCGGCCGCTTGTCACCCTCCCCCCGCTCTCTCTGTTTCCAGAAGTTTCTGATTCATTCCTCTGGCCTTGGGGAGAAGCGAAGATGCCTTGTGATCGAGGGTCTATCATTTCCTGGCCGGGGAGAGATGTGTTGTGGCCACAGGGACAGGCGTTAGAGGGGCCGTGGGGCGCAGGTTCCATGGGAGGGGAGAAAGGGGATAGATCGGGCGATGGGGCCTTACTCAAGTTTTCGTTTGTGTAGCTTTTCCTGCCCTGATATTTTTTTTCGTGTTTTGCTACAGGCCTGCCATTTTTAGCGTCTTCTTGCTTTGCCTCCATCCTTCTGTTTTTTCTGGTTAATATCGATAGGAAACGCCCCTGCTATAGTGCTCCCTATTCTTTATATTTATTAAAGTGTAGCTTTATTCACTTAAAACTTGTGTGGCCTGATAACATATGAAGGTGTTTGTCCCATAATTAAGTTAAAGAACCAGTAAGAGTAGTTACCAAACTCGATATGATTAGTTTTTTTCAAAAGTTATTAAATAGTCTGGAGTGAAAAAAAAAATAAATCATGATAGTCTAAAGAGATAGAAACGTTTCAACATTTACTATAAGAACTTTGTGATGTTTAATCTGGTGTTTTAAGTTCCTGTCTTGAAAGTCTGATCAGTGGTGAGACAGGACAAGAGGACCATAAACTTCTAAAGGAAAAGAATTTTGATTTTTTAATGCTTTTTTTGTCTATACAATTTATTCTGTTAAGAATAAGATAAATTTTTATGTAAAAGGACTTGAAGAATGATGGACTTTTTTGAACCTAGATTATAGGCATTATCTTTGAGGTTCCTGTGAAGTGTAGCAGGTGAGGGGCTTGTTCAGTGAGACTGAGAGTCTGTTGCCAATCCAGATGGACTTGTAAGAACTGAGAATAGTCTCACTGAATTCTGTCAGCTTTTTTTTCTGTGTTTTTGTAGATCCAAGACATTTCTTTGAGGTGCAGTGCACAAGGGCATTAATGAGCAGCAGTGTGTATAAATTATGATACTCATAGCCTTGGACCGGGTGGCAGAGGGCTCAGTTTCAGTTGGGTACTGTTTAAAAAGCCAGTGAAAATAGACTGTTAGTGTTTTCCTTATCTTCCTCGAGTGTCTTTGAAATGTAAATTTGTAGAAATCTGAAAATTCCTTAATTTATTCTAGCTGAGTCTTTTGGAAACCTTAGCGAAGAAGGAAGAAGTGGAAGAAAGGGAAGTGTAGATAAGCAGATGATAAATAGATGTGGAATGCCAGGAATCATGAGTGATAAGATCACAAAGAGGGAAGTCACTTCCTACTCTCCAATTTCCTAAAGTTTTCAGGATGGTGGGTGGTCTCCATAGTATTCAGAATTGTCACTGAGACTGTTCAAGCTCTGCTGCAGATGCAATCTTAAGGAATCAGGGCTTTTGACCATATTTTAACTGGATATTGGTGTACCGTGTGACTGGAGAAGAGCAGCTGCTTGATTTCTCTGAGGAAAGATTTTTACTCTAGATATATCTTTGTACATATACAAATTAATGAAGAATTGGGCAGACTAAACAGCAACAGCTGAAATATAAATCCAAATACTTCCCTCTAGTATGTTAGGAAGAATGTCTGCCATTAATACACAATGTATTAATTACAATCTGTAATACCTGTTACGGTTTAAAATAACCTAGCTGTTTCATTTACAAAGTAATATATTTAAACTGGCGTTTGAGGGGTTTCCACATGTCTTGTTCAGTTTGCAAATAAAGCTGCAGCTGGTAGAAAACTGTGCAAGTTCAAGTCCTCTGCTACACTAAATTATCTTAATGAATAGCATTTCGGGGCCAAATTATGTCCTTAGTGAAGTCTTCTGCAGCCACACAATGTTCATTCAGAAGGTTTGATATTAACTACCATTTACATGATCGCAACAAGAGAGACCAGTGAACCTGTAAAGGCATTAGTAAAAGCACTTTCACCTTTTCAGCGTGCATGTTTTCCTTACTGTTCCTTTCATTGCATTGCACTGGTTGGACACATTTACTTCTCCCAGCATTGAATCACAAAACGGTCTTGACTGCTCTACACAAGATAAGTTTCTGGGTTTAGTCCTAGTTCAAGGTTTAGAAGGGATGGAGGGAACATCTCGAGTTCAGTCACCTGGCAAAAATGTAATACAGAAATTGTTGGGACAGGTGGATGTAACCTAAAGGTACTCTTGTATCTCTACGCAAAATTTATTCCTTATTCAAAAGTTTGCTGTCCAATACTAATTCAATACAGCTAATTTAATTTATCTTCAAAGTTCACACTGTCCTTCAAAACAGTTTGGGGATTTTGAGCTATGCCTCAGTAATGCCCCAGCTTGTGAGGTGACTTAGATCTCTTGGGACAATACTGATTTTAAGTAATCTCAGTTCTCTATTTAAGTGTTGAAATACCAGTGTGTATGCAGTTACATCATTTACTGCAAGCATATAAAGTTTCTGGCTACTAATAGTGAGGTGGCAATGTATGACATTGTCTTTACAGAAAATAATTATAAATATGTGTTCAGAGGAAGTACTAAATAAGCAGGTTGGCTTGGTTTTTGTTCTGAGTTTCTGGGTTTTAAATATTCTGTCTTTATATGCAGGGTAGTGATACAGAACGCGATGGAGTAGCCCCAGAAAAGTCCTCTCCAGAAAGAGAGAAGAAAAAGGAGCAGTCAGATGCCTCTAGTTCTCCCAGAACATCAAAGCATCATTACTCAAGATCACGCTCACGGTCAAGGGAAAGACGACGGAAGTCAGGTATGGTCTTTGTGTAAGGGAAGTTGCTTAGTGATGTTCTGGTGTGTGCTTGTAGAACTAAACTCTCTTTAAAGCTTTTTTGGAAAAAATACAGTCTTAGCTCTAGTAACACGTTAGAATTTGAGGGGGGAAAAAAGGAATCTACTGTAAAATTTGGGGTTTTGTCTTAAATGTGTTCTATTGAAGCTTCTCAATTTTAATGATTGGAGTGCTAAGCCATTGTTCAGGGAATGCGGGGTGTAGGGGGATGACAACTCAAACCAGAAAACTATACTACTTTGTCTTAATTTTCATTAGAGATGCTTAGACTGGGATCCTTTTGCATGGTAATAACAAATAGAATGTTACCTGGCTGAGGAATGGGACTGGAGTTTGACATGGGCTAGTTTTTCACTGTCATAGCTTAAGTAAATGCAAACAACATAATGGAAATAACAGCTGGATTTTGCTATCTGCAGTAGATATTAAATAGTGCTGTTGGTTGTCTAAATCTCTATTCTATTTGGGGGTGGGCTTACTGAAAGGAGCTAGAAATATTATAGCCAGCTGATCTCCTCTTTAATTTGGTAAATAACGGAATTTTTTTCTTCTCCAGATGCTGAAGGAAGAAAACACAGAAGCCGGAGCAGAAGCAAAGAGGTAATTAACACTTTGTAGCGTTTAGGTAATTGTACAGTACGTCTTAAAAAGCATCTTGTAGTAATGCACAAATGTGTTAACCTATATAAATGACTTTATGGTAAGTACAAGAAATTGGAAACTTTAAGCTTAAAAATGGATATGGAGATCCTTTCATAGTGAAGCATGATTGCAGCCATCATGTTGACAAGGTAATAGTTTTATATAAATATGCTTTCAAAAACTAGTAACTTAAATTATTTTCTTTTTTGTGGAAACAGCCAAAAGAAAGAATTCATGTGGAGAAGTAGAATGGTGTTCTTGATGACTTTCACAGAGCTTCCATTAAGCGAAAACCTTGGGTGGCTTTATTCCTGGCCAATGTTCAGGACTTTCAATTATACATACCCATCTACTTAAGTATATTAAAAGGAATTCCCCACCTGACTGAGCTCTGTTTATTGCAGCCTTTAATTGTAAAGACTGTCATAGTTTGACAAACAAGCTGAATCAGCTGGAAACATGACAGTAGAACAAATATCTCAGAGGGCTGTCTCTTTTTTAAGATGAAAGTGTGTGTATACAGAGGAGTAAGAAGAGACAGCATCAATCATACCTAGAAAATAACTGGCTTACACATCAGAGAAGAGGTGAAATGAGCAAACCAGGAGCATCAAAAGAGTCACAAAGAAGCTCAAGCCGTGTGGGGCAATAACAGGCTGGGTCAGAAGAGGGAAACTTAATTTTCTCTTGGGTCAGGAACTTCTCCTTCCCCTATTCCAATGGAAGCTCTGTTTAAAAAAAGGAGAGGAAAAAAAAAAAAAGGAAAAATAATCTAGGAGAGTTTTTGTGAAATTGAATATATTGTTTAGCTCACATGATAACATTTCTATAATAAATCATACTCAGCGTGCTAATGCGCGAAGAGACTGAACTGAAGACGCTGCAGACTCAGATAGCAAAATTATAAGCCTACTTCATGATAAGGTAACTATTAGTCATTCAAACTCATATTTCCCTTAAAATATCTTGACTCAGTTATGGGATATAATGGTGGTTTATTACTAAGTGTGTGCCTGGAAGATGTGATTTTAAAAATAAAAATATCTTTTTAATGTTTAAAAAAAAAACAACAGTCCTTGCTTAAAATTTTGTCCAGTGTTTTGCCATGCTCTAGGATCTAATGTTTCACCATTTATTTAGCAGTTTAAGTTTCATGGAATGAACAGATGAGGAATAATGTCCTACGGTAGATGTACTGTTTTCATTCATTTGCAAGATTAAGCTCTTAGTCTGTAAACAAAATACTGAATATCAGTAATTCTTTTTAATATGTGTATTAGAACAACTACTTATGTAAATATCTATGTAGAATTAACATACAGGTAACATCTCAAGCTTGAGATGTGTTTTTATTTAAAGACTGATTATTCAAGGACTTAAGAGTAAAATACCATAAAAGCAGGAAAAAATCTTAACATTACTGCATACATCAAGAATTATAATAAAATATATTTATAAATTGATATATATTAATAAGGAGTTAGAAAAGCTTGGATAAGTGGGTATAAGCTAATCATAGCATCTTCTCCAGACTTGTTTCTTTCAGGAGAGGTTACAATTGTAGGAAAGGTTTTATGAGTATTTAACAGATTTAGATATGCAAAAAAATTCCAAAAAACCCAGACCTCTCAGGAATTGAATTTTAGTCTAAAATGAATGTATCATGCTTAAATTGTGGATTGAAACAAAACATTTAAAAATAAGACTTAAGTGGGATATGGTTTTGTGCTAGAAAGCTTTTAGTATAAACTGGGTATATTAGGAAAGGTGTTGATGTCATGACTTGATCTCTAAGGAAAACTGGCAAAAATCAGGCCTGACCTTTCTAAGTATTTTTGGCATTGTGACTATAAAAAGGAATCTTTTTTTAAGAGGCACTGCAGAAAGAAATTGCGGTATAGTGGAGCAGCATATCTTTAATTTAAAACTACTGTGGGAGGTCTCAAAGTAATGCACATTAGTGCATTACATTAAAACACTAAAAATGGGATTTCAACCATGTAACTTACTACTTTGCTTTTTTAAAATGTTGGAAGTTAGTGAGTGAAGAGTAATTAAAAAATTAACTAATGATGGTTAGGAAATTGTTTTGGTTCTAGAAGTAAAATAGTGTATGTCTGCAAGTATGTATGGATTTTGGTAACTTTGGACATAGTAGGCTTAGGCAAGTATTAAATACTCACTACAAATGTGTGTATATATGGATATTCATAAATTGCCAGGAGCTTAAAGGTAGTTACTTATTATGTGTTTGGAATGGAGACAGTAACTGATAATGACAGTTTTTGTTACAAAGCTGTGAACTTTTATATGGAATCACTGTTTTAGACAGTGGGGAGGAGGGGAAAAAATCTAGTGTACATTTGCAGCTTTGGGTAGTTGGTGGCATTAGGTAAAATAGCCATCACTCATGATTGAGTCACACTCCTAAGGTTACTAATGTTGCATCACAACTTATCATTTTTTATCTTCTGATACCCATACTAACTCTCTTTGTTGCACTATTTTCCTGAAAGAACCAACTTCTTCTTAAAACAGGCAAGAAGACATGAATCCAAAGAGAAGTCCTCCAAGAAGCACAAATCTGAAGACCACAATGACAAAGAACATTCTTCTGACAAGGGAAGAGATAGCCTAAATTCATCTGAAAATGGTGAGGATAGACACAAACGCAAAGAGAGGAAGTCATCAAGAGGGAGGAGCCATTCAAGATCCAGGTCTCGTGAAAGGTAAGTTGTTTCACATGATTATTCTTTTTTTAAGTGAAGGTACTAAAGCAGCCTTTGGCATTTGTGTAGGCTTCTGAAGGACAACTGAATTCTATTACTTGATTTAACAAAAGTGTCAATTTATACTGCATGCCTTGGTTTCCACTGGGTAGTGCCTTTGCTCCTACTTGGTTGGTTTTTTTTCAGATTGGTTCTGAAAAAAGTACAGAATATCTCCAAGGCTTTATATAGGTGATCAGTGTCATGTTTAGTATACTGAGTACAGAAAATTTCTAAACTGTGTGTATTAAATTTGGTCTGTTCAGTGACAGGAAAGAAAATATACTTTAGTGAAGTCATGTCTTTTTACCCCTAAATCAAGAGATTGCTCAGAGATGATGCTGTCTAAGCCACCAGGCATGGTAGGCCGCCTAGCACACTGAGGGTAGGAGAACTGCTGGGACAGACAGGTTGCTGCCAGCAGAATTTTTCAGCCAGATCTGTCCATAGCTGAGGGGTCTGTAGCAAACATGGCAGCAGGGAACAAACTTCAGGTAATGGTAGGCTTGAGGGACTGTGGAAATTGGGGCATCTCTTCCCAGCGGTAGTGGAATATCATGACGAGGAGAGTTTGTTGCCTTGAATTTAGGACTCATGCATCAAATTAATTGGGCCTTGTATTTGTTTTTTGTGACGTTCACTTTAATGAACAACTGAAAATAACTGTATTGATGTGTATGATTGTGTACACAAACCCTGCTAAACTCCTCTGTTGTGGCTGGTGGTTGCTTTTGGTTCCACTCCCAATTTTATTTCCTAGTCTTATAACTTAAACTGTTCCAGGCATGAACTCCTTTGTGTGTGGTTTGCAGTGTGATACATTTTGCCTTGTGGTGACAAACCTCTATGTAAGTCCGTAAGTAGAAGCTGAATTGAAGCATGAGAATATATGTAAGAATTTGGGACGTGTGTTTCAGACGTCATCGTAGTAGAAGTCGCGATAGGAAAAAGTCCCGATCTCGCAGCAGAGAGAGAAAACGACGAGTAAGATCTCGTTCTAGATCAAGATCGAGACACAGACATAGAAGTAGAAGTAAAAGCAGAACTAGGAGTAGAAGCAGGTAAGTGTTAACTTTCATATGCACTTGATGGTGGTGTTTGGCTGAACTTTGTGATGGGCTGGTGTATACAAGGATGATGGGTTTGCCAGTTAGTGTATATTCAGTGTAACTGTGTTTGGCTTTTCTTAGTTGTATTGATAAAAAGGGTAGCTTGGGTAGTTTGCATATACTTACAGAAACATCTGTCCTTGACAGCTTAAGTGTCTCAGATTATCAGCTTCTCATAGCATGTTTTCATGTTAGCAGTTAGAAATACTTAACAATATATTTTGTGGGTATCCACTGTTTTAGAACTTTTGACTGAGAAAGTAGAGAGAAAGTAACTTAATATTTTGAGTAGTAATGGTTACCACCGTTCAAACTCTTCTTGGTTTCTTATGCCACAACTGAGAAAAGGATATTTAAATTATATTTAAGTGGGAAAAACAGAAGAATAAGATACAACTAATCCTTTCATGTGTTTGATGCAAGAATAGTGTGGTTGACAACGCTCTTCTCAGTTTTCCGTGTCAGAACGAGGGGCAACAGGTACAAGTTGGAACATAGGAAGTTCCATTTAAATATGAGGAAGAACTTTACAGTGAGGGTGACAGAGCACTGGAGCAGGCTGCCCAGGGAGCTTGTGGCATCTCCATGTTTGGAGATACTCAAAACCTGCCTGGATACAGTCCTGTGTAAAGTGCCCTAAGTTATTCTACTTCAGTGGGAGAATTGGACTAGATGATATCTAGGGTTGCCTTCTAACTCCATCAGTTCTGCAATTCTTAAAAATACTGTTGTGATTGTCTCTCTGCATGTGTATCATAAAAGGGAAGTTTTAACTGGGAATCACTGGCAGTCAGAGCAGATACACTGCTCAGAAGCTAATCTTGATCAGCTCCACAAAGTTAATCTAAAAAAGTGTCTGTGAACTAACATAGTGTAGTGTTAAGGTTCAGATGGACTGTTTCTGGTCTGAATGGACTATTCTGTGTTACTGGTCACCAGCTCCTTTTTGTCAAGTGTAACATGAGAGTATTTTTCATGTTATTTTTTTCTCCCTATCTTGGGTGCTTCCACTTCTTCCTTAAACTTATATTCTAGGTGCACAGATTTAAACCCTCTAGCTAAGCACTTATTCTGGGACTTTTGACAGGTTCATGCCTCACCTGGAATGTGCTAGAGTTGAGGTTTTGGTCACTTCATGGTAGAAGTTAATATTTTCTGATATTAATGAATTGCTCAGTATTTTGGTGTAGAGTTATCAGTCTCTTTGTGTGTCACTTTTGCATTCTTAATGCCCTGTAGGATTTTCTGAATGAGTAAGCTGGAATATGACAATGACCACTACAGTTGAATTTTTTCCCCTACTACTTATTTAAAGTGAAACAAGTAGTGTAAATGCCAATGGTTTTCCTTCAGTGCTCCTGCGAAAGTGTTGCCAGTGTTCCAGTTCATTTAGCAGTATTTTCACTAGAGTATTTTAAATTGCGTATTTAAAGGGTATAGAAGTTGGTTATGACTACTCATCGTTACAGTGGATGATTGGAGACTTAAGAATCTAGCACATTCATATAATGCTACATCATCACTTGTGAAACTCTTAAGAAGACTTACCTTTCTGAAGAACTAGTTGAAGTACATGGTTTGTGTCAGATTTTATTTTGGCATGCACTTTCTACCAAACTTTCAACTGGGGTGAGTAGAGCTGCTGGGTCTTCAATTGGTACAATTGTGTTACTTGCATTTAATGATATTTAAGTCACCTTTGGCATGACGTGTAAGGCTTCACAGTTCCTCGTTATTTCCAGTTACTATATGCAGTTTCTGTTTTTGAAAGTCACTGTGAACATTTTGTGTTTAATAATTCTGTGAAAACTTTACATTCTGGGATAGATTTTTTGCTTCTGCAGTGGAATTCCAGTTACCTGAACAGCACATGTGGAAAAAAAAGTAAAAAATAGTCATAACTTAGGAATTTCTTCAACTGGAAACATGCTTTGTTGGATAGTGATGGACATACTGCAAGAATTAATTTCTTTTAAGTACTGTTTTTGTTTCACAAGTCCTAGAGAAGAACGATAAGCAGAATGTGTTTTTTTAACAGTAGCTAGAACACTTCATCAGGTTCTGGGCTTAGGTGAAACCTTTGGAAAGAGTTACGGGACAAGCCTCAAGGAAAATTCTCCTCAAGCCAGATAAACATGATGTGGAAACCTGCCCTGTTAAAACTCAACTGTGAAATGAATTTCCTCATTCATGAAAAGCCATATTTGTTACAATGAAAGGCTATGACAGAAGCATTTGTAAATTGTGGAGCTTAACCATCCCTTGATGGTTCTTTGCACAGTCTCAAGCTCACATTTTCAAGTGATCTGCCCTCACTAGCATTTAAACTAATCTTTCTGTTCTGTGAGCGTGTAGACCCTCCTGGCAGTTCTTTTGTGGCATTTCTCTGATTAAATGCTAGGTGAAAAACATGACACCATCTTCTTGTTTCACATGGAAATACTTAAATACAAAAGCTCAAATATTTATTTCCTTGATGTTTACCAGTGCAATAAAGCATCAGACCAAAGTCAAGACCAAACTACAATAGTCAGCATGGGAAAAATGAAGGTATCTTTGAAACGTGCATTACGTCTTATCTCAGGAATGCAGATCTGTCACTTCCTAGTGCCTGAATCTGCATCTTGTCATCTTCTATGAAAAGATAAGTCTCACCTCTTATGTACTCTACCAGATTTGTCATGTAAACATGCATCTTATTATAACTTCAGTCTACATTTCGTGATTGTAGATGCTGCCCAAGTTGCGAAGGAAAGAAATGGATTATCTGAATGCATTTTAAGTGGCTGTTGTTAGTTATTATCTTTAATCGTTGGTAATAAGATTTTAAGTGTAAAATTGCAGACACATCTTTGTGCATCTCAACTCACTGTTTATGGCAAATCTGGGGAACATGTGAGTGATAACTGCTGTAAATTTTGTTGGATGCTGCCAGTATCTGTGACTTCTTTGTTAAAAACATCAGTGTCAGAGGCTTAAACAGGGATAAACCTTTATCTCCTGTGCTGTAGATATTGATGATCATGGCAAGGAGAAATACTCCTGATAGTAATTTAGGTTTGTATTTTGAGTGGCTGTTGCTTAGATGTGACTAAATGTGTATGTCGTAAGAACAACTTGGGAGGAGATGGGGAGCAGGTTACTAAAGGAGAATTGAACTGAAGATTTTAGTATTTTGCTTAAAAATGTCTTCGATATGAGTTATTTTCAGATTGTCAGGTTCCAGTTGTCCAAAGCACATCTAGTGAAGAGTATACATAGGGGAGAGAAGTAGTCATTTTCCTGAGCACTATTCTAGTTTTTCAATTAGGCTTCTTCAAAATGCTCACTTTTAACACTGAGTGCTGTTAGGTTTTTTTGTGGTTTTAAAACATTCTTGTAACTTGGCCCATTTTACTGTTTTCTTGCAATTCAATTTATCAGAACTTGCATGGTATTTTTTCTTGTCAGATTTTAGAATTAATCTCTAGAGTAGATCTATTTGTTCAAAACACTATGTATAAGAGGGTAATAAATTCCAGGAATTACTCTTTGTTACCTCTTGCAGTTGGAAATCTTCAGTTCTAGCTTTGTCTTGTTACAAAGCGGATGTGACTTACATTGTTCTAGAACAATCTCTGAAAACTGTTCTAGAGAGCTCTGCAAATTAAGCATAAAGTCATTTTTCAGAATTGTAATCAAATACTTGATGAAATGTTAAGGTATATATGTAGCTTCGTTGTTTTAGCAACTCTGTTGAATTTGGTTACAGGGAGAGAAAGAAAAGAATTGAAAAGCCCCGAAGATTCGGCAGGAGTCACAGCCGGAGTCCGAGTCCACCACCTTTCCGCGGAAGAAATACGGCAATGGATGCACAGGAAGCATTAGCCAGAAGGTCAGAAGTTGTAAAGATTTTAATTATATGTCATGTAAATAAGCTGCTGCTATTGGTTTCACATGTCTGAATATTTTTATTCTTGTGCACATCTAGACTGGAAAGAGCAAAGAAACTACAAGAACAGAGAGAGAAAGAAATGGTTGAAAAACAGAAGCAACAGGAAATGGCTGCAGGTAGTCCATGTATAGTATATTAATTCCTAAACAATAGGGGGAGTGGAAAATAGTATAAACTTATGTGCTGGTTGTTCTGTCCAACAGATCTACATGATGTCTTTCTTTGTTAAATTGTTAACTTGGTCGTTTTATAAACCACATATAGAACTAGGAAATGTTTCCAAAAACCAAAAAACCCCATAACAAACACAAAACCCCAAGAGAAAAGATCAGGATTTCTAACTGGTTAGTGAGTATTGATGAGCTGCTAACAAAAATGTTGTATGTTAAGCTGGTAAATGATTTTATGATCATCATTGGACCTTTCCTGGATGGATTATTAAGACTTTGAAAGCTGTTACTAGCTCAGGTGTATTTAGAAGCACGAGATACAAATAACATGTATTTTATCATGCATTTGTTATTGGACCATTTTTAACTTCTGGTGAAGGGTGATGTTTGGGGATTATCTTTTGTTTGTTCAAGGATGTTTTTCTGGGGTTGTCTGAACTTTTTTGTGATAGGAAATTCCCTTTCTTCTGCAGCAGCTGCAGCCTCTGGAGGTTCTGTTATTAATGTTGCTGCTCTTCTGGCATCGGGGACACAAGTGACTCCTCAGATAGCAATGGCAGCTCAAATGGCAGCATTACAAGCAAAAGCACTAGCAGAGACTGGAATAGCTGTACCGAGCTATTATAACCCAGCAGCAGTGAATCCAATGAAATTTGCTGAGCAGGAGAAAAAGCGGAAGATGCTTTGGCAAGGCAAAAAGGAAGGGGTAATGTTGTCCTTTTTACTTCCATAGAAGTACTTTGATTAACGGTAAGCCTGCATTCTGACAATGTTTCCAAAATTTGTGGAAACCAGTGCAATCTACTCAAGTAAAGAATAGACCTGCATTTTGAAACCTCTGGTTAAGTAGACTTTCCTTACAGAGCTTCTGTGAGGATGCCGCAGAAGTGTCAGACAGCTGGCTCATTTTTAATACAACTTTTTTGTTTGCTGCTGTATTGTGGTATTAGAAAAAATAGAAAGCTGATACATTTTTATTTTTTTTTTTTAATATGTACAGGATAAATCACAGTCTGCAGAAATATGGGAAAAATTAAATTTTGGAAACAAGGACCAAAATGTCAAGTTCAGAAAACTGATGGGCATTAAGGTAAAGAGTTCTGCATGTGAAATAAGTTTAAAAAATTAAGGATAGTGGTTTTGTTTTTTATTTTAAAGTGTATCTCAACCAAGAAAGATGTTAAGTTAACCCGATACTACCTGATACAGTTAAGAACTTTTAATTTATTTCATTTATTTCATTAATTTCATACAGTTAAGTAATCTTCATTGAAGTTCACAAGCAGAATCTAAATCCAGATTCAGTTCCCATTCTAGAATTCCATTGTTTCTGGCTGACAAGACAACTGTTGTGATCTGTAATATTGGTAGTAACTGTAACAAGTATTCATAGTGTGATAAATTCTGTCATTCTGTATAGATGAGTTAATTGGAGACATTTAGTGAGTTGGAAAAAGGACTTGGATAGAAAAGGCCTCAACCTCAACCTGTTTCTTGACTGTAAGGGGGAAGCTACCCTGGAATGTTTCAGCAGTAAAGCCAAATGCTTGAATTCTAACTTGCTTTGGGAAAGAACAAAGAAAAATTGTTACCTTTAAGACACCTTGGTGTATGAAAACACCACTGAAGTTTTTTTTCTCTCTGCTTTCTAGAGCGAGGATGAAGCTGGCTGCAGCTCAGTGGATGAAGAGAGTTACAAAACGCTGAAGCAACAGGAAGAGGTTTTCAGAAATCTAGATGCACAGTATGAAATGGCAAGATCACAGACTCATACACAAAGAGGAATGGGGTTGGGTTTTACATCTTCAATGCGAGGAATGGATGCAGTTTGAAAAGGAAAAAAATGGCGGTTTTAAAGTTTGGGACTATGGAAGGTTCTTGTTCAAATGTTGGGCCCTTGTTCACCAAAAAGCTAGCATTCTAGCTTGCATGGGTGTTGCATTGACTTTAATTTATTGAAAAATACAATTTTTTTTGTAAATATCAGATAAGTGATACTGGTGTTAGTGTTGTAATCAGGTTATACCCACTTCCATTAAACTTGACAGAGCTATAGAAGGACAGTATTTTTTAGTTAAAAGTTCTACTTTTCAAACCAAGCAGCAGATGGGAGAAGCTCATACATGGATATTTGGTGTCCACTGTCTTGTGTACTTTTGTACTTTAACCTTGTACAGTTATTTTCAATTCTTGAAACATGAAAGAAACATTGTGTAGATGTTATTTAGCAGACTGGGCCAATAGGCACATAATCCAGTGCAAAAAAACCTGGTTAATAATAAAGACATTTTTTCTCTAAGGTCTTTATGCTAATTAAGTTGTCTTTTGGGCCAAACTCTAGGGAAATGTAATCAAGAAATGTCAGGAGAACTTCAGAAGTCAGAAATAGTGTTTGTTTTTCTTATTTTGAAGTAGGATTTGCCTATAAGGAGATGGGCACTGCAGCACAGCTCATGTGATGAATGCTGAAGTTACATTCTTTATTATTTTTTGTTGATTTGATAGTCACAAATTGTAGCAGAGAGGGATAACCAAACCACTGGTGAGGAAGGTAGGATGTTGGAGCTCCTTGGCTAATACTTCAGTATTTAAAAGGACTGAGAAGTGTTAACTTCTTGTAGTAGATTATGTGAGCGTGTTAAATGCACAAGGAGTGGGATTCTTACTTAAAAATAGTTTTGTCCTACACGCTGCTGCTGCCGCCCTGTTTGGTTTTTTTTTGTTTGTTTGTTTGTTTTTCGTACACCCCCTTATGCCGAGGAAGGAAAAAAATAAAAGAACAAATCGACAAGACAAAAGGAGCAACGCTCCCCCATTTTGGGGATC
>NW_009953404.1:694365-702097 GCF_000747805.2 Chaetura pelagica | reverse complement strand
GGCCGCCGCCGGCTGTGAGGGGCTCCGGCCTTTCCCGCCTCCCGGGGATCAGGCCGGGCCCGGTGCCTTTGTGGGGTGAGGCCCTGGCGCGTCCTGAAGGGCGCTGAGAGCTGAGCTCGCTGGGGAGGGGGCGGCCTCCCCGGCCGCTCCCGCCTTGGGCCGCTGCCACCCGCCTCCGTGCGGGGGCCGTTTTTTACTGGCTTCTGCTTCCATCGTTTAACAGGAAGTTTTCACTGAAAACTTTTGTCCTCAGAATGCCCAGCTCCCTGCCAGCTTAGTTTCAGTTGGCCAAGGAGGCAGTTGAGAACTTGAGTCCTGGGGTGACCGTTAAAACGCTTGACACTGGACTCTGCTTTCTAGGGAAAGGAAAATCTGTACCTGCACTTCGAAAATCAGTTTTCAACGTAGCTAGAAACTTAATTTCAAACTTAAGTTGTGACTCGTTCCCTAAAGTTTTTGGGTTAGATACTGTAGCAGAGTGGAATCTGAAATGTTTTTTATAGCGTATTTTATATTTAAAAGTGCGTGTGTCTTGCCGTTGAATTTTTTTTGTGGTGATTGTAGGTATTTTAAAAATAAAATACTGTAAATCTGACACTTCACCCGTGTGCATGTAATGAATTAAACTGGATTGTCACAGCTTTTATCTGGTTGGTTGGGGTTTCGGTTTTTTTGTGTTTCATTGTGTTTTATCAGCAACGTGGATTTGTAAATAGTGAAAAGGAAGGTCTTGAAACTCCATTCCTTATTCTCTTGAATTCTTTTGAGGTGTTGTCTTACTTGTTTTGATCCTTTAATTAAGCTGTGTGTTTATGTCTTCTGAAAAAAGTCATGTTCCTTAACAGTAAATTAACATCAAGAACTTAAAAGGAAGCTGAATATTCTGACTCGTCCTAGGTATGTTAATGCTGACTTAAAACTCTTTGTTTGACTTGTATATGTTTGAAGTGGTTTGTCAGAGATAATAGCTGCCTGAGTTAGCAAGGTCTCCCATATTTTAGAAACCTTGTTCTTTTGTCCCCATATCTGCTCAGGCTTTTGACTTCTAAAATGCACTTACCTTTCCTGAAAAGTCGTTTAGACTTGAGTATCAATTACTTAGTTTGTATTGCTGTAACTTTGTGTGTATCTCTCTGTTTATGAAACTTACATGGCCTTTAGGGAAAGTTTTCTGTAAAGTTCATCAGTAGGTACAAGAAATTTAAAATGGTTGAATAAATAAGAGATCTTATTGATAAAATTTTATCATACTTTAGTGCAGCTCGATGAAAATTTTTGTAGTGTGGTGGTGTTTTGTTTTCTTTCCACCTCACACCAGGCAACCTGCTTTGCTTGAAAGAGGAGTTTCTGTTGAAGTGGATATGAACTTGTTAAAAGGATAGAACTTGTATTGTCCAAATGTTCCTCTCTCCATAGACTACAGGCTCCTTGCTGTGATAAAACAGGGAGTGTTTGCAGTAACCACTGTCTGTGTGTCTGTTCTATGCTTCTAGTGGAATTTCAGTGGAGAACTCCAAGTGTGATGGACCTCTGTTACAGATTTTATTTATGAACAATGTCATTTCTAAGTAAGTACTTTCCAAGAAAAAGCAATCCTGATAGGAAATGGGACTTTTTGTTTGTTTATTTGAATATGTTAGTGTTTGTCCAAATGATGGATATATGTTTTATTCAGTAACATAAGCTTGTTAATTGAGTGGGAGAAAGGATAATGAGCAATATGACAGGTCTGCTGCTTTCATAAGCAATATTAGTTATTATCATTAAATGAAATGAGATTTCAGGAACTTGGAGGGAGCCCAAACATCAGTTTGAGTTTCATGAACCTTGTGGGTAAATACAGTAAATTAAACTTTCCCTTCCTCTCAGTTGATTGTATAGTAAATGATAAATGCGACATATTGACATGAAATATTTCAGTCTTGCTCATGTCTTTGTATACTTCACTTCTTTGCAGGCAATATCACCAAGAAATTGAGGATTTTGTTTTTAATTTAGTTCAGAAATATGAGGAGCAGAAGAGAAATGAACAAGAAAAAACACACTTCAATATTAAGCCACAGGTACTTTTAAAATTCCAATTGTTATGAGTGGGCTCCTTCTCTTCCACGTTTATGGTGGGAATATTAAAATGCTACACTATGAAATAGCTGAATTGTAGATGTGTTTGCTGTTTAATTGCAAATCAAGTAACTATCAAACAAATCTTCTGTAACTGTGTTCCAAAAATAGGGCAAAGAATCAAGAAAGGACATGAGGTACAAACTTAACACACTAACCTGATAGTGATTGGCCTAACTTTGACTTATATACAAGAGCACAGATGAACAACAGAATCTGGAAGTTCCCACTTCTCCTACTTCAGAATTTTGAGTTTTCCTTAACATTGATTTTTTAAACTTTGAATAAAAGGGCGAAATGGCACATTTCTCACCACCTTTCTTGTAGCTTTGGAGAAGAATAAATATGTTCTTATGCAGCATATTTTTCATCAAAGGAAACATTGGGAATGAGCTGTATCATACTTTGGGCTGTGGAAAAAGCTTTTGGAAAGCACAGACTGATGTAGATGTCTCCATCCTACTAACTAATATTTCATGAAAGAGTAGAAGCAGTATTCAATGTTCTCTGCCTTTTGCATTAGTTATTTAGGAGCTCTTGCTTTTACTGCTGTTTTAAATTAATTTTTTGCATTTTTATTTTTCATGTCAGCCCTCCAGTGTTCTTTTAGAAGAGGACTGTAAAACAGCAAGCTCAAATTCTGTCAAAAAAATAAAAGAAGCTTTTAGTGTAAGTTTTTGACTATGTACTCTTCAATGGTAGGTCTGCTTCTTCATTCTACATATTCCATATACACTGCCATTAAAATAAGTTGTTTAATTGATCAGTGTATCATAATAGATATTAAGTTCAGCATGTTTGCACTACATTAGTGGAAGAAATGTACTGATTTGTACAGGTGTGGGTGTGTATTTTTTGTAAATTCCTACAGAGTGGGGGAAAAAAAAACAAACCTACAAGTATTTCAAGCAGTGTAAAGTTATAGAAATGCTACCAACCTGACCTAAGTACTGACACATTTCTGACAATTCTCTGACTTTTTTTCTACAGGTTGTAGGAAGTGTTCTGTATTTTACCAATTTTTGTCTTGATAAACTGGGACAGCCTTTATTAAATGAGAATCCACAGCTGACAGAAGGATGGGAAATACCTAAGTATCCTGTTTACTAAAACAAGGGTGTTTTTTCTGTAGGTCACATCCAAAGAATTCTAGTTGGTAAACTGAGCTCAAATTTTGTTCAGTAGATTGTGCATTTCTATCAAAACCATGTTAGTTGTTACAGATGGAAAGTTTCCGTGAGTTAGTGCCTTTTTTCTCAAGACATACAAATATTTTGATACTATTTGCTCCCTGGTTTTTAGAAGGCTTATGCTTGGGAAGAATGAAGCCATATCCCCATCAATACATCTTGGGACTGTAGAAACTTCCTGGCCCAGTCTGTAATCAGGTTTGGAGTGACAGCTCATTGTAGATATGACTAAGTGTTTTTCCTCTATAAAATACGCAATTTAGGGGAAGAAAAGGGCTTGGCTAACTCAAAGATGCTCTAAGGTATTTTTTTTTCCATATGTGGGAGCCAGTGGGAAAGTCCTAGTGAAATTTAGGTACGGAATGCTCTTAACTTGCATCCGTTTTAAAGTTGGTTCTTTGCTGTTTATAAGAGGCAGTGTATGAAAGGTGGAATTGAGGGAAATGTTGGGAAAAATGCTTTTAATAATTATTTTATATTTTTAATATTGTAGTCCTACATGAGAAAAAGAAATGGGACAAGAAATTTCTCCATTTTTCTCAAGTAATCTCCCTTCCATCATTCACCAGAATTACTTCTGCCCCAGAAAGAGTCAGTGCAAGAACCAGTTTCACAATTCATTTCTGCAATTTCTGTTTACCAAGCTTGTAATAAACATAATTTCCTAGTGTTAAAAAAAGTACATGTATCTAAACAAAAATTGCAAATTGATAAGGTGGCTAAGCTGGGTTTTCCTGTGCCTGCCTCTGCCTGTGCTGTAATTTCACAGTTGGAAAGCTGCCTCTTACAGTGCTTTCAGTCACTCTGGTTCTCCAAATGATACCTGGACTGTCTCCCCTCCAGATGCAGGAAATAGGTTCCTAACATTAATTCTTCCTGAAATACAAAGTTAAGCGTGACTAAGTTTTCATGTCTGCCAGCTTAACTTTGCTATTGCACTTTAAATGTATTTGCTGCATCTTTCTTAGAGCTCCCACAGGTGACATAAGCCTAAAATAGCACTTGCTGCTGAGTGAGGTGGTGTGTCAGGTACTGTGCTTCTAAATCACACAAGTACTGCACTCAATTAACACATCAGTCTGACTAGCATCTGGTGTCTGCTTTTCTTTTTAAAAGCAACTGTTAGATTCTGGAAGCTTCTGAACTCTGCTGACCCTCTTAGTCTTTGCTGTGTTGGTTCACTTGCAGCCCTTTTGTCTTTTTGTATGTTTTTAGACAAATGGGCTGAGCAACTGGCCTATTGCAGTCCAAAACCAAACACAAGTAGTATGGTAGGACCTGTCTCCATGTGCTTGAGAAGTGAGTTGTATTTTTGAAACTATCAACATGTTATTAATAAGATTGCTGCAGAGCAGATCAGAATTATCAGCTTGAAACGTCTGCCTGTAAGCCAGAGGACTGTGGTTTTAGCAAGTGCTGATCAATGACAAAATTGATTATTGGATGGAAACTGGGTAGGAGGAAACACCATAAACCCCTCTTAGCAAATAGTTTATGCTATGGACTTCATACCAAGGACTCATCTGTAACAATCCAAAAGAGTAAGAGTCAATGTTCCACTCAAAGCAATATTAGGTTTTCACTGATATTTTAAACAAGATTGAAATTTTGCTTCATCCAGTAGCAGTTCCTTATTGAAATCTAAAGATATCCGCAAGTTTTCAGCCAGATTCTCTCCCTAGATGGACAAGAAATACAAGTAAAACCGAAAAGGTTTGTATTATTCTTAAATATAAAGTTTTGAGCTGAAAAGTTCACATGTACACTGTAATTATTCCCCACTATATGAAACCCTTGAACATATTTTAAGTAAACCAGTGCTGAGCTTTGCAGTCAGTGAATTTCTCTTGTTTATTAATTTTATTTAGGAAGGGCCTAAAATCAATGTGTAAAAACTCTCTGAAGTTTATGTTTAGTTTCTCTGTTGCTTGCCTTTTAGTGATTGTTTTAATTAACCTTGCACTGGTGTACTATCATTCTTACTGTTTTGTGGAGCAACTCTGACATAGTTTGTCTTAAAAGCCTAAAAAAATTATCTCAAGAGTGGATTATATAGCTTTTATGGTAAAGTAAAGCAAACTGAGTTTCTGCCTGACAGATTGTGTGGTCTTCATAGCATTGAAAATCTCTGATTCCAGATACAGTGAAGACTGGGCAAGCTTTTTATGGGAATTTCAAAGATAAAGGTGCAAATTCTGGTTTGATTAGAGCTGCTGTGGGAAGCAGATTGAAGGATTGTTCTCATATATGGGATGGTGGTAAAATGCTGGGATCGCTGCAGAGGGTTTCTGTTGGAGTACTGTGTAAAGATGGAGCAGAAAACACGCTTCACTTCACACATTAGAGGCTTCAAGAGGTTTGAGGGTGTGCTTGAGAAGGGGTATCCTGAACATTCATCCCTGTGTCACCCTTTTGTTTCCACTTCTAATTTCTATCCTAATTCAGTAAAAGTCAATGTTCAGAAAATAAATCTTTCTCTAAAATCTTGTAAGAGGTTGGGATGTCCCCCTCTGTAATGGCATGGATTTACAAGGACAATTCAAGTTAAAGCGAGCTGCACTTCCAGTCCAGGTTTTCAGAGCAATTTCACAATAACATTCAAACTGTGGGCCAGGATTTCCCAAAGAACTAGTCAAGCTCTCCTGCTTGTTTCTACTGGTAACTGATTCTCAGTAGTGTAAAAACGATCAGACCTGATGATACAAGCAGAAAAAGAGCCATAGAGGTATTCATGTTCTACAGGTATATTAAATGGACTGCTGCCCTATATCTGTATTATTAAAATAATTAAGTGCATTTGACATTGCAGAATGATTTTTCAGGCTTAATTTCTTGTGCATTTTTTAAGCAGGCCAAAACCGCATTGTTTCAATTGTGGTTCTGAAGACCATCAAATGAAGGACTGCCCAAAGGTAAAGTCTACATCAGTGTTCACAAGACTGCTGCTCTCCCAGAAATGTTTCAGTGTAACTGCACCATTTAAAAAAAAAATAAATAATTAGGTGCATTGGGATCAGGATGTACAAATTATTCATCTCTGTGGATTATTTTATGCTGTTCATCCTTACAAATTTTAGCACAATAAATCAGAATGTAAATTCATTTCTTAGCATAAGGGTTTGAATCTCTCCTTTAATTTATGGAGGGACATTTTTCAGTTTGAACAGTGTCTCCTTCTGTTGTAGAGCTCCACTAGATTCAATGCTGCTGATTTTTTGTTATATAGTTCTCATGATTACTGCAGTTCCATCACATGGCCTGTGTGATGAAGGATTAAGCATGCTGAGAACGAGGAGTGCCAGTTTTATGTTGGGTGAAGGAGTGCATCTGTTGTAAATTGTCCACATCTAAACTTCCCAATTGTATTATCTTTAAGCCACGAAATGCAGCTCGCATAAGTGAGAAGAGAAAGGAGTTTTTGGAAGCTTGTGGGGAAACGAGCAATCAGAATTTTCAGCAGCGTTATCACGCAGAAGAAGTAGAAGAGAGGTTTGGAAAATTTAAACCAGGAGTAATTAGGTACCATTTTTCCTTCCATTAGCTGTTGCACTGCTTTTCTGGAATACCTTTTCTGCCTTTGGAGTGCCAGATGTTACTTTCTGGAGTTCTCTAACTCCATCTGCTACTCTTAACTATAGATGTGTTATGTTCAGATTTGTTTGATACATAATTTTTTTTTAAATGAATTTCACATATATTTTGTTGAATGAAAACTCGTTGCTAACTAAGTAGTCCTGTCCTTTCCCATGGCACTTTCCCTAATACAGGGATACAAATTTTACTCTTTGGCCACTCAAATTGCAGATATATTATATTCCTAACAAACTAAAAATGCATTCAAGATTCTGAAAATGTTGAGCTTTGAGTGTCCCTTCCCATCTTCTCTCTATTCAAAGTGTTTTAAAAAAACATAATATGACTGTAGCCATCTCCAAAGAAATTACCAGTAAATTTAGTGTTGCATTAAGCTGCACCATTCCTGTTGCCATAGCTACAGTTAAGGCCAGTAACAAGTCTAGTCAGTTGTTCTCATTGTAGAGTTAATGCTCATAAAATGTTTAAGGCTATATACACTTGTATGGAGAAATGAAAGTGTTAAAAATTATCTTTAACATCAGAGCTGTTTTTTTGCCTAAAATTATTATATCTGGTATTGACAGGCAACATAATTTGAGCTGAAACTTAAGTTATTTTAACTTGATTAAAATTCAACAAAATGTTCATAATTTCCTTTTGTCAAAACTCAGTCATAGATTTTACTGGAGGACTTTTTGTTTTCTGTGTTCTTCACTTAGTGGCGAACTTCAAGATGCACTTGGTGTCACTGAGAAGAGTCTTCCTCCATTTATCTATCGCATGCGTCAGCTGGGTTATCCCCCAGGTTGGCTCAAGGAGGCTGAAATGGAGCACTCAGGACTTGC
>NW_009953404.1:683949-694314 GCF_000747805.2 Chaetura pelagica | reverse complement strand
TTTTCAGGAGACAAAGTGTCTAGTTTGGAAACCTTCATCTTCCTCATGGAAGTGAGGAATCAAGTTTTCTTAAGTAGTGTAAAAATCCTCCCCTCTCATCTAGCTATTCTGTGACAATGAACCAACTTGTGTAATTATTTGATTGCATAGATGAACATTCTGCCAGTGTGATTTAATTTGAATCAACCCTTGCAAATAGCCTGTTGTCAGATTTCCTCTTCCTATTTTTAATAAGCTTCTCTTTATGGTACTTTTCTAAAGTTTAATAACTTACATAAGAGTAAGAAGACCACCAGCAAGCAAATAATAGATTTCTTTAACCTCAGATTATCAAATAATTCCATCAGCTTTTTACTAATGACCAACATTTATGCTGCATCTCAGAGAACAGTCCTGATGCTAAATTCTGAGGCTAGTTATGGTACATAAAGAGAAATATAACTGAGTACCCAGTTAGGTTTCTGGGGCAGCTTCACATGTGTATCTGATAGATCTGGTCACTGTAACTGCTTTTGTGGATTACAAAGCCTCTATTGACCCTCACATACCAAAATAGTTATGAAATCCTGTGGGTTTTTTTCAGTAAGGTTCTTAATTAGCCTCAATAATAATGATATTTCATTGTAGATGATGGTGGAACAGATGATGAAGGATCTCGTCAACCAAAACGCATCACTTACGACGTCTCTAAGCTGATAAACTATCCAGGCTTTAATATATCCACTCCAAGTGGGATCCCAGATGTAAGTGGCTGTCCTCTGCCTTCTGAACCATGTCCTGAGTAACATTAATTGCTTTTAGCCATTTTGTATAACATTTTGTATTTTCCATCTGACAGTTACTGTGGGTGTTACCAGAAATATAATTTCAACTATAGAAAACTACATCAGACCAGTGCACAGTCTCTGGGAAGGTTTGTAACAGCTCATCAAGATGAGTCATAGCCAAAGACCCACCTAGCACATAGAGCACACAAGGAAGCTCCTGTGGTTGCTGCTGCACTTCTATTTTCAAAAGAATTTTAACCTGCTCTTAGTAGTGAACTTAATCACTGATATTAATGCCTGTGCCTTAAGAAGTACATTTTCTTTGGCAGCTTTACATTTGTCCATTTAGTAGCCTCCAAATATGTTTTCATTCAGTATTAGCCCAAGTTCTTTTGTCACTTTTTTTCAGTTTTCACTAAAAAAGTAACAGTTTGAATTCCAAGGTAAGCCTTTTCACCTGAAGAGTTGTTCCAAGGGAAAGTTTGTAGGTTTGTTACAAATGTTGAAAGCAGTTGCTATGAAATACTTAACATTGTGTAAAGAGGATTCAAAGAAAATTATTCCTACTAGCCAGTCACAGTGCATAGCATCATTGTTTATATTCACAGGTGAGAGAACTTAGGTTTGTCAGAAGTTCCTACTTAAGATCTATTTACTCTGATAAATAAGGTTTTGATGAGAACTTGAATTCACCTTGGCTTGTTAAACTCTGTGTTTCTCTGTCCTACTGCCATGTTAGTAGCCAACCATATGCAATTTCTCTTCTTTTCTATAGGAGTGGCAGATGTTTGGTTCCATCCCCATGCAGCCATCTCAACAGAAGGATGTTTTTGCTCACTACCTTTCTAATTTTCATGCGGTGAATACATCTCGTTGTTACTTGGGAAAAAAAAAAAGTTGTCATGTGCTTAGTGTAGCTAATTATGGTCTCTTGTTTCTCTTTTTCACAAGGGTATAGACTTCCTTATTAACACTGCTGGGTGTGAAATGCTGATGTTTGGCTTATCTGTTCTAGGAGCTTCATGTTTAGAACAAACTGCAGTGTTTTGGTTAATACAGGCAGATCCCAACTGTGCAGTATTTTATAAAAGGTTGTGGGAAAGGTGACTATAAACTTTTCCAGCCTAAAAACACTCTAAAGTTCCAGACTTCCCAACTAAGTGAAAAGCTTACTTGTCATGATTTACAGTAATCTTGTCATAGTGACTTGAGAAAACACCTGGTAGTCCTGTCCTGTATCACACTCAAGTCTTCTTTAATGTGCCTATGGCCTGATGTTGTCTCCTACAGGATACTTGCTCTGCTCTGAGTCCCAGAGTGTAATTCTGTATGGAACTAATTGGTAAATTCTAAGCCTGCCAGGAAGGGACATGCAGTATTTGTGCTGTGCTGGTCTCCTAAGACCTAAGGTCCAGGTGGAAACTTGGTTGCAATCCTGTGTTAGGAGCGCAGACAGTCTTTTGCCACTTGAACAAGACTCCAGTTCTGTTGAGTTGGCACTGAGTCTCACAAACCTCAGTGTCTAGGCTACACACTGGGTCACCAAATGGTTGTATAGTTATGAAATTGCTTTAAGTGTGTTCTTATGGCTGCAAATGTTACATTGTGCAATTTAACACTAACTGCTTCTGTTTTCCTGGGTAATTTCTCTTCAGCCAAGTCCAAAAGCTAGCAATAAAAGGGCTGCCTCTCAGTCCAGCTCTTATCCTTCAAAGCGACCAAAAGAAGACAGTTTGGAGGTACCAGCAGCTGACATGGACCTGGATTCTGGTACAGTTGCTCCACTTTTTTTTTCATTTTTGTTTTAATTTTCAAAATAACTTGCTGTGAATTGAAATGTCAGAGTTCATGAAGAGAAACCAAATTGTTAGTAGTCAGTATGGTGCTAATTAATGCAACTGGTAACATACAGCAGCTGTGTCCCACTGTAGTGGCATTTGGGCCTCTCTACAGTAAGTACTCACTGTCCTGTGATTGTTGTATCTTCCAATACCAAGTAGGGGATTTAAAGTGTGTTCAGAGCAGCTGGAATATTAAGTTACAAATTTTGATCTCTTCAGGTGTATCCTAAAGAAGCTTCTGTTACCAGAACCTCCATATCTTTAAATATTTGGATGAAATAATGCAGAAAGCTACAAGCTCACAGCTTCTTAAAAATGAGTCAGACTCACAGGAGAACTTCAAAGTGTTACTTAAATGTTAGATTATCAGAGAAACTCCTGGCTTTCCTTTTGGATTTCCTATGAGGAAAGCCTTCAGTCTGGCTCTGTGGAATAGGCTTGTTAATACATTGAAGAATGTTTTTGTTTTTTTTTTCCCCTTGCGTGGCTAGCAGAGTTAAGGTCCCCAGAAATACAGGTTCAATGGATCCTAAAACCTTCCACAAGTTGTTTTTCTGTCTCAGTTGAAAACCAAGAATGAGAAGACACAGAACAGCTAGTTAATCAAGTGTCTTGTCCTAGTCAGATTTCAGATTTTAATTCATGTTTTTTGATCTGCTTTTAGATCTGGAAGTGTCACAAAGACCTCAAACTCAGAACAGTTTTGAGTTCCAACCTCCACTGCCACCTGGAAGTCCGTCACTATCAACTCCTCCTCCTTTACCACAAGGAACACCCCCAACTCAACCTTCAACACCCACCCACACTCCTCTTCCCAGGACTACTCCACTGTCGAATCCTTCCAGTGATAATCCTGAGCCAAAAATAGTGGACTCAGTTATGGATGAGGATACTCTGACCTTGGAAGAGCTGGAGGAACAGCAGCGATTAATCTGGGCAGCACTAGAGCAGGCAGAAAGCACAAACAGTGACTCTGACATTCCTGTTGATACACCTTTAACCGGGAATTCTGTTACCTCATCACCTTCCAGGAATGAAGTGGATCTTGTTGCAGAAGTAAGATCATCTGACAAGGTGATTACAGTGGAAACGAGGTTTTCTGACATCAGTGAACAGATAGCAGAAAAGGAACGTTCTCTAAATAGTCCTAATCCAGAAGATAGTTTACTTAACTTAAAGGAAAATCCAGATAACACTGATTCTGAGGGCTTGCTGGATAACACCATGCCTGCTTCCAACAGTGACATTAACAATGGAGAAAATATGGGTGGTGATCAAATGGTCACAAACATTAAGTCATCTGCAAAGAACTCCAGTCTTGTTCCTGACATGAGCAAGTTTGCTGAAGGGATAACACCATTTGAATTTGAAAATATGGCAGAATCAACGGGTGTCTATCTGCGAATAAGAAGCGTGTTAAAAAATTCCCCAAGAAACCAGCAAAAGAAAAAGACTTCATCTTAACTGCTCTTCCTTTGTTTCGTTATGTCCAAATCCCTGCTTCCTTCTCTCCCCTCCTCCAGTTTTACAAACTCGGATAACCTTCCTCATCCTTTTGTGGGAAGGAGAACATCTTGACAAATACAGCTCTGCCCCGTTCTTCCTTGGAACTGAAGTTAGTGCAGGGCCTCTGTACTGACCAGGACCACCAATGTGCACAGGAAATACAGAAGAATTTTCCCAAATTACATTCTTCCACTAAGGAGTAACAGGACTGTTGATTTGTTAAGAACGAGTTACTTGCCAATACATGAAACTCTGAAGACTTTGTGGTTTGCTGTTCTTTACTTTGGCTAAGATTTTTATTGTCCTTAAGTTCCAGGTGGATTGGTGATGTTTTTTTTAATATCTGTCCTTTGTACAATAATCTGTACTTTATACATTTTGCTAATTATCCTGTAGATAAGTTTAATATATTCAGAATGTTTTTAAACACGTCTTAACATTAAGATTTCCCACATCAAAATCCTGGCAATTGGATGAAAATAATCAGGGATTACCACCATTATTGTCACCATTTCAAATATTTTTATAAACTATTTATGTGGGTCAGTTTTAATTACCACTGTATCTTTTGTAACATCATCCTTCATGTAAACTTGCTGTACATACATGTTCATTGTTGTGTACAGAGGTTTAATAAATGAGCTTTTATAGAAATATTTTTTAATGGGAGTCCTAAACCATCAAACTGCTGTTTTTTGGAAATCAGCTGCTGAAGATAAATAGAAAAACAAGCTGATTAAAATGAGGTTGAAAAAAGTTAACTCTTTTAGGAAGGGTCACAACTCAGGTTTTCATAATCAAGCAGCTGTGAAAATTATTTCAGCTACTTAAATAGAACCTTGCCATTCCATTCAGTTTTCATAATCTGAAGAATTGCCCACTTGCTGAAGATTAACATCGTAGTAATTCTGCTGATTAATTGCTCTAACACTTTTTTTCCCTTCTCCTAATTGTCTTCTGAGGGACTTGTAGGTGACGTGCCTGAACATTTTTGGCATTGCCAACAGAGGGAGTACTAGACTGACTTACCAGTCTGCGTTGGAGCTGGGAAAGCATTCGTCCTTACATAAATGCAGAAGTCTTCCTACCCAAGTGAGATACACAGTAAAAATAGACTTTTCAAGTATATAAGGAAAGATTTGTGAAGTGGGGATGTTCAAAGGTGTTTTTGATAATATAACTTCAGAGACCTAATTTATCTTTTAAATTTTTTGGCTTGGCAGATAGTACATATTTCCCAAAGATCCTTATGTAATAGTACATTGCATTGGGATGCTTAAGAGAACCCCAGGCTTTTTTGAAGTTAAAAATTTTATATTTATTTCCTTCTTTTTCTCTAAACTTTACAGGAAGGGAAAACCAGTGTCTTTATATATGAACTCTTTGTCTTCCAAGAGGCTGAAAAAGCTTTTTGCAGCATAAACCAGTTCAGTTTATCTGGTTGCATTTGGAAAGTGGTCAAGGTAAAAGTTCATTGTATATGCTAAAATGGAAAGTTTTTTATTTTAATCTTCTTTAGGAGAAGCAGTATTACTTTCTGTAACAGGAATGGGTGACAAAATAATATGTTGCTTCCAGCTTCCCTATGCACTTTAGGAAGTAAAAGTCTGTTGAGAAGCATCTGGGGATGTTGTACTTTCTCCATGTCTCCTCTTCCCATGGAGTTAAAAGGGAGTAATGACAATTTACACAAGCCATTATGTGCTGTGTGCTGCATCCACAGGTGGATGATATTGTGGTGCAGGGCATGAGGTAATGATTTAAAGGGTACACACCTTTGGGTGTGTTGAGGTGCTCATACTTTAAACATGAGGTTCTCTCTCCACACCTCAGATCATATTTTTTTAATAGCTCTTATGAAATGCTGCTGCTTTAGTAGGACATACAGCCCAAACTTTACAGGAGTACTTGTGTACTTACAGATGCCACAAGATGAAAATCTTCTTTATATGTTTAGTACTCATTAGTATGAGCTCTGTATGTTCACACCAAATTCTTCATAATTCACCCTTCCACCTACTTGCTCAGAATAGATGAGTCTTCAATGTTTGTACAAATTCTCAGACTTAGCATTAAGGTAGCTGTTAACTTTATTGCTTCCAAGATTGATACTGAAGGTATTTGAGTATGGCTAAATCCTAGTTTGAATATGTTAAATCCTTAATTTTATAAGGCTTTGAATTTTGAACTGTTCAGTATTTTTTTAGCTCTTTGGCCACTCCTGTATTTGCTGCACACAAACTACTTGGAGATAGGGATTTTTTCCTTTTGGGAAGATGATGTCTTCTGCTGTCTAAAGCAGATATTATCTGGGGCAACTTAGGGCAGGAATGAACTGTGTTTAGATCCGCATTTTGTTTCCAGTGGAATTTTTGTCCAAAGTGACTGGACTAACTGTTAAAGTCAGCAAATGTTTTTGTCCTTGACCCGTGCTCTGCTGCAACTGGAAGCATGTTGCAGACTGTCACCCTTGCAGACACAGTTCAGTTAAAATTCCCACGACTGGGATTATTCCTATTTAACGAATTCAGTTTTGACATAACAAAGGGTGCTAAGCTTTTGTAAATACAAGTTGTCTGTGTGCTCAGAATTATTTTTATATTGCTTTTGTCCTTCTTTTGCAAAATTGTTAGCAGGTGTTTAGACTTACTCCGTTTTAGTCTTTGTATTATCCCTGTCTGGAATGTTTTGGGGGGTAAATCAAGTATCATTTGATATGTGTGATCATTCTTTTCTAATTACATCACTAGAATTAATAAACAGGTAGTATGAATGTTTTTCTATATAGCCAAAATCTGTATGACAAGTTGGTTATTGGCAGGCAGAAGAAGCACTGGAGTAGACTGTTAGCAGGGGCCTGAGGAAATGCTGAGCCAGGAGCTGCCTGGGGCTTGTTCAGTGGAAAACATTTGACATAGACACCTATACCATATATTGAGAACTCTGCTTACCTTTTTTTTTTCTTAATCTACCCATCTTGAACATCTGTAGATGTTTAGTTTCAAGTCTGAGGCTGCTAAAATCCAAACCCCTTTTCACTAATGATCTGTATAATCCATATATTAAAAAAACCCCCAACATATTCCCTCTTAGCCTGAACATTTCTTGGTTTATGTGGTAAAGTAAAACGTAGCTGAGAGTAGAGTGCTTTCATTTGTTACTATTTTGCCTTTCACATTTTCAAGAAAACTTACAAAAGCTCCTATAATACTTTTTTTTTTCTTAAAATAAAATTTTTGTGATGTATATATTTTGATCTCAGAAAAGCAGCCTGTGGCAGGAACTGCAATTTTTTTGTTTAATTTTTAGTGATTAATTTGAAATAAGGCTAATGGTACAAAATACTGGGTACTAAGTATCTTTTAAATTGTTCTTTTAAATCTTAGTTTTCAAAGTGTCCTTTCTGTGGAAGTGGGGATCAATATGAATAATGCTCTGAGGAGATCAAGCAGAACCATTAAGTAAAACTCCTACTGTATTTACCTCTGCTGTAAGACATACAGTTAAATTAGGGATGGGGAGTTAGCCCTGCTGTTTCTCTTATGGTTAGGAATGAATTAATTTTGATCTTTTAGGTACTTGTTTATACATCACTGTTCCTATCAAGTGTTCCATATTGTTGCTGCATTGAAGATTCTTGTAATTACTGTTTTTAATCTGTCAAGGGTAACTACTCTAATGCTTTTTATATGTTGAGACTGCAATCAGATCACACAACTGAGAAAAAGCTGAATAGCAAGGTATTTCTTGGTGCTTTTAAGTCACATTCCCATGGTGATGGGTGTGGCATAACCTAGATTAGAGTTTACTAAAATGAATGAGTAATAAAATTGGTAATGAGGTGGGGATTGTGTGAGCGGGCGTATTTTCCCACAGATTCCTGTTGGCATAATACTGATGTTTGTTTACTGCACTGGGAACAGCAAAAGTACTTCTACATATCTGAAAATAACCTGATCTGTGCAAAATATTCAGGGTATCAGTCAGGTGGTTAGTTGTCTCTTAAAAAGATTTGAATTTCTAACTTGCATTTTATAACCTCATTCACAGTGCTTAAAATGCCATGCAAAGAGAATTAACAGATTCTACAAGATACCTGAAATATGTGTTAGCTGCTGAGAAGAATTTATTTTTACTGCAGACTTTGTGAGGCAGGATAGCTGAGGGAAAAGAAAAAAAAGAAAACCAAAGAGGAGGAAGAAGCTCCAATATCATTTAAAGTGTTTCAAACACATTGATAGTTGCCATGGAATTTGGTAGTACCTTCATTTTGTGACATGGCTGAGGTGCTTCTGGTAAGTAAATGCCATTGAAGATTGATGCTGTTCCTAAGAATATGTTGTGGAGTCAGATTTTGGGGGGAAGGAGGGGATGAGTCAGAGGTGGAAATTGGTCTCTATCCTTGGAGAAGCTGAAAACAGGATGGATTTAATAACAGGGTAATCCATGTGTGGCAATTGGACACTTCCTAAATTTTAGTTAACTACAAGCAACAAAGATTTGATATAGGAGTTTTTGCAATGTAGCTGTCAACCAATGACTGAATAAAAATGTCTTTACCTTTTCTTTAGAAATGTCTGTATATGTTGACCAATCTGATCATGCAGTTCAGAAAAGAGAGCCACTAGGACTGGAATCAAAGATATTCTGGCTTTGAATCATATTTAGTCCTTTAGAGTACCTTTATAGGAGTTGTGATTCTGTTCACTAGGAAATGACATGAAAAACCAATGGCACGTGCACCACCTCATAGGGAGAAGGTTTTTTAATCTGTACATCATTCTCAAACCAGGACACCTTTACCATAGCCTTGCAAGGGAGTATAGAAAGCAACTTGCACATTTGAAGTATATTTTTACACCTTTACCATAGCCTTGCAAGGGAGTATAAAAAGCAACTTGCACATTTGAAGTATATTTTGTCTGTTATTTCACCACTGTTATTTACTGCTTGCACTTTATTACAAGTTCTACAAGAACAGCCCAAAGCTGGAGCTCTTAGTTTCTTCTAGAGTAAGCAGACCTCTAGTTGCTGTGCTCTCTACTAGATACATGAGTCTAATGTTGCTTACAGAGACACCTAATGTTCATGGAACTGCACACTGGTGAAATCTACCTACATGGTAAAAAAATTGCCTGTGAGACAAAAAAAAATCAAATTGGTGAAGAAGGATTATACCCTCAGTAAAATACATTCCATATTACGATCAGACCAATAGAGAGAGTTCAAATCCATGATACCAGAAACAAGCACAGAGGTTCATAACTGCCAGTCTCAAGCCAACAGATATTTGGGTGAATGTTCTGTAAAGTTTGACTCTAGTTTTTACCCTAATTGGAATTTTTGTGTTAAGGATTATGTCCACAGCCAGGAGCTGCAGGGTCAGTTTTTTGTTTTAAGCAATCATTTGCTAGCTTTGCACTTCTAAATACAATCTAGTTTTTAAATCCTGAAGTCCTTATTCAGCTGAACTTTTATTTTGCAGGGAGAAAGAAGAGTGGCTGTCCATGGATTGGAGTATCTGTTTCAACATCTAATGGCCATGGTAAGAGATTCTATTTAACATTTAGGAAGTGAAATTCTAACAAATGTTGCTAAATGCTGATCTAGTTGAAACCCATTATCTGAGGGACTGCGTCACACCGTTTTGTGCTTTACCATGCTGGGTGAATGCCAAAGAGTGAAGCCAAAATGAAACACAAATTGCAATCAGTCTCCAGCAATGGAACTGCTTTCTCATCACCCTTTTGTTCCAATGGCATCATGCAGAAACTCAATGATCTGTGAGACTGCAGGCTGCTGTTTGCTTTGTGATGAATTCAGCAGTTATGGGCCAGCTCTGCTGCCTGTTTGTGAGAGGTAAAGAAGTGAAGCAGAGCTGTGTGATTCAGCCTTGGAAATTGGTGTTAAAGGGTTGATGCTGGTGTTGGGGCTACTGCTACAAGCTGTTTAAACTTCAGCAATGTTACAATGCCAGGTTCCAATGTGTTGCTTCAGAAGCACGATTCGGTACTTCAGATAAAGGAATGATAAATTTCTGGGCATCAGGACAAAAGGAAAATGGAGAAAAAGAGGCAGACAGTAAAGTTATGTATCCCCTAAAAGCGATGTCCTTCCCTTCCCCTCTCCCTTCGCGCCTGCCCGCTGCCGCAGGGCACTCCCGGCGGGGTCGGCGCTCCCGGTGCTCGGGCCCTTCCCCGGTGCTCGGGCCCTTCCCCGCTGCGGGGCCGGGGACCCGCCGAGCCCAGACC
>NW_009953404.1:642447-683457 GCF_000747805.2 Chaetura pelagica | reverse complement strand
GGCCGCGGGGCTCTTGCAGGACCTGGCTCTGAGGGAGCCTGTGCGGGGTTGAGGGGCCCCGAGGGGCGATGCTGGGCTGGGTGGGGCGAGGCCCCGGGAGCCGCGCCGGGCGGCCGCCCCCCCGGGGAGCGCTCGGCCTCCGCCACACGTGTCTGCCATTCCCCGCCGCCTGCCAGCGCCGCCGTGTCAGCAGCCGGTTCGGCCGGTTCCCGAGCCGTGTGCTCGGGCTTGCCGGGCTCATCCCGCTCTCGTATCCCAGGTGCGCTGGGGGCCTCCCGAGTCTTGTCTCTCGCTGCGGTTCGTGAGGAGCAGGTAGGGACGGGGGGGGCTTGAATGACTTCGCTCCAGACCTACCCCTAAAGATGCAGCCTTGTGCCGAGATGTTGGTGGCTTGAGGAGATGATTCTGAGGTAAAGGGGTCTGAATGTTTCAGAACCTGTAGTTCTCAGCATCCCACATTTATATGCTATTAATGATTTGTTTTACAATTTACCTGGGCGTTTTGATTTTTCATAAGTCTGCTCCCTATGCCTGTATTGTTTACAAAGCTGCTGATTTGCAGGTGAGCTGCCCTTGTGTCATCCCACGGTTCCTGGTGGTTCAGCCAGAGTTTACTGCCATGTTTATAGCCAAGGTTAGACCTGTGGGATCCCCAGGAGCAGGCCCTGCTCTAGGGCCCTCTGCTCCCCGCTGTGTCCCTAGTGCTGCTACCTAAGGCTATTCAGTGTTCTCTGTGCTCAGCTGTCATGGGGCACAAGGTGATTGTTGCAGTTACTCAGGTGTTAAGAGTAGCTCCTGCTGCATTAAAATCAGGTGTTTGTTTCCCCTTTCATTATAACATCTCTCGGTTTGAAAAGTTTAAAGGAGAAAAAAAAAGCAAACGCCATAAAAAAAATCTCTTCCCAAACATGGTATGGGGAGGAAAATTTAGTCTGTGACTGTATATATTGGTGATTAAAAATATGACTCTGAAATGCAGACTCTTTCGTCCACACCCCTTCACTTACCTAGTGTGCTGGATGGGCAGGGTTTTATGGAAGTCCACAGGTTGCTTTGAGATCTTTGAGCAGAAAAATTTTAAAACGTATTATATCTGTATTGTTGTGTAGGAAGAAGACAGAAAAGAGGTACAAAAGAGGAAATACCTTTATGCCTGCTGCTTTGTGAAGAATTTTTATTTAATGAACAGAAATATGCATGTAATCCTGAAACTAGTGATGTCAGAGAGTGTTTTTTCTTAAGTGTGTGCACCTGCTACAACATGTAACAAGATAGCAAATTACATACTGTGCAGGAAAAGCAAATAACTTCCCTCCCCCTTGACAGTAGCACATCTTAGTCTAACTGACGTGTAGCTGTTCATGCTCTGACAAAACTTCTTAATTTACATACTGAATGTAGAATGACTCAAAAAGTTTCAGGGTTCTCTTCCTGAACAGTTCTTATAGGTGCTAGAAGGTTTTCTGTCTGTGTTAAAGTGCATTATTGAAGGGAGAGGGATGTGTTGGGTGAAGCAGAAAAGCTTGGAAATGTGACCTCAAATGTCTGCATCTTTAGCTATCAAAAGGGAGATTTTATGTGGCAAAAAAAATGTACTTAGTATTGTTTCTTTTAAAGAGAAGACTTCAACTTTCTAGGGAGGGGCAGAAGAGCTGTTTGTATCCTCATTGTGGAGGTGTAATGTAGAAAATAAACAAGTTTTTACCTCATGATTTTACTGTAATAAGGAACAGTGCTTGTGTATGCTGATGGCTGTGACTTTGTACAGCCATAGACAGTCTATGGACTGTATCTGTTTGCCATCATCTGAATGTGAATATACAGGACAGCCTTTATTTGCTTAGCTTGGTCAGATTGGATAATTCCTTAGAGTTCCTCCCCTTATCCTTTTAGTCCTGTTAAAGTGTTTTTTTTTGGGAGTGACTGAGAGTATTTCAAAAGAAATTGAGTGGGTTATCTTGCCAGTATGATTTTTCAAAACTGCTTTTCTTTTTCTCTCTAAAACATTCGGGTCAAATGTTAACTCCGTATGTTGAATGCAAGTTTTCTGATGTTTGAACATGATGACTGTGAATGAATGCAGCTCTTGTTTAATCTTTTGGCATTCCTTAGGGACTACTGGCTCTGCTGGCATGTAGAAAAAGTAACGCACTGGAATCCTTATTGGACTGGCATGTTTAGAAATGCCTCAAATGGATGGCGTTTTGTTATTTAATGAAAGGCAATTATATACTGCATTAGCTGTAATCTCAGCTGCCTTCAGCTCGATGCCAAGTTCTGCTGGAGCAACCATTTCATTCTTCTTGACCAGCAGAATTGAAGCCAGCTCTGTCAGCAGCATGGTCCCTGGTGATTTCAGACATCTACTAGTATGTCTGTGCTTGTCCAGGTGTCTGTCCTCTATGTGTATTTATTTTTGCACAATGGTGTGGCACTTGCATTACTTACAGTGATACAACTGGCCCCTAGAAATACCCACTGATCTGGGATCTAACTCCTGGCCTCCAAAAGGCTGGAAAGAATTCAGAAGATGTCTCTAAGAACAGACTGTACAAGTTTCTACCTTAGCACCTGCCTCATTGTTTCCCATCTGGAATGTCTCATCAGTTGTTTGTACAAATGCAGAAGACTCCTGGGTGAACAGTACCATACATTCTTTAATTTATAAGCCATGCCTTCATTTTACTATTTCAAGGAGAAATATCATTAAAAGCTACTCAGTTTTCCTGATCTTTATAATTTACTTTATGTATTTTTAGCTTGTTTTGAGGGAAAATTGCAAGGCAAAGAAAGAAACTCTGTATTTGATAGAGTTAGTTCATCTGACACTCTCATTCTGCTCGTCTGCTGGGCAGTGCATCCATTCAATCACAGAAATATTTATTCATGTTCTGTATTTGTACTTCTGCTTTTATATATGCCAGCTGTATAGCAGTCATAGTGCTAAGTTAAAAGGCCAAGAACACAGAGAGCTAAAAAGGGCATGCTGACTTGATGTTTTCAGGGTCTGAAACAATTTCACCCAAGTCTATCAAAGTTTTATTCTTACTATAAAAAGCAGAATCTTTGTTTCAGCTACTTCAGTTGTAACTGTGTTAAGGAGAAGGCCTGTGTATTTGTTTATATGTATTTGATTTTGAGGCTAACTGGACATGATATTTTCCTTCTCAACATTTCATTTACACTTTAGATCCCAAATAACTTAATCTTGATACTCTATTCCAAAATCATAGTTATTACTGAGGACTGAATGCACTCACTGAGATGGTTGCAGTGCAGTATCCTTACACATCAGTGCAGAGAGTCAAAGCAATTACTCTCTGTTACCAGAATTATTTTGGGAAAGGCAAGAATTTCCCTGGGAAAATGTGGAATAATAAATATTGATAGCAGACTTGACAGTAAAGGTGGTAATTATTTACTTTCTCAGGTGAAAACTTTCTCTGATTCTCAATCCTTGACTCATTCTGTGGAGAATGATGTGTGCTTAGGAGGATCATGTGGTTTCAGATCTTTTAATAGACTATAGCAGTGACACTTTTATGCATGTGTACAGTGGCAACTTCAAGTGTTGGAGTTTGCATCATATTTTCTGTGGGGTTTTTTAAAGCCTTTTAACAGTTATCAGCTCTTCCTTATTAATTAAAGGTGGGAATGTTTAAAAAAATCAGTCTGCGTTCAGAAATAGCAACATAGATTGAGAAAGAAATACAATGTTGCTAGCCTGAAATATTTTACTGTTACAGACAATCCTCTCTTATTTGTGCTTCATGTTCAGTAGTCTAATGCTTTATGTTTCAATGGTGATTTTTTTTTTTTGTGAGAATCTCAAAGTATTTAGGAATCTGAATGAGCAGAGCAAATTATAGGCTGGTAAAATGAGGTGACTTAAAATGTCCTTGAATTAAAATCCATAAGCAGAGCAAAAGCTTTAATGAATTGTCTTTCTCTTGGCATTGCTCTAATATCTGACTGATGGTTTGAGGGTTCTAAGCCTCTTACTGTCTTTGGTCTGATACATCTTTTCTTAGTACAGTTTCTTAGTTATAGGAATATACTCTGCCTTTTCTCCCTCCCAAGCATATGCAGAGAGAATTCTGTTTATCCAGTTTGCAGTGAATATCCTGAACTTTCCATGGTAGAAAAATAGTAATTTTTCATATTTACCAACTTACCAATGTCACTAAAACCCTCTTAATTTTCAGTGGATATGCATCTCATAATGGTTGCCTTTCTAACTATATTATATTCAAATTTTCTATTCTCTCAAATCATCCTGATAACCTGCTGGTACCAGGTGTATTGATGGCAATAGTTTGGTTTTTCCATTTTGCTTCAGAAATTGGTTGATCTGATAATCACTGGGAGAAACTCAGGTGTGTGAACACAAGTCTCCTTCCTATTGGTTGGCCTGCTTCTGTGAAACTTATGAGAATATAATATTAATTTATTTTTAGAAATCTCCTGCCTTTTATTTTGTTGAGTTGAAATTATCCAGCAACAGAGATTTGTATGCAGGTCTGGCTGCCATAAAAGCCCTGATGTTGAAAGATAATCTAAAAGCCTTTGCTCCTGAATATGCTATAGGTCTGTAAACTTACACAGAAAACAGTTCAAGTGATCTCCATGATACAGAGACATAGCATCCACTGCCTGTCTCAGTTAAGAAACAACTTTGAAGTTGCTGGTTGAGCTCTAGGTTAGCCATGTCCTTAATGAGGGACAGCATTGTGAGGCATTTGGATTGATGCCCAGACAACAAATTTTGTTCTTCTCCAGTTTTTCGAAGTGTGCAAGAAAGCAGGAGTGTCTTTTGAGTTCTTAAGGAAAGAGACATTCACTCTTTCAAGTTACAGAAAATGAGTAGCTATTTATGGGGTTGTCCTTACACCGTGGTGTAATAGTGCTTGATAGTGGGATGAGTGTTGACAGAGCGGAGTGTTTGCATTACAGTGTTGGGACTGTTTTGGGTATCCCCTGGGTGTCTTTGTTTCACTGAGCATACCAGTTGCTTCAGATTAAGCAATGTTGATCTCAACAAATGCCCTTTGAACTGGAATTGAAAGATTTTTCAGGATCTCTGCTAGGGATCATATAGATATAAAGCAGTCTGAGTACTTTGTGAGCCACTTTTCAAGTTCTGTTCATCAGTTCAGTGACACTGTCAAAAGAGCTGTGTCATACCAGTGGGCACACTTCCCAAATTATTACAAGCTTTTGGTTTTGTATTTCTGTAATAGCAACAGTGAAGTGGATTTTGACTTAGACTAAAGATGTAGTGACACTTGGCATGCAACAGTAATGTGCTGGAGTCATCCCAGTAGCTTTGAAGGCACTTCAGAAAGAGCAAATGGTTGCTTTCATTCCATGAGTTTAATAGTTATGCCTAGTTAAAATAAACAGAGGTGCACTTCTTCCAAAATATGTTCTTTATAAAATTCATATTTATATTGAGAGCACAATATGAGAAACTGAGGCCTTGTGTTTCCCATAGGATGAGTGTTTGCCTCTATGAGGCTGTACCCCTCCAGGATTCATATAATGTTCATTGATTGGGCTGGAATGAGTTTCAGTAAAATGTCATACCAAGAATGGTCCTGGATAGTCTAGGGGACATTCTTTCTTATTTGCTTACTAAATTTTCATTTCATATGCTAGTATCTGCAAACAACAGACCTGAGAGAGAGGTCTGGATTCCTTTTATTTATTTTTCCCACCTGATCAGATGAGATTTAAATACAGAATTTTTTCTGCCTTTAAAAGCGATGTACCAAACATTGGTTTGATAGGCATGTACCAGTCCAAATGTTTTGATGCTGGCAGTGAGCAGAGCATCTAGTAAGCCAAATAAATGTGATCTGATGGCACTCAATGTGATAAACACTGAATTAAATGATACATATTATTTTGGTGTCACGTCTCACTGTAGTGGTGCACCTGAATATATTCAGATCATCATATTACTTGATTAATTAACATAAAAATCCACAGTTTCTGAGAGACAAAATAAGTCATGTTTTTAAATGCTCCTTCTCATTGCTAGGTGTTGAATGAGTAATCAAAAGTAGACTCCAAAATGCCAGCCCTTTTGCTATTGAAACCTGAAAATCTTAGTTCTGTTTATTTTCTGATTTATATAAAAATTCTTCATTAAATTCTGTTAACTTCTACTTAAATGATACCTGAGGTTGCCGTTGTAATCCCACAGCCTCTAATCACTCTTAAAGTCTTGAGCAACATTCAGATAATCAGTTTGGTTTGACAGTGACTCCTTCTGAGCTGTTGCATCAGTACCACAATAATTTGCTGTTTGTGACTGACTTTGTTATCAGATGCCTCCAGTGCTTTCTGGCTTGTTTCATTCTGAACTTGCAACTCATTCAGTAAATGCTTTGGAGCTGATAAAATGTGCTGAATTTGCATCAAGTCAAGCATGAGGTTCAGGGAGAAGTTCACTTGCCATTCCACTAACTGCCTTCAGTGAATAAATGCAAAGAGACCTTGGTGTGAATTCATAGCTTCAAAATGGTTGTTTTAGTAGTAAATGGCTAGGAATATGAAATGTGCTGCATCATTGCAAGAGAAGGGCTAAGCAGAGGAAAAGCTGAGAGGCCTGAGGCTGTTTAGTCTTGACAAGAGAAGACTAAGAGGGGACCTTACTGATGTCTATAAATATCTGAAGGGTAGGTGTCAAGAATAGGCCAGTCTCTTTTCAGTGGTGCCTATGGTAGGATGAGGGGAAATGGCACCAAGTGACAACACAGGAAGTTCCACCTCAACATGTGCAGAAACTTCTTTACTGTGAGGGTGAGGGAGCCCTTGGACAGGCTGCCCAGAGAGGTTGTGGAGTCTCCTTCTCTGGAGACTTTCAAGACACATCTGAATGTGTTCCTGTGTGACCTGCGTTGGGTGTTCCTGCTGTAGTAGGGGGGTTGGACTTAATGACCTTCAGAGGTCTCTTCCAACCCCTATGGTTCTATGATTTTAAGAAGCTGGGAAAAGTCAATGTATGAAGGCTTCCAAATCTATCTTTTTGCTTTAACCACTTAAAGTTTTTACAGAGCTGCTTGAAATCTTCATATGACATTCTCATTGGATATTGTGTACTGTGGAAATAATTAATTGGAAAGATAATCCCAACGCTTGCAAAGTGGTGATTCAGTCTTTCTAATTGCCCAATATGAACTATCTGCAGTAGACCCAGAGAGTGGCAGAGGAGTCATCATGTTCAGGAATACTTGTGCCAGGATGCAGCTTCTCTCCCACACTCTGGGTGGGCTGACTTTACAGTTTTCCAAAACATGAGCAACCTGGCTGTATAATTTGAGGTAGTGGAGGGCTGACCCCACTTGTATTTGTTCTTGGAAACACAACAAGATGGTGATAATAGGAAATGCTACTCAGGGAGAGTATGTGAGGCTATTTGCTTTCTGCTCTGTTCACCTCATCCACAGTTATTTCAGTAAGGAAGTCCTGGTCTGGTCAGATGTGGACAAATTAATCTCATTCCTATCTGAACCTTCCAGAAGTTGGTGTCTGTGATCAGGCACATTTTTGCACAGGGCGAAACATTCTTAAAGAGGTAGCAGCAAGAAGCAAATAGCAGTACAATGTGAAGGCATTTGTTTTGTTTAAAGTAAAAATGTAGTTGTATCTTTAAATCGTGTATGAAGTAAAAAACCCTCTAAATTTCACTAACAGCATTCTTTTAAGTGCTTTTGGGAGTATATATTCTTGCTTTTTGCAGAATTGTGATACCAGCCCAAGAGACCACAAACACAACTTTTTGATCTGCAATAAGAATTAGATCTGATACACTTTAAAGTGTTAACTTTGCAATGATTTTAGGAATTGTGAAGTGTACATAAAATTTCATTTGTAACTGTGAAAAGTCTGAACTCAGAGTAACTCATTGACCAGAAGACAAAAATTTCCAAGTTCAAAATTCCAAGTTACTTGCCCTAAACCATTGTCAGGATATTTAAGGAATGATTCACAAGCTTCTGAAAGTTTGGCAATAGTGGTAGGAAGACCAAGAGTATGAAATGGAAATTCAACAAATGCAGTTCAGGTTGCTACTTCAAATGTAGTGCTTCATGTGGAGAGTTTATTTTTTGCTCAGTAAAGTGAAGCTACTGGATTGTGCCGATCATTGAAATGTATTTTCCATAACACTTTTCTACAGAAGGGATTTTCTGATTTATTTTGTACATGTGACATTTTCTTTATGGTATGGTCAGAATTTGTTTTCTAGATACCTACTAGTTAGTTGACTGTGACAGGGGTTGCATCTCATCTTCTGTGGTGACAGATCTGTGGGAGGTTTTCAGCAGCTATCTATTCTATATGACCCTTTTAGTATATTTACTCTGAATCTCTTCGTCTTAATGTTTATATATATTTTGCAAATCACTGCTCTGCTATTAAGTGGTCTCCTTTTTGAGCTTAGAGATGTGTTGGCATTGAAAGGCATTTTCCAACAGTCATTAGTCTCTTAATGGTGTTATCTATATTAAATATTAATCTTTTTATTTGAAATATTTTTAAGAACTTGTGCATGACTGATAGCAGAGCATCATAAATTAAAATAATTGTTTCACTTTATTATACAAATAAACCATGAGAGTAGTGTTCCAGCCTCAAAGTACACTGCACAAGTCATTCTGCCTCTGTCTGTGTGCATAAGACAGAAATGATGCAGTCTTGTTTTGAGTCAATTCAAACATTATGTTGCTCAATTCTAGAATGTCCTCTTTGTTTCCCTACCAAATGGACAGACAACTTGCTCTTCTCCATGGAAACACTGCATCTCTTCCATGGTAGTTGCAAGTAGTGATGTTGACACATGTTCCTTCCTTCAGTTGTCAAGTCATTATTTTGAGTGTTTTATCAGACAAAACATTTTACTTTTACTGATGGCAGTTCCTGTCCTGGGGAAGGACAGTATGAAGGTCGCAGCACCCTTATCTGATGTCAACTAAGCTTAAAGAACTATTGATTCTGTTACACTCTTGTCATGACTGTAGCGTTCTTCAGTGGAGTGAGCCAAGGCTTTTACGTTTTTCCCTGATTTCTTACTTAATTGTGGTTTAGTTCTTTTTTGCAGTACTAGTTGCTGAAAATAAATTCTTGAAAGAAACAGTGATGGACAGCTGTTTTCTTTTTATTATAAGACGAGTAGCTAGCTGCTATTTCTTATAAGAACTAAAATGAGCTAGTTGACATCTGGAGCCTGTTAGGAAATGCTGGAGTGCATGGTCCTTAACAACACTTGATGCAGATGCATGTTCTTTCAGTGTTTTATGAACTCTTTTAGTAAATGCTGCTCTGAAGGTTCTGTCTCTTTCTAAGACCAAAAATTGCATTTTTCCTATTGTAAGAGTAATTTACCAAAATGTCTTGCCTATATTTTAGCAAGCTTTTGAATTAAGCTATGATTTCAGTAACTCTGAAACCAGGACACACAGGATTGTGTTACTTCTGGCCTAGTTGAAGGCTTGTATGTTGAGAAAAGCAAATGACACAGCAAATATATAACCCATGACTGTTGAGAGCAAGATTAAAATATGAATGAGTATCCTGAGCCAAGAAATGCAGAATTAGAACCTTCTAACTTGCTGCTGAGTAGAGGTTTACTGAACATCTATGAATAAAAAAATATTTGAATCTGGCAAAATGTAATTTTGGGGGGTAATTGAGGAAATCTGATGCATTCAGCTTTAGCAGGGAGGGCAGGTATGCAGTAGGAGGGGAAAAAAACCCCTCAGTGTTCCTGTTGTGTCCAGAGTGACATCTTAGGTGATTCTCCAGTAGTTCTGTGTAACTGTGTGCCTCCCAGTTCTTTCACAGCTTAGTCGTATTTCATGCTTACCCTTCTGCTTTGATTTTAGAGAGCTATATCTCCTTTCATGTTCATCAGCATGAAAGGTCCCACTTAAAAATTAACAGTGAACTGGCGTATGTCTTGCAAAAACAAGGGAGGGATTTTTCTCTTGAACTCATAGCTCTGCAGATGGGTGGGTGACACGCTTCTGGCAGTGCTAGAATGCTCAGAAATCTTCACAGTGCTGCTTTGGAGTTTTCATGGAGCATAAGTTAGGTTGTAGACAAGCACCATACAGCCAAGGTGGTAACGAATGCTTTAAAAGTACAATATATTTGCAGACAACTCAGAAAATTGCTTGAATTTGGCATGGCTGATCCTGAAATAGCAGAATAAGTGTTTCCCTTTGTTATTCAGGTTCACAAAGCAGTGTGCCTGATACCCTTTTTGTTTTCCACAGTGAATTGATTTTTAGGAACACTAATGTGCTGGCTATTAATAATACACAAGGGGCAGCACTTGTGCTGCTAGGTAAAAGCACGGCTGGCTTGCCTCTTTAGTCTTCCTTCCTGAAGCATGGCAACCTCCTTCTCTAGTGTTTTTGTTTTTAAACATACTGTGCAGCCAGCCTGCAGCCCTGGGCACTGCTCAGGGTGGTTTTGGGAAGCCTGCAGCCAGCTCTGCCCGTGCACTGATCGGTGCCAAAACGCTGAGTAAAGGGCAGGACTGAGACCTGCTCTGCAGTTCTTGTTTGTCATGTTCTGAGCAAACAGTTGAGCAAACAATCTATTGCTGCATGTCTGCATTTCCTTCTGGTTTTTAAAGGTGTTTGTTTAGATGCGTGCTGGTTTTTTGTTCGTGAGCACAGCTGTTCTGTCAGTGCCTTACAGATACAGCTCAGCTGACAGCCAAGCTGTGTTCATGCAGAGCAATTCACGTTTTTGAAGCCTAGGGGTAGACCAGTCAGCTTACTGTTTGGAATTCATGGTTGAGAAAAAAAAATACAGGTTTTTCATTCTAGATGAAAAAGCCTTTCTAAAGCTTTTGTAATCAGAAGGAAGATGCCTTCTGTGGCAGAACCCTCATGACATAGTTCCCTGAAAAGCTTGTAGCTGCCTTCCAAGTCAGAGCAGCTCTCTATCCTAGCAACTGAAGAGTCCCTCCTCCTCTTCCCAGAGGAGCCGAGCTGGGGCACTGCGCTGGGGACTGCGAGCCAGCGTGTCTTGTGATCCCAAAAATCACGTACTGCTGAGGTGGATGTTTACTTTTTAGTTGTCATCATCTAATTCTGTCAACGAATCTTAATTTTTCAGTTCCTGTCTCTCTTTAAAACTTTATTGCTTTTATCCTGATTTTCCTGGTATTTTTTATTTCTCTTGCCGTTAGTTTTCCAGTCTCAAGTTGTTTATGCTGGGATATTGCAACACTTGAAAAATGGGACTGAAAACAGTAGAGTGTGCAGAGTGGTTATATCTATGTGTAATGTTAGTAATGCTGTTAAGGGCTTTGTTTTTCTTAAAATAGCCTTAAAATAGCCTTTTCTTTTAAAGCTTAAGATGAATACAGCAACATTCAGTGAAGTGAGTTACTTTGATGTTTTAAGTTCAGATTTGGTGTTTTATAATAGGAAATGGCCTTCTGAGGATGAGGAGTTGGAAGTGCTGTTGTAGGAGATGCTTCTGGTTGTTATTGTAAAGCATCCTTTATTGTGCATTTCATGCACAGACTTTTTATATATAGAAATTTATTCTGCAGGAGTGAAAGTCCTAATTTTTTTTGTGTGTCTTAATGTTTTTATATACAGGTTTATTCCAGAGTTGGAAAAACTCAAATAATATATTGTATCCATGTTTGGAAAAAGATAGTTGCTACAGCCGAAGAGGTTAACACTGTTATAAAAGATGAGTATGTTAAAACCAAGTGGACTTAAGGCTCCTTCAAAGACCATCAAGCATGGGGCCACATTGCTGAAGACACCTGCATCTGTTGCAGCTGGTAAGGAATATTTAAATATCATAACTTTACCTTCTCACAAAAAGCACCCTGAAAGCTAGGAGTATACAATGTTACTAAATCCACCAAGGAATTTTTGCTTGTATTTCTGATCTAACAAAAATGATGTGTACAACGTGCAAAAAATCTGAAGTTACTAATTGGATGTGATCAGGCAGTTCTCCTTGAGGAAACCTTGTCATGATAAAAATGATTGGGCAGTTTTTGAGGTAAAATATGTTATCTTTACAAGATTTTTTTACCAAAACCTACATGAAATTCATTTAGTGTCTCTGTCCTTAGATTTTTTAATTACTGTATTCCAGAGATTGGTGTTTCCATAGGTAAGAAATTTTGGAATTGTGCTGTTCCTTTTAGAAGTCATGCTTTTCCACGCTTTTCTAAGTAAGTAATGGTGCTTTCTGGAATATTAGTGTATTTGATTCCTGTTACTTTCTTTTTGTGCTTGATGCCAGCTCCAGCAGAAAAAGCAGCTTCCAGCGAAAAGGCCTCCAGCACAACCACTGCAGATGCACATGAAGAGTTTGTGGATGATTTCAGAGTTGGTGAGCGTGTTTGGGTCAATGGAAATAAACCTGGCTTTATTCAGTTCCTTGGTGAAACACAGTTTGCTCCAGGACAGTGGGCAGGGATTGTTCTAGATGAACCAATTGGTAAGAATGATGGCTCCGTGGCTGGAGTTCGCTATTTCCAGTGTGAACCCTTGAGGGGAATATTTACAAGACCATCAAAGTTGACAAGAAAAGTGCTGACAGAAGATGAAGCCAATGGTACACAGACAGCTCATGCTTCTAGAGCTACATCCCCAACCTCCACATCAGCTGCTAGTATGGTGTCTTCATCTGCTGCTGCACTTCCTCCTTCAGGAATTCCTCAAAAAACTTCACTTGCTGCTAAGGAACATTCAACTCCTCAGATGAGCAATCTTTCCAAAACTGCAAGTGAATCTATATCAAATCTCTCTGAAGCTGGATCACTCAAGAAGGGAGAAAGGGAGCTCAAAATTGGAGATCGAGTTCTGGTAAGATTGCCCTGCTTTTTGGTTGATGAATTGTAACTTCTAGGAAAACTCAAACCTTTTCTACTATTCCCTTGGTCAAAGTAATGTAAATTCATGCTCTAGCTTTCTTGTAATTGTCTTCTATAGTCAACCTTTTAATGGACAGTTGTGCTTATTGTAGGAAGATCTTTGCAATACCAAGATAAAATGGCTAATTTGGCAGTTCTTAATCTAGTATGTTTTGCCAGTGTTTAAGAAAAACATTTGCTCTTTAACAACAGATTAGTTTAGGTTTCCAGAACTTCAAGAACTGCAGTCATGCTAAATAAAAACTGAGTTCGTGAGATTTCCACGCAGCTTTTTTTCTCTTTTCAGGGCTGTGTAGAAAACCAACAGTTCAGTAACTGATTGTTCCCCTGAGTAGTGACAGGCAGCAACAGAAGTAGTCATATAATCCCACTGATCACCCAGGAATTACGTGTTAGGCTGGTGATGTGCCATGTTAGTTGGCTGCCCTTCCAAAATTCAGAACCATAAATGCTTCTGCTGATGTATCATTCCACTCTTTTAAAAGGGAATTAAGTTTTGTAAGTTTAAACAGTTTAATAAAAATAATTATGTTGTATACCTCTTATATTTGGATTAGTGCAATGAAGCATGAATAATTTTTGATAACTGAACTGACAAACACCTACTAAGAAAAGTGGGAAACTTTGCCTTGAAACACCAGACTGCTTGAAAAGGCTGCAAAAACCTGGTGATAGATTGTCCATGGAGTGTTCTTTTATTTAAAGGCTCTGTATGTAGCCATCAGATAGACCCAGGGTGATATTTTAATGTCCCACCAGATCTGCAGTCTTTCTAATAGATCTGATTTTAGGTTTGAAGTACTTGAGTGTGCCATGAAGCTGAAGAATTTTGATGCAATCTCTATTTATGATGCAATTTAAAAAATTTCTATTAGGTAAAAAGGACAGGAACAAATGCCCTGGGTTTACTGTAAGAACCCTATGTAGAGAAAGTCTCATGGATTTTATTGTTTGTGCTGCACTGCCCAGTGAGATGAGGATTTTGCAGTGAAGATGGATTTGATATTTGAATTTTAATTTTATTTTTTAAAGGAAGAATTTTACTTCTCTTTCTGTGTAAGCAGAGCTTAAATCATAGGGCCAAGCTGAAGAGAGTGTGAAGGAGACTAAGGTGAAGTGAGGGCAGGGTTTAGCTGGCAGCCAGAGATGGGCTGAGGTGTGTTTTCTCGGAGTGGCAGTGGGAACATAGATTTACCCATAATCCCCAGCTATTTCTGTCAGAGAGCAGAGCTTTGCTGCCTTCCACTCAGCATTGGTTTTTTTAACCACTTGTTTGCCTTTTCTCAAGGATCTTTGTGAAATCGTTAGGGATGTATATCCTCTTTGGGTGGGAAAATGCTCTGATGCCTATGAAGACTTCACTCTAACTTCCCTGCATCTTGTTAGTGCAAATTACAGGAGCAGCATATCCTGAGTGCCATGGGTTGGTGGTAATGAGGTCTCAAATTCTGTTTGCTAAGTAGAACAGATTAAATGTAATATTTTGTCCTCCCTAATTCCTCTGTTTGCCTTAAGTCTTCCTGTTGAATCATCAAATTGTAGTTTGAGGTTTTGGGGTGATTCCTGGTACAGCAAGTCAGTGATGCATATCTGTCATTTATATGCCAGTGTAAGACTGTGTGCACAGGAATGTGAATGTTAAATGCACAGGGTTCTAGTCTGCTGGTTTTTAACCCTTTTAGGTCCCATGCTCATTTTTTGTAGTAGATCCCAGACTCTGCTGATGTCATGTCTAATAATAATTCAGATGTGAGTATCTTAAAGTGCCAGGGTTAGTACAAATAAATAGTAAACTTAGCTGAATAATCCATTTATCTGTAAATGGTTTTTTTTTCTTTCCCACAGAGCTCATGTCCAGCACTATGGACTGTAGAATTGAGCCATAACTGAGAAATTTTTGAAAACTGTCACCAGGGCCTGCAGGTAGCATTGGTGGTTGGGAAAGACCTGCCTGTCTCTGTAGCTTCCTTAGCCATTTCATCTCCATCCAACGTACAAATGCACACAGACAGCTCCATGTCACTTGTGTTTTATTTATACTGACAGCTTAACTTTTCACTAACATGTTATACAGGGGATGAGGGGCTTGGTGGAATTGTAAGGCCCTCCTCAGCACAGAATGTCCTCTCTAAGTGACACTGTAGGTGTTAAGAGCCTGAAGCACACTGCAGTCTGCCTGTGCCATTGTAGAACAAATGCCCCCCTAGTCATCAATTCTTGTAATTTGGACTGACTGCTGTGGAATATTTGGTGAAGGTTCTTAGAAATAGCAATGCTGGGTGACTGTGGATATATGGGGAAAACAACTGCTGAGAATTGTGTCTGGAAAACAGTGAGCCTGCAGCAGTGAGAACTGCAGTTCAGCAGAACAATTAATTCAGGACACAAAAAAGCTCATTTGGGAGCCTTATTAAAATACTTGGCTGGAAAAGTATGTCCTTAAGGGCAAATTCGTAGATGGGTAAGACACAGCTCATGAGCTAAGATTACATACTAGAATGGACTTCAGATGTGGCTCTTTGTTGATGTCTGTCTGTGATCTTGGGGTGTGGAGTGTTACACTGGAGTACTTCAATCTGCTATTTTTTACCTCTAACTTTGATTTTAAAATGTACTTAATGGGAGTTACCTTGAATTTATCTGTTCTTTTTTGTTCATTTTATTTTTGTTGGCAACTGTTTTTGGATGATACCTTCAACAATAAAAAAGGCAAAATCATAACCCAAATCAGGAAGAAAAAAGCTCTATCAAGAAACTAGAGGCCATTCTGACAAATATTGAAAAGCCAGAGAAATGCATTTACCAATTCACATCTTGCCTCCTTGTCTTTCCTGCCGTACACTAATGTAAATGTGGCAGAAGTTTGTTGAACCTGAAACATTGGGTTCAAAGCATTTCAGGCTTGACAAACTGATGTTTCCCAACAGCTAAGCTTTAGTGGAACATTTTTTCAGTTCCTACTGAGGTATTTGTGCTGTTCCTTTACATGAAAAGAATCTGTAAACTCTCCACAGTTGCTTCTGTGCTCCATCATAGCAAACTGCTGTATCAGATGTTCACAGTGGTGTTAGGCTGAGGTAGCTTGATTAGACGCTGTGTGGGCAAAAAATCATGAAGGTACTATTAGAGCTGCAGTGTATGGTTTGTATTTTGTGTGGATAGAAGAAGTCTTAAGCTTATTTTCTTACTCCTTAATACAGATAACATTAGGCAGAATAGTGGTTCCATATAAACGTTCTCAAATGCAGATTTGCTCACAGTAACTCAGGCTGGGCTGTGATGAGCAATGCAATAGATGTGGGGATGAAAAGATGCAAAAGGGAACAGGCTTTACTTTTTCAGGGGGCAGAAAATGTCTTTTTCCAAAAGACATTGTAAAAAAAAAAAGTTTCATTAACATAAAAATACAGACCTTCAAGGTGGGTGATGCATCAGCTGAGATGTGTTCCTCTGGGTGCCTGGAGAGCTGTACTACAACTGCTTCCTTTTTTTCTCCCCTCAGTTTGAAGAAGACATGCTCTACACCATTAAACTGAGATGTAAACATCAGAAAAAATAGCTTGTGACAGTCACCAGTATCCATAAGGAAATATGATAATCATGGATAAATTCAGAGTGTCCTGTTTTCTTAGAAGTTCTCTTCCTTGGCACTCAGAGGAATCAAAACAAATCAAAAGCAGATTAAACTCATGGAAGCAAATGTACAAGCTGAAGTATTAAATCCCAAAATGGGTGTTCTAGTGCAAAGGGAGAGGTACTTCAGGTTTCTATAGTTGACTCCTTCTCAAACACAATTAGGTTAAAACAGCACGCAAGCCCTCTGCTCTCTTGAAAATCTCTGCTTAGTGTGTCCCTCAAATCCCAGTGTATCTGAGCCATATTCAGCAAGCCTGTACTTAGTTGCCTAGTTGACTTGAAGCTGAGCAGTTATTTCCACAAACAAGTACTTGGAAGTACTTTATGTTAACATGTATAAATGTTGAAAACATAGGGAGATAAAGTATATATTTTAAATAATTGTGGTTTCTGGTAAGTAAATAGTTGTTCAGCTTTTTATTTGTTGCATTTGGGTATAACTTTTACTGGAAAAAATAATATATCTAAACCAAAGAAAGAGTTATTAAAGCAAAGAGTAATTAAAATAGCTCTGTATTAACCACAATTTCCATTCTTGACATGTGAAGTATGTTCTGGAATCTGGATATGATTTAGCTGTTAGAGAGACAAAAGGAACTCTGGGCAGCCTGATGTCATGCTTGGAGATTGCTGTAAAGCAGGGAGTTTTAATGGGAAAACTGCATTTCCTTCATTGCCCTCGTTCAGCCTTTACTGGGTTAATGACAGAGTGCAAGGTCTTCAGCACAACTGTAGTTTATTTGTCTGCTGAAAATTAGGCTACAGTTTCAGCATTTTGAACCTTGCATGAATAAGAATGCCTCTGCAGAAGTGCCAGTGGAAGTGTTAAAGCAGATGGGGAAAGAATAACTGAAAACTATTTCAGAAAACAAGTTGCTTTCAGGCTAAGCCAGTTTCTGTTTCCCCTTCGAGTTGCAGCCAGAGAACCTGTTTGCCCTGGTATTACAAACACTTAGGATTTCTTCAGAGCCCGATGCAAAGTTGATTTTAAAAACAAACAATCAACCCCCCCTGAAATAACCAACCAACCTCAACTTGTTGAATTAAAAAGCTGAAACCTGTTTTGTGTGACAGTGTTGCACCTGCCAAAAGTTGAAGCTTTGAGAGCATTTTAGGCATTTTCCTGGAGAGACCAGATGCTGTATTTTAAATAAATAAATAAACAAAAATCTTATCAACTTAAGGGGCCTTAGTCTTCTCAAGGGATTAAAGCGTTTTCATTAATTTAACCAGTTTACAGCTTCATCCCGTTCTGCCATATCTGATGCTTGGGCCTCTGTCCATATGTTCACAGATGGTTCCAAACGAGATTTACTGGCATGTGCTGATGTGCCCTTTTTGCAAAGTTATTTGCAACGTGACATCTAATTTCTTCTTACTCTCTGCTTTGCACTGCTCACTGGGAGTTATTTCTTGCTTCATTCTTTCTTACGAAGTTCTGAAGTGCTCTTAATAGGCAGACTGATAGGAGATGATTGTGGGAATTGTCTCCACCCATCTAACCTATCTGCAAGTAAACATGACGTAAGTCTGTCAACTGATTAAATTCCAGGACTCTTAAAAGCAGCAAAGGGGGGGGGGGGGAAACATGTAGAGAGAGGTTTCCCTCTTTAGAAATGATCCTGTGGCATTTTTAAGTTTTCCATTTTCAAGTTTCTGTAACATCCTGAATAGAAAACCCACTTCAGAGTTTATTTTTTAAATCTATGACCAGTTTTTAATGGTTAGAAAGACAAAAATTCCTTGGCACTGCTGCAGTTAAAGCAATGCCATAATACTTTGTCACAGTGCCTGTGAGGATAGAAATGGGAGAAAAACTTGGAAGCTGAGAGCGCTCAGTTGTATGCTCTACCAGGGCATCTCCTCCTGAGCCTGCTCTTTGTGGCTGCAAATGTACCACAATGTTGGCAGCTCAGTCCTGCTTTCACTTTTCCCTGAAGCTGAGTTGGCTGTAAGCTGTTTTGATGGCTTTGTCATGTTGAGTCAAGGATGAAAGTAATTCTTGTATTTATGTCTATTTAGACATCGTTTTTTAGATACTGTAAAGTGGAATGGAGATTAGCCTGCCAAGTGGCTGCTGCAGCATGAAATACGTGTGTGAGAATATAGCTGAAGGACAGAGGGTACCCAAATGCTCTGTAATTCATTACCGAGGTGATTTTCTCTCTACAAACTGTGGCTTTCTTCTATTGTTACATTTAAGTATTTTTCAGGGCATATTGCTACCTACCTGCTCCCACAGAAAGAAGATGTTAAATTTATCTTGCTGCAGCAAGTTGTGGGTTGTGTCTGTGAGTCATTTTGTTTTGGCAGCTCCTTATTTAACTCTAAATTGCATGTTTGTTACTGGGATATAATAGCAGCAATAGGTCACTTCTCCACATGCTTTGTTAATAGTTTGTTCATGCAAGAATGATGTTTTTTGGTTGTTTTTTTTCCCTGTGTGTGGACTCCCTGTCTCACTTCCCTCCCCCTGCCTTCCCAAGGGGCGTGATATCCAGGAACATGTTGTCCTTGCTCATTTAAACACAGGATGGCCAAAAGAACAGTTTATTTACTTACCTTTTTAGTCTTTGCCTTTGCTTTTTTTGAGGGGGCAAATTCACATATGGCTTTTGTAGTATGGAGTTGCTGTTAGATTTTTGCCTTCCTGCCTTTGTGATTGAGTTGATTGAATGAACTGAACATCAATAGCAGATCATTTTTAATTATTAAGCTGTTTTCCTCTGGAAGTGTTGTGTGACAGCACTGTGTCTGTCTGAGTGTCTAATTGCACATTAGTTCTCTTGCCTACTTGGCCTTACTTTTGAACTTGTTAGTCAATTGTAACCAAATTGGGTAGAATGTAGAGGTTGCAGAGGTAAATTCTTACAAGTTTCATGGACACAAATGGCCAAAGAGAAGGTAGAGAATCTAACCGCTGGTTTTGGAAAAGCCGCAATTTACCTCGATGGGTTTTTGCACATCAGAGAATCCACATGATTAAGGTCTCATGTAAATACTGTTCCCATGAATAGAGACAGCTGTATAGTCACACTTGGATTTGTAGATAGCAAAGTCACTCAACCATGATATCCAGTGCCACAGGAAAACTCGCATTGTTAATTCTGCTGTTCACAGAATTGCTGGTTTGAAAAATCTGGATTAAGGAGGCTGGTTCAAAGTTTAGTACATATTCTAGCACTTATTGCCTTGATCAAGTGTCAGATGTTACGAAGATAATTCTAAAGGAAGTAGGATCAACTGAAGCTAGACTGTCTAACAGCAAGAAAAAAAGACAGGCAAAAACTGACAGGATCCAGATGTTGACAAACTAAAACATGGCAGTCTTGTCACACATGTTTTACTTTCTTCTTTGAAACTATAGATTGAATGAAGAAAATTCAAGGATACTTTGGTGAGAATTCAGAACAGAGCTACAAATTTAAGCAAGAGAAAGTATCTTGCAGGAAAATATTTTAATAACTCAATCTATTTAATTTATGAAGGGAAAATTGAGGTGTCTTGCTTGAAACTTCCCTGCATGGTGAATGCCCATAGCTGGAGAGCTCTGTACTCTTCCCAATAAAAGCACAATGAGAGTCAGTGACTAGAAGCCACAGTCAAATTTGTTTTATTTCAAATTTAAATGTGTTTCTAACAAAGGAGTGATTAGCTATGAAAATAGACTGTCGTGTAAGCATGTTTAGTGATGGATATCATCTCTAAAAACATCAACACATACAGCTTAGCTCAGCCCAGTTACAGGGTTAATTACAGATGTAACTGGGTGAAATGTAAAGACCTGTTTGAGGAGAGCCAGAGGAAATCATCTCATGGTTCCTTCTGCCCTTGAATGGGAGAACAAATCAATTTAATACAGTTGCTTTTACTAGCTGGAAATGGCTCCTCTGAACAAGAGAAATATTCTGATGAGCAGATCCCAGGTTTTTCACAGGCAGTGTTTGTTAGCCTGAATGGTTTTTGCTTTTTCAAGTGGTGTGTGTTTTGCATCTGAAGATGCCTGGTCTCTGTGACAAGCACAGAAATATCCTAGTGATGCTTTTCAAGAGTCATCAAATCAGTGCTCAGGCAGAAGGGCAGACAGAGCAGTTGTAACTCACTTTTTAACTCCCCTCAGCTTGTCGGAGTAACTGATACTGTTTTGCTGACAGAGTTTCAGACAGTGCTCTTTTCTGCTCTTTTCAGAGATCCGTAGTTTTCAATGAATACTGCTTAAATAAATCATCACCTCTTTTTTTCTTTCTTCCTGGATTACAGTGCTTTATTTGTTTCCTACTTATCTTTGGAAACGTGGCTCTGCAAAGGTTCTCACAAATTCTGACGTGCTTATCCTGATGTCCTTTCATCAAGAAGTTTTTTAACTGTTTCACATTAACAGACTCATTTTGCTTTTTCAGTTTACATCGCAGCAAATTTATGTAAGCTTAGTAATAATTTGATAAATGGAATTTAGTCACTTTTCACACGTGTTTGACACAGCACTAGTGAATTCCAACCTAATTTCCTCACCCCACAATGACCTGCAGTCTAACCTAGATTCTCTGGCACATTATTGCTTTCCGTTTTACAGCTTGACTATATTGAGTGTGGTAACTGTGTAAAAAAAGTCTGGCAGCTCTTTTCTCTGCTCTATTATTTAGTGACCTGCCTTAGCCCGAATGAAGGTCATGGAAAACTGTCTTCATGATAATGGTGTCCCATTTTTCCATATAATTTTTAGAAATTCTTTAATTAACCTTTTTCCTGTTTCTTTGAGAAACTGGGTTTTTTTTCTAGTCCCTCATGCACCACTGGGAAGTAGATCCACTGGCAAATGCAACAATTTTTTTGGTTTTGTGTTGGTTTTTTTACATTTTTGCTATAATTCTTATATTTTTTTTCCATAATTTTTCTATAATTCCATAGTACATGCTATAATTTTGTAAGCACAATTATTTTTCCATGTAGGTATATATCATTTAATGTAATTGTGTCTTAATGTTTTTTTCCCCCCATTTAGAGCTCTTAGTATAAGTCTATATGTATAGAATCACAGAATGATGAAGGTTGGAAGGAACCTTAAAGATCATCAGGTTCCAACCTCCCTGCTGTGAGCAGAGACACCTGCAGGGCACCAAAGCCTCAACCAGCCTGGCCTTGAACACCTCCAGGGAGGGGCTTCCACAACCTCCCTGGGCAATCTGTTCCAGTTCTACACCCAGTCTAACCTGACAGCTCCTTGACCAGAAGCTTCAGAAAAGCCTTTAGCATCCCATGTTGTACAGTAGCACCTCACATTGCACTGCCAAGGGAATAAGGGATTATTTTCTTACATGCCTTCAAGGTACCTGTCTTGTCACACATAGAGTTCCTAACTGCAGCTGTTGGAGACTGATGTCTGCGAATGACTCTGAAGTCTTCAATTCAGGCTTTAAAGTTGAAGACTTAAAGGGTTTTGGCTTACAACTTAGCAAAACTGCACATACAGACCCTTGTTGATGCTCTGAGCACTTCAGTGCTCTGGTTCCTGCTGGTGCTACGGATGCAGCTTCAGTATTTGCAGAAGGCAGGAACATAGTGGTTGGTTATTCCAAGAAGCTTGACTAGGTTTGGAAAAAGCAAAAATTCTTTGGCATTCTTCCTTGAATCTCATTCTAAAATAACCCTGGTGCCATGGTGACAGGACTAGTCACATGGCTACTTCTCCCAGGGATCTCATCTTGTGCAGCCCCATATGTTCTCAAGGTGTGGGTTCCTCCATGTGGTTGCTCCCACCAGGCCTTGGCCAGCAGACCCACCTCTTGCTGTGTCACTGCTGTGCCAGAACAGGCACAGGTCATTGCCAAAGCTGCTCTTCCAGGTTGTGTCTCCTGGCTTGTGATTTGGATGCAATTTCTTCCCAAAAAATGCTTCACTTTTTTTTTTTTTTTTTAACCTAAATATGAAAAGTGGGCAGAGCCAAGGTATGAAAAATGAGTGAATATTCTGCACCCAAGTATAATCTGTTTTATCCTGGAGCTAGCTTTACTTATCTAGAGGTTTATTTAGTTTGAGTTGGAGGGAACAGATTGCAGCAGTTTCCACTCCATGCTTCAGAGGGCTCTTCTCTTGCCTTACCCCATTTACCTTCCTATGGAAGGGGTTTGTGTGTTTGCCTTGGCAATCGACTCATGTTGTTTATTAAAAAACAAAATAAAATCTCAACCACTTGACACAACTGCAGTGAAATTTTCTAGGGCTGTTGTGTAAGAGGAGCTGAGGAATCCCCCTGTGCAACTGCAAACGTGACTTCTCTTTGAAGGGATGCTCCTTGTCTAGGCTGTTGTTCCAGGAAAATTGCTTTAAAGGGGTTTTTACAGCCTCTTGAATGAACTCCTGGTTATTCAGAACAGCCAAACAGTACAAAATTGAGTAGAGAAACAGCACACAGAGCTAACAGCTCTTCACCCAGGGATGTCTTACAAATTTATCTTTAAAGGAGAAAATAAACAACAAAAGAAACCCCAAACTTGCTAGAAACTGAGCAAAGAGAAGGACAACTTAGAAGACCTGGTATGGACTGAAAGTGCAGATGAGTCCATGTTTTTCTCTCACACCACCTGGTTAAATTTCGTTTTGATGTTTGCACTTAAGTTCAGAAAAAATTACTCTAAAAAGTAGGTTTTATATGAAGGGGAATAATGGGACAGCTCAAAAGATAGTTCTTCCCAGGAAACACTTTACCAAGCCATGTTATGTATTCCCTCCTCAGCACCAGCCTCAGAGATCTGGATTCCAAGTGACTCTTTTGGTTGGTTACGATTGGTTTTTTTTTGAGCCAGGACTCGTGCTTGTTTTTCCAGAGGGGATGTTTTTCTGTTCTGTTCCAAGAACACCAAATACCAAAGGTTCTACTAGTTAACTGTATTAGGCTGTGTCATGACAACTGTAAACTTTGTGTATTTCTGTTCCATGGGGAATAATAATTGATACAGCCACTGAAAGCAAGATGTGGAGGTAATTTGCAGAGTAAATGTTTCAAGACTGTAATGAGGAGAAAGGATCTGCCACCTTAAATAAGAACAAAAGAGCTCTCTGCCAGCTTTTGCTTTTTAGTAATACCAAAAAGGGTTAGTTATTCTTCCCTAGTTTTCCAGGGTTTGTGTGGATTACGTTTGAATTTCATTTCTCCTTCACTGGAGCCGAGTGCTGCTGATGGAGCTGTTGGCTCTGGGAAGTGGATGAGGCAGAAGCTGGAGCACAGTGTGTGTGGCAGCTCCTGAGCACTGGGGGGACACTTAGTGCTTTCATGCAAGATAATGTTCCCCATTCCTCAATTCCTCACAGTTAACCTCTTGTGTGAGCACATCCAAATGTATTAATCATCAGCTGTACCTGATCATGCACCTGAATTTATGGCACAAGAAGCTGCCTGTTCTCTACTTACCCTCTGAAGTTTCCCCAAAGAAATAGGATGTCTAATGTAAAAATATATTAAATCCTCACATACTTTTGAGTAGATAAAAGGGAAAATTACAGTCTTTGTGTTAGAAGGTGACATACAAGGCTACAAAATATTCCTCACTGTATGATGTGTAAATGATGCAAGTGAAAAAAACAATGGTCCTGAAAATGTCTGTGTTGAATCCAGTGAATCTGTCAAAGAGGTTTTTGTTGCCATTTGCTTGATTTCATAATGCTGGCTGCAGGCTGGGCAGATTTTCACACAAATAGGGCACAACATACTGTCATTCTGACCTGCAGGAAACCTGCAGTCCTGGCTGGTAGCCCTTCCTTCTTGGCATGTGGCAGACACACTGAACACCTTTTGCTTCTTCACTTAATTTAATTCTTCCATCCCCTGGGCATTATGAAAAGCTGGGTCTTGCAAGACCTTGCAAGTAATTGGAATGAATGTAAATATTTATTAAGTTTGCAAAGGATTTCTAGTCTTCCCTTTAGGACTCTGGGTTGTTTTGGTTTGGTTTATTGTTTGTTGCTGTTGGGTTTTGTTGTTTTTTTGAAGTGAAACAAAGGTAAAGAAAATTATTCTCTCTTCCTCAAGAATTCAAATAGCTGTTTGTATCTATAGTTTTGCAAAGTCCTGGGCATCATGCATCATATCAGACCTCTTAAATGCAAGAGGGCTGTACTGTGGAGTTTACTTGAACTATTCCTTAGAGAAAAAAGGACTCCTGTTCTCATTTCCTTTATTTGACTTTTCCTCACAGAATTAGAATAGGAAATAATCAGTTCTTATAAGTCATTGTTTGCTGATGGAATTTGCTGTGAAACTAGTACAAATCTGTTACATTCAGTGCACTGGTTGTGCTGTGTCTTATTCAGTGTATTTTTAATCTTAGAGCTGTATCAAGTCACTAATAGAATTGTGGCCTTCAGTCATGAAAAACCTCCTGAATACCAGACTGGATACAGTTAAATACTGGGGAAGGTTGTTGTTGGTGGTGGTTTTTTTCATTCTCTTACAAGCGATGTGCTTTGTGAACATGATGATACTGAAGGCTTTTTGTACTCCGGTGTTCTGATTTGGAAATGCAGTCAATGTAGTTGTCTTGTCTTCTTTTTAGGTTGGTGGAACCAAAGCTGGAGTTGTGCGCTTCTTGGGAGAGACTGACTTTGCTAAAGGGGAATGGTGTGGAGTAGAACTGGATGAACCCCTGGGGAAGAATGATGGAGCTGTTGCTGGAACAAGGTTAGTCTGTCATCAGGTAGCAGCCCCTTAAAGATTCTGCATCTCTGTATATTCTGTTTCAATTTTTTAATATTTTACTTGAAGCTTTCTATCAAGAGAGGTAGTTAGGCTGTAAGTCTGACTGCCTGCTGATGGAGGGTAGGGAACATTAGACACTGATTTGAATTTTGTGACACCTACACATCTCTGGAAGTCTGCATCAACCCCACCTCCAGGGGATTAGTTGATCTCTCCTACTCCCATGTGAATTTTACTCATAGACTGGTAATGGAAAACACTATTTCCTGCCTTTTCAACATCTGCTTTGTTTCTCAGCTTGGGATGAATGCTCAATTAAGAGAGTATCTCTGGGTCTCTAATAGCTAGACTTAAGGGAAATCTTCCTGAAAGCTCCTCTACCAATAGTTGCCTCATAGGAAAGACTGGGAACAGTATTAGCTGCTTCCTAAGTCATGCTTAGAAAACATTAATTCACACCACAATTGTAACATGTAAGGCATAAGGAACAGCCCTTTAACTCATTAAAAAGAGGTTTTACAAGGATTGTGCTGCCTTAACAGAGGTGACCACAACTTAAAATTTTAAGTGGCTTTTGTTTATATTTAACCAAAGATAGTTTTGAAAAATGAAATGTGCATACATGTATAGGTATGTATGTTATAAAATATAAAAATACTTGATTTAATTAAAATCTGATTTTATTGTAACTCTCTGCTATCACATTTGTTGTTGGCAGCTCAGAGGAGTGTATACAAGAGGAGAGCTATGCATGTTAAACTTTGAGTGACATTTTTAGGAAAGAAAGAGCTCTAGCTCAAGACCTTTCTCTATTGAGTTTCTGCTGTAACAGTGATGTTCAGCCTCTCAAAGTCCCATTTCCAAATATAGTGTTAAAAAAATAAAACTGCAATCTAATATAGTTGAGGTTGTCACTAGCTGTTACCCTTTTCTTGAATATTTTAGACTATTGATCTAGAACTCTGGGTGAAGCCAAGACAGAAATCAGTGTTTTATTCTCATCTACCTGCTTTGCTTTTTCAAAGGTATTTTCAGTGCCAGCCCAAATATGGTTTGTTTGCTCCAGTCCACAAAGTTACCAAGATTGGATTCCCATCAACCACACCAGCCAAAGCAAAGACAACTGTGAGGAAAGTGGTTGCAACTCCCACAGCCCTGAAACGCAGCCCAAGTGCATCTTCCCTGAGCTCCCTCAGTTCTGTGGCCTCTTCAGTAAGCAGCAAGCCCAGCCGTACAGGACTAGTAAGCTTCTTTTGCTACTGCATGCTTCACATTCCCCAGCAGGGATCCACCTGGCACTTGCCTCTGGCCTACTTGCCTAAATTGAGACTAGAACACATCTTGGGGAGGGCACAATAAATGGACATTTCATTGTGCTCAGTGTTTCATTCAAAGCATGCATGAAGGAAGGAAATCTTAGCTAGCCCTGAAGAGCAGCTGAGTGTTGGAATGTTGAAGCTTTTCCCTGGTTAATTCAGTCTAACTGAGTGATTGCAAATAAGAAAGAGGCTTATGATGCCAACAAACTGAAAAGGCATCAGTGTTCTCTGACTGGAATCTCTATTTACTTTTTAATATTCCCAGCACTACCTCTGTCATATGGGGTTTGTGTTTGAGGATCTGGTATGTACTAAAGCTTCCACAGATTGAGCTTTTTTTATTAAGCATGAAGCTTCAGAATGTCTAAAATGTAAAAGATTTTCCTTTTTTGTTCAAGAGATGAGTCAGCTGAGAAATACAGAAGTACTGATTGTTGAGTCTTTGCTGACAAGAAGCCTCTTTCTTTTCTTTTGGATTTGGTTTTAATCCTGTGAATTCTTAAAGGCTGAATGTTGCAAAGTGCAGTGGCTCAGGTGAATTCTAACACTACTAATTCCACCTAATACACTTCCTGTGGATTCTTCTAAAGTTACTCTGTTACATAAATGTCCTCATCTTGGGTTGCAGCAGCAAAACAGAAATCTGGGAAAGCTGAATTTTAAAAAGTCTCTCGTTTATGGCAATTAAAAGCATCAAAATAATTGTTGGGGTTTTTTTCCAGTCACCCTAGATTTTTACCTTTTTTAAACCAAAGTACATAGATACACCTAACTAGCAGGAGAGGAGATTATCCTAACCCCACTGGTCTGGAATGGGTGGCTGGCACACTGTCCCACTGACCAGCCAGTGACTGCAGCCCTTCAGCACCAAAGCAGATTACAAATAAGCAGAGGTCAGCAGTTGGCCAGGGCAACAGGATTAATACGTCCTCGCAAAAAGCATCAGGGATTCTTTTTATTTGGCTCAAACAGTGGGATTTTTGCTTCTTCCCTTCGGGAAGGTGCACTTCTAGCTGCAGAGTGCCCTCTAGTTTGAAATGGGTGCAGGGACATGCAGTGCTGCCTCAGGTTCAGGGCAGGCTTCCTGAGCTGATGTGGAACATTAATATGGGCCTCCAGTTTTATTCCATGTGCTGTGATACTTTAAGCAACAAGAGGTTACAGTTACACATTATAAATGTCTACAGTATATTTGCTTTTTTTCCCTCTGTGTTGTGCCCTGGGGCTTCTGCATGTTTTGGGCCATCATATATAAAGCTTCTGTAATCCATTATTTCTGGAATTAAAAGTCCAGCTTTCTTCCAACTCTTTTTCTCAGGCAACACAAGCATTTGATTACCACCCAAATTAAAATGACTGTCAAAATAATTCTGACACTTCTTCTTTAAAAGTTAAGCTGCAGAAGAAACAGGATTTCCTGAAATCCATTTTGACACAGCAGACTTTTCTTGCTCCAGTTCCTAGGAAAATTAGAGCTTATGTGGAAGTTGCTGGAGATCCCACGTGGTCTTCTCAATTATCCAGGGCTATCGGTGTGTTCTTTCTCTGTGAGAAAAGCAACTGCCAGAGGAGGTGATCTGATGATTTAAGAGGGCTGTCTGCTGCAATTTGTATTTATTGCCAATTCTGCAGGATGTTTCTCTGAAATCTTTCAGAGTTCTTTCGGAGTCAGGAATTAAGTCAAGTTTGATTCAAGGAGGTGGGATTGTTAAAAAGCAATACCTTCTGGAATGAGATGGATTCCAGAAACTGAGAGGATCTGAGCATGAAAATGGAAGTTTTTCTATTCTATCTTGTACCTTTTGAGTCACTTGATCCATCATCTGCAGTGATGCCCCATCCCTGGAAGTGTTCAAGGGCAGGTTGGATGGGGCTCTGAGCAACCTGGTCTGGTGGGAGGTGTCCCTGCCCATGCAGAGGGGTTGAAACTAGATGATCTTCAAGGTCCCTTTCAACCCAAACCATTCTGTGATTTTATTCTATGATGATTTGCAGATGCATCATTCAAGGCTGTGAGCAAACAAGTTAGGGAGTCCTGGTAGCAGAGAGGCAGTGTTTTTGTGATGACAGGAGAACGTGTCCACGTTACTCTCTCTGTTGGGTATGCTGTCCAATGCCAGCATTCCAGGCTGTATATGGCAACTCTTCTTCAGCCTTTTGATCTCTGAAAGGATAATAGAAAAAACATGCCTCTATTTTTGGGCAATACTATTAGAGCTAAAGGTTAACATAAGTGAAGAGCAAACCTTTGTTTATTGTTTTGTTTTTTTTAAATGAGGCTTTAACTCAGATGCAAGTACTCTTTAATCTTTCATACTTTTTTCCAGAAGTAATTTAATTCCAAGTGACATAAACACATCTTTTAATCACATACCCATTGTTGTTCTTCACAAGGTTTTAGCTGTAAAGCTGGCTTTTTAGGTCAAGGTAAATTGCTTTTCATCCTGGATGTGTTCTTGCCATAGCAGAGGTGCAAAATGCTAGTTAGAGATCCAAAAGCTTTTGATAGAGCATTTGCAAATGTTACACTGGGGCTGGTGACCCGAGGTGATGACTTAGTGACTAGAAGCCCAGTGTTTTTTAACTTGCTACTAAAAGGCTGCCTTTTTTTTTTTTTAATGCAAAAAGATGCTTAGAACTGCTAGCCTAGATGATGAATTGCCAGCCTTTGTGTGCTCAGTAAGTACACCTTCCACTGAGCCTTTTGTGTTCCCTTCAGCCCTTCTGTCTCCTACACAGCAGCTGCTGATTGTTACCTATCAGTCTTACTGCACCTGTGGGACCATTCTAGAAAATGAAGTCGTTTAAATGCAAAAGTAGAAGGTACAAAAGGTTACAGAAAGTATTTGCTTTTCTAACCCAGTGTTTGTAGAGCCTGCAGGTATCCCTTTATTTCCCCTTGAAACAGGATGATTTTTAACCTCTTTACTTTGTGAAGTTGACAGAAACATCCTCCCGATATGCAAGAAAAATTTCTGGCACCACAGCCCTGCAGGAGGCACTGAAGGAGAAGCAGCAACACATCGAGCAGCTCCTGGCAGAACGGGACCTGGAGAGGGCAGAAGTGGCCAAAGCCACCAGTCACGTAGGGGAAATTGAGCAGGAATTAGCACTGGTTCGGGATGGACACGACCGGGTAAGAGGTGTTGCTGTTTGTAAAATAGGGGCTTTAAGACAATTGACTTAATTTCCAAACTTGTGTTTTCTTATTGGAAGGTCTGGGAGTAAGAGATGTTCTAAAGCTAAATAGTCCATACCCACGAGATCTTCCTTATGGGAGCTTTGGCTTGATGAGACAGCAGATCTGTTTTATTTACCTAATTTTGAACTTGTCTGCACACCTCAATAAGCAATGGTTTTATTATGTGCATATTTGAGTAAGACAACATTCCTCTGCCTTGGCCCATCACTAGACTATCATTACTGAGGTACAGACATGTAACTTGGAAAAAAAATCCAAGATTTTGTTCTTATTCTTCCTGCTAATTAGCATGTACTGGAGATGGAAGCAAAAATGGACCAGCTACGAGCCATGGTGGAAGCTGCTGATAGGGAGAAAGTGGAACTTCTCAATCAGCTTGAGGAAGAGAAAAGGTAATTGAAACTGTATTTATAACTGTCTTAAAAATAAACTTTGCATTAAAAGCAAAATGCTGTGGTGGCTTGGAAATATGAAACAGATTCTGAGTAATGCAAATTTGGATAATTATTGTATAAAATGTTTGTTAAAATTAGTAGTAAACTCTCAGGTTTGTGGAGGGAAAGCCAGAGAAACTGGATTTTTTTAGAAGCTGTAACTGTTGTTTGTAGCTGTATTTCATGCTTCTCATGCCTATTGTTATTGCTTTCTGTTATGAAGGATTTTATTCCTACTCATATGAAATGAATGGATGGTGCCTGATCTTCTCAAAACATTCTTCTTCCACTTCAAAAGAAAATTTGTATAATCTCATTTCCTGACAGTTTTGGATTAAGAATTTACAGTTGCTTCTCTTGTGAATAATTTATTATACTAGTCATGTGCTTCTAGGTAGGGTCTGTCTCACAGGAAAATCAACAAAGCCATTAATTTTAATGGCTTTTCTAATTGCTTTTTGTAAGCACTTGAAGAAGGGAACTGAGATGACCAAATAGGTGAAGTGAGGTTAGGAAAGGAGATAATCTGATAAATTGTTGGGGCAAGGTTAGGAAATAATAATGTTTTGGTGGATTTGGATGCTTTTGAAAGGCATTCCTGTTGTGAGTCTGTGTTGTAGACTTGTGTGTGCCCCTGAGCTCAGGTGTCAGCTTCTGAGAAGCCTCCTTCAAACTAGGAATCACAGAAAATGCAATGGTAGGCCTTGGCAATTTCTTTACAATTGTCATGTTGCCTTTTTATGGGAGCAACTCTCACTGAATTTGCAAGACAAGCAGAGTTAGCTCTGGAATTGTTTGTATGTTCTCTGCAAAATAATGCAGTGGGCTTTTAAATTTAAAATTTGAAATAAATAGGGCAGCTTTGCAGCAGCTGCTGTGGCCTGGCTGTGGCTGCAGACCTGCTTGTGCTGAGTGCCAGGTCGGGGCTGGGGGGAATGTTTCACTGTGCCCTTGGGGCTCCCCTTCAGCCCTTTGCCAGGCAAACCTGCAGCTGGGCAAACATTCTGTGGCTTCACAGGAGATGTTTGTCCTTCCTCCCAACCACTTCAGCCTTTATTACTTTGAAAGGTCTCTGTAATACGTTTTTGACTCAGTCTCATCAGGGACTTGAAGTCAAATAATCTTTAATCCTCTGTTTCCCAAAGGACACTGGAGAGAAGCACTCCCAGTAATACTGTCCTTTTTATTTTAGACATCCATCACCTGTAACTCCCTTGGATGCCAACATTTCTGCACCTGCAGCCAGGCTGCAGGCACCAGAGGAAAGAAGACATGCTTGTCTCTTTCTTTGCATCATTATTGTTGAAAGAGTCAAGGGCAAAAGGGGGAGATCTGGCCCCTTGTTCACTGGGGTGTATCAGAGTCAGGGCAGGGAAGAAATAACTTCACCAATTTTCTTTTAAGCCATACTAGCTTCTCACTTCTGCCTTCCCATTCCAATTTTCCTGTGTGTGCAAGGCAGAGTTCCTGCCTGTGCTCCCCTTCTGCATCTTGCAGTTCATCTTGGCCTGTCAGTTGTGATGCATGTTGGCCAATGCACTTCTGGAAAGCCCAGGGGTATCTGGGATGTGTCCTGGTGTTCTGGTGGTTTCTCAGGTGAATGGTGAGATATACAGAATGTGAGATCAAGCCTGTTCATTTAGGTCACCTTGTTTGAGGGTGTGCAGAAGGGTGAGAGAATGAGAGAATCAGTGATGATTTAAAGATTTCCTTTTAACTGATCAGAAATTGCAAGAAAATACTACACAGAGCTTCAGGAGGTCTGATGCTTTACTTTGGCAGGGGTTGTGTTTTAAAGACAACAGGTCTCATTCTCTCTTAGGCTTTCTGTGAGGGATTTCTCCTTGGTGTGTCTGGCAGTGTGGGGTTACAATCAGAATGATTTCACTGCAGTTCTGATTTCCACTGAACAGTGAACTTAAAAGCCTTTTCTTTCAGCATTACCTGAATTTTATTGAATTGTCCCCACAGGAAAGTTGAAGACCTTCAGTTCCGTGTGGAAGAAGAATCCATTACCAAAGGAGACCTGGAGGTAAAATATATCCAGCTTTGTAAACAGGACATATAGTAGGACACAGGAATGCAATCAGTTTGGATCAAGTGTGCTGTTCTCTAGAGGAGAAAGGCAGGAATGATTAATAGGCACAATTCTGGTCCAGGCATATGCAAAACACATGGAAGTGATTCCCAATTCTGCAATCCCTGAGTAACTAACTGCCCCAGAACTACAGGATTGCACCCTTCCCTGGGGCACACACTTCAGCAAGGGCTGTGCTGTGAAACAGCTGTAGTTGTTCAGAGTAATTCAATTAATTAATAGAAAACTATTTTTTAATTATTAATTTCTATTCTATCTTACTAATGTTTTTGAAGTGTCTTAAAAGTAACCACCAACACAGAGTCATTTTGAAGTTATGAAATTGCAAGTTAATGTTTGTGCCTTTTGCAGACAAATATTGAAGACTAGTCCTGTTTGTCTTCAATCAATTTTGTGAATACTCCCTATACTTTCTTTACAGAAGATTGATTAGCAAAGAAGGTTTTGTCCTGAGGGTTATTGTACACAAAATCTAAACTGCAATTTTTGTCTTTCTACTTTTTCTATAACTGTAACACTGAGCTAAACCTCAGTATGTTATTGCACAGTCAGAATAGGAAACATTTAATGAAGGATTGTTCTCAGAGATTTGAATCCTGCCAATATTTATTCCAAATTTCAAATTCAAAAGCAAGATACGTTTTAGTTGTTCTACCCTGTAGTTGTCTAATCAGAACAATATTAGAACTTCTTGCACAGCACAAAGTACAAACTTAATTAACTGGTGTTCCTGTGAACCACTGATGATCAAAGTGCTAGCCTTACAAAAATTATTCATTTCATATAACATTTCTTTTATTTTAGTCTTCATTCATTTTAAGATACCTATCTAGGCTCTTCATAGAAAGCTCCTTTTATTGTTTAGTCCATGGAAAATGTTATTTTTTTATTTTCTGTTAAATCAGTCGATAGTCATGGCAGACCATCCTAAAGACTGGTTTGTCAGGCTGCGTAATTTAAGAGTTTAAACTGAATTCAAGATGATGAAATGTATCCTGTTGTTTGTGTTGCAATGATAGTGCTAAGTGTGCAGGTGAAATATTTTTGTTTGTTTGTTTTTTAATTTTACTGATAGCGAAAGAGGCAGATTTCGGAAGACCCAGAAAATGTAAGAGGGCACGTAAATGTGCAGAGACATCCCATGTTAACAGATTGTGTGCAGAAAACGCTTATACTGATTCACTAACTGCATAATCTGTTATTGAAACATTGACTCTAGTATCTGTGTGCATGTTGCTTTCAGAGCAATTACAACATTTAGCCAAAGAATGTGTGTAATGACTAAACGTTGTGATCCCCATTAACTGCAGAGAGGGCAAATGTGTCATTAGAATTCCCTGAGCTCAGACCCTGTGCAGCTAATGAAGAGTGTAGGAGCTTGCAGGAAGTGACTGCCCAGGATCCTGTAAATGTATTTCATTTAAATGCAGGATTTGAGTCGTTTGCTTCCCAAAATCCTGCATGCTTCCCTACGGGCTCCTACTGCTGTTCAATAGATGCAGTGTGTCATTAGCTGATGAGTTTTTGAGGGGAAAAAATTGTTATATTCCCCACCTCCCCTTACGTGTTTCATCTTTGTGCTGTGAAATGCTGAGGGGAGAGATGATTTAAAAAATCTGTGTGTAAAGCTCTCTGGTGTTACTGTATCTTCACATAGCTTCTCTTAGCATTATGTAGGAAGAACATGCCACTGGGTAACAGAAATTGCCTTACAAGATGTTTAAGCAGCCCTGTTGTTTCCCCAGCTCAGAATAGTGGCATTTAAAAGCCCTCTCTTTGATTGGAGTCAGGAAAATGTATCCCAGGCTGTCCCTCTGCTACATCCCCAGCCAAGCTGGGAAGTTCTCCAGACTGAAACTGGTTTCCTGCTGTGCATTCTTAGGTGTTCCTTTTGCGAAGCTACTTCAGCGAGCTGGGTGTCCTCTATTCTTCCAATCAGGCTCACGGTGTGTTAGAAGTAAATCTGCATGTGCCCTTCCTTTCTCTTGTTGTGTGCACTCCTTGTTTAATCCTATCTTTACTCCTGATTTTCCCTATCCTGATTTTTTCCATTAAAAATTGACATCTTCACTCTCTGAAGGAGAGAAGTGGGTGATCAGTTTGTGGGCTTTATAATCTCAGTTGTGGTCTGTGGTTCTTCCCCCAGCACAAAGGGACTGGAGGTCTTCTTGCCCCTTATCCTAGACTAGTTATCAGCATTTATGGCTTCAGCACAATTGCAGTTTCACCTGTAGATGGAGAAGGTAACAGGTTTGTTTTGAAGTGAAAGAGCAGCTGGAATACAGAAATGCTGAAGGCAGCTGATGACTGGTCTCTGAAGTCTGTTTGAGAGGAATTCTTTAAGGGTCAAGGCAGAGTAAGGCTTTTCCCATTTTCCTGTCACTCTTCACCTAACAGTGAAACTTTAGAGAAGGTGAAGATGCTCCCTTTGTTGGTTGGTTGTTTTTTCTTTTCTGTTTTTATCTTCCATTCAAGCTAATTAAGGTTTACAATCAAATTTCTTTTCTTTTTATAGTGTTCTCCTCAGTTTACTGTGCTCTCTTCTCAAAGAGAAACATAATCATTTGACATTTCTCTCTAGGTGATCAGGAGAGAAATTTGAGTAATTCAAAATTTTGCAGTGATTTTTACCTCAGGGAAACTGGGGCTGTCCCTTGGAAATCAGACTTGTTAAAAGGATAATCCCTCATGCTTTAGGAGGGGAAAAGGGTGTCCAGCAGAGATCTCTGGAATATTTTTCATTAATCTTTTACTTCTATTTTGGTAGGATTTGAACTTATTTCCCTTTGTAATATAAGAGATAGGATTAAAGAAAGCTCAGTAATCAGTGATGATATATCTGACCTTGGGAGTAGTAAAGCAGTGGCTATAAAATTAATAATCAAAGTGGTTTGGGTTTTATGTAGCATAGGCAAACTGAAGGTTTGAAGGTATTTTGCAAAGTCATGCAGGGAGAATTTTGCAAGATTTGGCATTTCTTGGTTTTTAATAGATTCCTTTGGTGAATCAGAACAAGGAAGGTATGAATGCTCAATTTTTAAAAGCAGATGACTTTTCAGACTTAAGAGTTTTGTGGTGGATATTATACCCAACACTAACCTGTCTGAGAGAGGGGACCGATGATAGCCACTTACAAAATATTGTCATTTCCCTTAGAGTACTTGGTTCCATTTTCAAAGGTTGTGGCAAGCAAAAATCATAATCCATGTTCTGATGGGTCCCCCATATACACTGAAGAGCTTCCACTAATGGAGAACCAAACCTGCCATGGAATTGCAGATACGACACCAACCTAAGAAGCAAATTTTAGCATTTGTGGATTTTAGTATTTTGGACCTCTTACCTACATAGTAGAACAACCAGCTGTTTTTAGCTGGAAAAATGTTTAAAAAATGGAAGCTGCCAGATGTCTGCATGGTTTTGGGAAAGGAGAGAACTTGATGCTGCCAGAAGGAACACTGTGATTGGAGGAGAGCAGGCCTGAAGCAAAACAAGAGGGTCATCCACATCCCACTTGCTCTGCAGAGACTACATAAGATCTTTAGCTGCTGCAGCTGGTCTGGAGACAGTGCTAATCAGCTTGTCACTCTATAAATAACACAGTTCTGCAGAGGTTTTAAAATACCTTCTTCCACAGCTCAGAGGAGCAGCAGTGTCCTGCCAGCTGTGCGCACTGCTGTGCCTTTGGCAGCCACGTGGAGTGACTCCCCCATCTTCCTGCCTTTTGGGAGTGTTTCAGTCTGGTGTTCAGTGGGTGGCTGCTCAGGTTCAGGACTCTATTCTGTTAATTGTAGTTCTTGGGGCTTGGGGGTTCTGTGTTACTTAGTTCTGCAGTCAATTGACTGGCAGATAAGCTGTGTGGAGAGTGTTCATTGAGACTGATGGATGCACCTTCAGTTAATAAACACATGATTTGGTCTTGTGGACAAGCACCTTCCCCTCAATAGAGGCAAGCCCTGAGAAGCTGCTCTTTTTGGCAAAGACACTGTGAAGCAACTATAGACATTCATAATCCTTTTATTTTGAATTGTTCAGTAACTTTCAACTAACAGGGCTGTGTCAGGATTGGCATGATGCTTGGATCTCAGCACTTCAGGAATAAGCACCTGGTTCTTACCTCTTTCTTTCTTTTTTCCTCCCTTTTCCTCACTTCAGAGGTGCAGGTCAGATTTGAATGAGCTGCTGGTCTTCACTGCATCTCTCAAACTTCAGGCTATCTTTTGGGCATCTGGGAGGGTATGAAGCCAAATACCCAATATTCTGTGTTCTTGTTAAAAATTCTACCTCTTTGTAAGCAAAAGGCAGGAGGTATCTGCTCAGTTTCATCTGCTTCCTGCTTCTCTTTAGGAACCTGCTTACAAGATCTTACTTTTTATTCTCCTTCCACACCTTTTTCAGTATATTTAGACTACAGCAACCCTAGAGCATCCAGACTGGTTTCCTTTTTTGCCTGGTTTTGGAGATTCTTGTTGCTTGCTTCCTTCCTGAAAGAGGAGGACAGGAAGAACCTAGGAGGGTTCTGCAGTTATAGACAACAATTCTCTTTCTGTTTCTATTCCAATAATTCATACCATAATGACAAATGAACCTTAATGTTTCCATTTCTTGGCCAAAAGGATTTTTGTGGCTGAGCTTGCCCAGGGAAGTTGTGGATGCCTCCTTCCTGGAAGTGTTCAAGGCCAGGTTGGGTGGAGCTTTGAGCAACCTGGTCTAGTGGGAGGTATCCCTGCTCATGCAGGAGGCTGGAACTAGATGATCTTTAAGGTCCCTTCCAACCCAAACCATTTCATGATTCTATAAGACACAGCTACTATTTGAAAAAGAACAGAAAAGCTAAAAAGTTGTGATTTGTTACATGAGCTTCAGTGGTGAGTTTTTGTCCCCTGCTTAATAATGAAATTATTTTAAAATAGCTTTTATTAAAGAATAAAGTTAGTGAGATGGCAAGGAAACAGACATCATCCTGTCAGAACAGGTATAGGTGTATATACACATGTATTTTTTACATAACTATTCTAATTTGTGCTGAAAACCTCATGTACTGATAAATAACTTCTACTTGGCTGCATGAAACTTTTTTTGTTCATGTTTCTTTGTTTGTGATTATCTTATTTTTTTTACATTTAAATTTTTTTTTTCCACGTCAGTCCATTTACACTTTCAGTCCATCCTTCTCATCCATAGCATTTCCCTGCTCATTTTATCCACTGCATCTTCTCTGCTCATCATTGGTAGAAGATTCTGGCAGCACGGCCTGCATGTGGCTCCCTCCTCTTGTGCTGGCATGTGATGGTGGCACCGTTGTGTTCTCTTCCTTTCCCTTTTTACTAACAGACGCAGACCAAACTGGAGCATGCCCGCATTAAGGAGCTTGAACAGAGCCTGCTCTTTGAAAAGACCAAAGCTGACAAACTCCAGAGGGAGTTAGAAGACACTAGGGTAATCGTTTTCACTATTTAAATAACAAGACTTGATTTGTGTTGTGGAAGATTTCTGATGACACAGTCTGTTGGGGGTAACACGTGCTGGAACAGGTCCTTGCTCCTGCCACGATCAGAACCTGCTGCAGACATAGCTGGAACACTGTAAAAATTAGCATTAATTCTGAGCTTCAGTGTGGAGTGTGTGTGTGCCTGTTGTGTGTATGCTCCTTTCCTCAGAAGAATTCAGGTAAGATGTCTTAAAACTGCAAAATGAACACTTGAATCCAAGTCAGAAGTGGCACGTTACACTGGGAATTGACATGAAGGAACATTCAGTGGTTCCTTTTTAGAAGCAGCGCAGCTCATGAAATAAAAACAAAAGTAGAGATCCACTGTGCCAAAGCTTTTAACACAAACTTTGTCTTTGGGGCTTGGTTTCTGAGGTCCTAACTAGTTGTTGTACTACTTGCTTTGCTAAAGCGTGCTTGGCAGTGGCATTTAGTCTGGTTTTTTTTCCACCTATGACACAAATCTTTTCATGGATACCTCAGTAACATTAACAATACTGTTCCCTGTCACAGCATTATTGAACAGAGTTTGTCCCAGGTCAGGAGCTGAGCAGATGTCAGTTGTTAAGGATAGTGACATATTCATGCTCACATGTGTGGCTTTTCTTGAAGCTGAGGTAGGATGCACTTTACAAACCCAGGAATGTTCTCTGTAATAAAGTACTTTTGACGAGCAATTGCAGGTAAGTAATATCTTTTGCATGATGATGGTATGATAAGGAGGTTGAAACTGTAACTTCCTTATTAGAAATAATTGTGGAAGCTCTTCATGCTTTTCCTTACTGCAAACTGCTCCAACAGTGAAGAGCTCAGATAATGTGAGGACACTTTTTCAGAGGAACAATGGCGTGGGTGTAGAAGGAGTTTAAAAGGATTTGGAGGATAAAAATGTGTTTGTATTTTTCTGGCATGAGATTAATTTGGAAGCAATTTCTTGAATGAATAAAGACCTCAGGGTTCTCTGTTCTTTTCCCATCTGCTTTAGAATGCTTCTGAGAAAAATTTTGTCAAACATCAATTAAAAAAATAAGCACAGTTTGTAAGTTGCTGTTTCTAGATAACTTTAAAAAATGCATTTTACTAAATTCCACCTTTAGAGATGATATAATAGGCTTGTAAGACAAAGATGGGGACTTCTTATTTTTTAAGCAATGATTTATACATAAATGAAACAACAGTTGACCTTATTTCACAGACTTACATGAAAAGCTTTTGTAAGCTTTTGATTTACTGAAGTTTCTGTAGAATTTTCATAGAAATAGGAGTTGGCAAAGAAACTCAAAGGTGTTCTGATCCCAAACGCTGGTACGAACAGACTGATGGAGTTAGTCTGCAACACTTCTTGGTTTCTTTTCAGTGGGGCCTCAGTGTCCTTGCATGAAACAAACCTTTTCTAATTCCTTCTTCTTTTCTTACAATGCTGGTGATCACAGGTGGCCACGGTGTCAGAGAAATCTCGTATCATGGAGCTAGAAAGGGACCTTGCACTGCGGGTGAAGGAGGTGGCTGAGCTGCGAGGGAGGCTGGAGTCCAGTAAACACACTGATGATGTGGACACTTCTCTGTCTTTGCTACAAGAAATAAGTTCTCTGCAAGAAAAAATGGCAGCAGTTGGCAAGGAACATCAGAATGAGCTGAATTCACTGAAAGAGAAGTTTGGAAGTAGCGAAGAAGCACTGCAGAAAGAGATCAAATCACTTTCAGCTTCAAATGAGAGAATGGCAAAAGAAAATGAATCCTTGAAGACAAAGCTCGATCATGCCAACAAGGAGAATTCAGATGTGATAGAGCTGTGGAAATCCAAGCTGGAATCTGCAATTGCCTCCCATCAACAAGCAATGGAAGAACTGAAAGTGTCTTTCAGCAAAGGTGTAGGGGCTCAGACAGCAGAATTTGCAGAGTTAAAGACTCAGATTGAGAAGATTAAATTAGACCATGAAAATGAAATCTCAAATCTAAAACTGAAGCAGGAAAATGAAAAAGCTCTGCATTTAAAAGAGATTGAATCACTGAAAGCAAAACTGCTGGCAGTCACAGAGGAGAAAGAGCAAAACCTGGAAAGCCTGAAGACCAAACTGGAAAGTGTGGAAGATCAGCATCTAGTAGAAATGGAAGACACTTTAAACAAATTACAGGAAGCTGAAATAAAGGTAAAGGAGCTAGAGGTACTGCAAGCCAAGTACAATGAACAAACCAAAGTTATTGATAGTCTTACACCACAGATCAAAGCTGCTGAAGAAAAGCTTTTGGACCTTGCTGCACTTCAGAAAGCCAATTCTGAAGGTAAATTGGAAATCCAGAAACTTAGTGAGCAGCTTGAGGCAGCTGAGAAACAAATTCAGAGTTTAGAGACTGAAAAGGTTGAAGGAAGTAGCAAGGTTTGTATCAACACCCATCCTTTTATTTTCACTTTGCTTTTCCTTTACATTTGTACTGTTCTAATCTGCTGTAGCAAATACATCACAGAAACAAAGAGTTTTATTGAATGTGTATCTTGGTACCATCCAAGGAGGTTTAGAGAAAGTGTTAACTGGGTCCTGGATCTCAACAGGTTCCTAGTGCTTGGTCTGCACCACTAAGCAAAAGGAAGGTGAAATTCTTCCTGCATTTCTTGCTGCAGGTCTCAGCATCTCTGCTAAGAGCTTCACACTGTGGAAAAGTTAGTTTGTTGGCTTATTTTAGAGAAGAATCCACCCATCATTTAAATAAGTTTTTAACCTTTGATGGTAGAGCTATTCAGATAGAGTGAGATGGGGCTCTGTGGAGAAATATCTCCTCTCTACCTATGAGAGACTACAAGATGATGGAGGAGGCTGTTAAAGACAAAAGGAAGCAAAAAGGATCCTGGTGGAACTTTTCTTTAGGACAAGGGTGTGCAGTGATGTTCTTGGGCCCTGTTTCACAGCATTCTTGAAGCACAGTGTGAGATTTTAACAAGATTATTCCTAATTTTGGATGAAATGTCTCTTTAAAGTTTGACAGAATGGCATTCAGGACTTGGAAATTATTCTGCCACTGCAGCTAGGAATGAAAGTGCTAAGATAGCACCTCATTGTAGGGGTTCCCCACATCCCCAGCCTGTGCATGACCTGACAAGTTAGAGCAGGAGTTGTAAGAACAGTGAGAAAGTCACTGGGAGTAGCTTTCCTAAACCCTTCACAGATGGTTCCAAGATACTGGATTTCTGTGGACCTTTGACTCTTACTTTTGAGG
>NW_009953404.1:627145-642402 GCF_000747805.2 Chaetura pelagica | reverse complement strand
AGCTGGAAAAAAAATGCTACATTTAGAAGTGAAAAAAAGTAAAAAAAAAAAAACCCAAAACAAAATTACTCTTTCAACTGATGCTGTAGCTTTGATTGGAAATTTTACATGAACTCAAAAATGCCTGCCATTAAAGAATGTTCTCACCATTAATTCCAAGAGATATAATATTTTCAAATACATTCCAAGATACAATTAGCACTGTGATCATCAGTGGAAATCAGCTTCTCTCAGTTAACACAGCATTTTTTTTTCTTCAGTTTGTTTTGTCTTTCTTTTTTTTTTTAATTTTTCATCTTACAGTGATTTTAAATGTATGGTTATTTCTTTCAGATTCCATGTTTGATTTTCCTCCTTTTTCATTCATGCTTGTAATTTTATTTTACTCCATTTCATCATGTTTGTTAGGCTAGTAATATGGCCCAAGAACTGCAGGGCAAAGAGCAAAAGCTTCTTGACCTTGAGAAAAACTTGAGTGCAGTAAATCAAGTTAAAGATTCTTTGGAAAAGGAACTTCAAGTTTTGGTGAGTAATACCCAATAATTTTTACTTTATCCTTTGGATTTTGATTTTCATGGTGAGAGTGTCATTTAAATCTGTGGATCAACTCTGAGCAAAGTCTTGGAAAAGGTGTTTTCCTCATGAGAAGAAGGCAGGGGGCTCATGACTAATTGGATCCATTTCAGAATGAAAAGAGCATTTCACCTGACTTCACTGTTTCTGGATGGTTTGCCTCAATAGAACTCCTCAGGTTATGGATTTCAGATAAAATACTAAACCAAAGCCAAAGCAGCATGGAGTTTGGGTTCAGACTGCTCATTGGGGCCCTCTGTTATAACTGCTGCATGAACTGATGCTCACTGTGCACATGTATTGCAAAGGGGCTTTGAGGGGCTGTTGCATCTGATTTCTCATTTTGCAAATTTAATTAAATTTGTAAGTGTTCTGTAGCTGGGTGGGATTTTCCTGAGTCACTACACCAGGGTTTGTAACAAAGACACTGGTATGGGATTGAGCAGAGGGTGGCAGATGTCCTGTGAGCAGCATGGGGAGCTGCTTGTGTTGAGCAGCCCTGAAATCCTGTCTCCTGCTCTGGGCTCAGGCTGCAGCTCCATTGCTGTGCTGGCTGATACAGAAGTTAACTGTGAAAATGTAGGGACTTGTTTGCAACCAGGGCAAGGGAAACTCTTGCTTTATGTTGCTAAATATGGTAAAACATAATTCAAAACATTCAGATCAGCTTGTGATAGGAGTGAAGACTGTTCTATTCTGTCCTCTAAAAACACCTGATATAAATTCAGTGGTTGAACTACACTGCTGCTGCCAACCTCACCAAGGGTTTTATCCATTTTTTCAGAAAGAAAAGTTTACTAGTGCAGCTGATGAAGCAGAAAACGTTCAACAAACTATGCAAGGTATGTCTTCTGCCGAGCTAAACAAAGCTGCAGATAATAAAGGCTGCAAAATAAAGAGGTGTTTTCCATGTGCTTTCAAATTTACACCTGGCAGGGCAGCAGTTTCAGCAGCTATGGGAAGGACAGGATTATTTGCAGCCTCTCTCAAGAGTAATATTCTTACAAGTAGGTGAAATGATCTCCATCTAAGTAGTGACTAACTTTGTTTTCAAAATTTTACTTGCATAGAAACAATAAAAAAACTAAACCAAAAAGAAGAGCAGTTTGCACTCATGTCTTCAGAACTGGAGCAGCTGAAGTCTAGCTTGACTGGTAAGGAAGTAATAAAATGGGAAGCTTTGATAAAATGCATCAGCTTTGTGCTTGGGTTTGCCTCCTGCTCAGCTCCCTGCGGTGCTGGCACAGATGCACCTGTCTTCATGAGAAAGCCCTTTAGGCAGAAAATGGCTTTTGTGGCACCACGCATAGTGACCCAACAAGGTGACCATGATGTTAGGGAAACAGGGCAGCAAAGGGGAAGATTTCCTGGTCGAGTGGAGCCTCAAACCAATAGTTAAATTCTTGTCTGATGTTGAAACAGGCTCTGTAGCTGTGGTGATGGGCAGTAGCTGAGGAGGGCTGGGGGACTAGGCTGCAGCAGTGCAAGGGTAGGATAGTTAGTTCCCAGCAGCCTTGTCAATGAGGAGTGTTTTCTTTTTAAGGACATCAAAAGGCCTGTATGTCAGTCTACTTCTTCCTGTCTCTGAGGAGGGCGTCTTGCTGTATCTCTCTAGTTGCACCTTTCAATTGAAAACCAATGCAGAAAGAACTGCACAATGACAACCCTGTAAGGCAGCCTCTCGAGGCATTGCTGGGGCTGTACAAGTCACCCCAAGGGCTGCTCCTGCCCTTGCTGGCAGCACCTGCCCTGGACTGAGACATTTTTTCCCTATAGCTTCATGTTGCTTGCACTGGTTATCTTCTGCTGCTCTGCTCAATAGCTGCTGATGGTCTCACCTCTAAGATGTGCTTGATTACCCTCTGATACCCTTCTTGTATCAGCCTCTCATGGCCTGAAGTTAAATGAATCACTTCTGAAAGAAAGATTCCTTTACTAGTTGCTTTTTTTACTATTTCTGAAGAGTTCTGACCCTTCTGTCAAACAACTGTAATTTTTAATTTTGAAGGTGCAGTTTGCAAGCTCTGCAGCATCACTGTTGCTCTGGTCATAGTTCTTGACCATCTTCTAGCTAGGCTGTGCATACCCTTGCTTTTACATTGACTAGACTGCTAACCTTTGTCTTGCTCAGAGATGGAGGGGAAACTGAAGGAGCGAGAAGAGAGGGAACAGCAACTGATGGAGGCTAAAACCAAGCTGGAAAATGATATTGCAGAGATCATGAAGTCTTCAGGAGACAGCTCTGCCCAGCTGACAAAAATGAATGATGAGCTGCGGGCAAAAGAGAGGTATTCTCCACTGCCATGGCATTGCCACCTTCATTCTTTAGTCCTGCCCTCCCAGCTTCTGTTTTTATCTTTTCATAAGGATCTGAACAAGATTCTCCTGAGTGCCACATTGATGTGACATGTGAACTTACTCTGTTAAATTAATCAGAACAGTCTCCTCAGAGTGACGTGAACAGCATCTGACATTTACAGTTCTAAAATTTTTGTGTCACTTGCTTCACATTGTCAGGAGTAAATGAACATTTTAATAATCTAGACTGTTTTGTGATTCTGCTTCTTAGTTATTTGATTACCTGATGAGCTTGGTTTCTTTTGATGTATGGAAGACTTGGGTCATATTTTTGACTAGCAAGAGAAAATGTGGTTTGTTTCAAATAAAAAGTGTATGTAGAATAGTTGTTGTTTATATTTACAAAACCCCAGACTGGGAGCAAGGTAACTGGCAGCTCTGTTGCTCTTCACAAGAGCGAGTGCTCAGTCTCACTTGTGTATATGTAATTTAGCAGAATATTCTCTATATGTTAAATAATTAAATATCTTTCTAAATGTTTCAACAGAATTTAGAACTTCAGCAGAATGTAGAGTCTTTCAGCTCTGTCCCTGTCGTGCTGTCAGCAAAAGTAATGTTCTTTTATTTGGTCTTTCTAGGCAGTTGGAGCAAATACAACTTGAGCTTACAAAAGCAAATGAAAAGGCTGTTCAGCTTCAGAAAAGTGTGGAGCAGACAACACAGAAAGCTGAGCAGAGTCAGCAAGAAACTCTCCAGATTCATCAAGCAGAATTGAAAAATATGCAGGATCAACTAACAAACATGGTAAGAAGAACATTAAAAAGCACTAGGTAGCCATGTGGAGAATGTTGCACTGCTGCCTTTTTACCTGTGTTTATTTTTTTTAATCTTCTATCAGAAAAAGCAAATTGAGACCAGCCAGAACCAGTATAATGACCTTCAGGCCAAGTATGAAAAAGAAACTTCGGAGATGATCACTAAACACGATGCAGATATCAAAGGTTTTAAGCAGAACTTGCTGGATGCAGAAGAAGCACTGAAAGTGGCACAGAAGAGGAATGATGAGTTAGAAACACTGGCTGAGGAGCTGAAGAAGCAAGCAGAGCAGGCCCAAGTACGTATACTTTGTTATTCTGCAAGTAATGTAATCTTTCTGGTTCAGTGAGTCACTGTTTTCTGCCTGGCTTCACTGTTTCATAGGAGAGTTTTTGCAGTGTTTCTTTTTTGAACCCTTCCAGGGTAGGTTAAGATTGGTTAGGGAAGAGAAGCATGCACAACTAACTGGTTGTCTTCTCTAGATTACACAAGAATCCATGAAATACGGTTCTTTGATGGTAACATTTTATGTTCATAGATACCTGGCTCAGCACAACTTGTTGCAGCCAAATGATGTTACTTAGTTTTTAAATGCATGACTTTTAAATATGTAGCAAACTATTTCTTTTAAAATGTTAAGACACCTGAAATTTTGTTCTCTGGTATGATCCTGTAATATGTGCAGCTATTTAGGAAGTAGCTTGACTCCAGTAATTCTCATTTCCTTTCTCCAGTTTCTGAAGTGACATTGCTGCTTGCTTTCATCCCTCATGAGTTATTTGCTGTAATGTTTGATGCTTTAGCAAAATATTGAGTGTATAAATTGGCACACAAGTCAACTTGAAATACCCACTGATGTGGTGTTTTGAATGAAACAGGTCATGGCCGTATGTTTAGGACAGAATTATGAGGAGAAATAGCTATAGAAGGTGAATTTGAGAATTGAAAGTCAGTACCTAGTATAGCTCCCTGCATTTTAATTCACTTGGACTCTCATGAAATCATTCCCTGCCTCTTTTCTTAGTGATTGACATTCAGAAATTTGTTGAGAGTCATTTTCAGAACAAGATTAATTCTCGTATAGAGGAACCTTCAAACCATTTGATTTTCTTTAACCACCAAAAAGGTTTCCTGCAGATGGTGGGTGTTTTGTAAGGAAAGCTCAGGGGTGGCTGTCAGCAGCTGGATGTGCACTGGGCCTGTGTGTCAGCGTATACACGTTTTTAAAACTGAAATGACAATAGCTCTGGTTGGCCTTAAACCACATTTCTCATTTGTCTGCTTGATTTCATGTTTATTTTCCCTTTTCCCTGACTTTATTTCTTTAGTCCTTAAGCTCTGTGTTAGCATCAGCCAGAACAGAGATTGAACTAATGTCAGACAAGATGAGGGGTTTGATATCAGAAAAAGAGACTCTGGCACAGGAAGGGAATACTTTAAAATTAGAGAGAGATTCCTTGTTATCCAAACTTGTAGAACTGGAATCAAAGATTTCGTTAATGCAACAACACCAAGAACAACTCTGGACAGTAAATGAAGAACTTAAATCAGAAAACAAAAGAATCCTAAAGCAGAAGGAAGAAGCTGAGGCCAAAAGCCAGCAGGAAAGCAGAGAAAAGGTAGCACTGATTTCTGAGCAAAGCAAATTACTCTCTGAAATAGAGGCAGCTCAGGCAGACCTTCTGAGGGTGACTCAAGAAAATGATGCACTCCAGTCTTCAGAGTCAACCTTGCTCCAACAGCTGAAAGAACTTCAGGCCAACAGAGATGCCATGGATGTGGCATGTCAGAAACACATGAAGGAACGCGAAGAACTGGAGAATTATCAGAAGAAACTTCTGGAAGAGAAATGTGCAGTTGTTAAGAACAAAGATGATGTTATTCAGAAGCTGGAAAGTTCTTGCGAGGCCCTGGCCAGAGATCAAAGTGAGCTACTGCAAAAAGTGTCAACTCTTACTGCAGAGAGAGATTCAGCCCTAGAAAAACACCTGTACCTTGAAAATGCACATTTAGCCTTAAAAAATGAAATGGACAATCTGCTCCAGACAAGACAAAGTCTGCAGGCTGAGAAGGAGATGCTCCTCAAAAGCATAGAAGAGCTGCATGTGAGTTTGGACAACAGGGTTAGTGAAAACCAAGCACTGAAAGTGAGGATGGAAGAGATGGAAACAGACCTCGAGACCAAACAGAAGGGACTTAAAAAAGCCATGGAAGACAATGCAGAGCTGAAGGATTCCCTTGCTGGTCTCTCTCATGATCTTGAGGAAATGAAAGCCTCAAGAGTCAGATCCGATTCCGAGTGTGTGCGGTTACTGCAAGAGAAGGAGGCTCTTTCTTCATCAGAACAAAGGCTTCTGGCTGAAAGGGAGGAACTGCTGACTGAGAACAGGGCAGTTGCTGACAGGCTTGCTCGTGCCACTGCAGATGCCACACTTGCTGAGAAAGCCTTTACTGAGAAAATAAATGAGCTGAGCTTAGAAAAGGAATCAGTTTTTCAGAAGTTGTTGCAATTTGAAAAGCACAATGAAGCTCTTCTTCAAGAGAAGAGTGAATTGGAGAAAAAATGCTCAGAGCTTCTTGATGAAAACAAGTCTTCTGCAAATGCCATTTCTGATATGAAGAGAGAACATGAGCTGGATGTCTCGGCCAAGAGAGCTCTGGCCCAAGAGAATACCATGCTCCAAGATTCCATTGAAGCCCTCAAGGAAGAGCTAAGTAAGAAGACTCAAGAAAATCAAGAGCTAAAAGCCTGTAAATGTGACCTTTCAGACCTTCTGAAAGAGGCCCAGGATGCCAAAATAACACTAGAAAATGAACTGGCTGCCGTGTCACATGCCAACCAGGTCCTGTCATCTTCACTCGAGACCTGTTCCTCTGACAGAGAAACACTGACCAGAGAGAGGACTGAACTGCAAGTTAAGTGTCAGAAACTAAATGGAGAGGTTGAGATTATGAAAGAAAACCTAAGCAGAGAAAAGGAAGCTAGAAAACTGGACAAGGAATCGTTTTTGTTGGAACATATGGAACTTCAAAGCAACATCAGCTTCTTGGAGAAGGAGACAGAAGAGCTGAGAGAGAAAAAGAAAGAATTTCTGACTGAGAAAGAACTTTTAGTTCAGGAGAAAGAAAAATCTGAATCTAAACTGGTGGAAATCATTAAAGAAAAAGAAACCCTCTGTGCAGAGAAGGAGCAGCTTGCTTCCAGTATTGAACAACTGAAGAGTGACTTTGCTTCCTTGTCCACATCAAAAGCAGAGCTCCAGGACTTGCATAACTCTGTCTCCAAGAGACTGAATGATCTTCAGCACAGGTATGAGGTGACAGAGAAAGAGAGAATAAAGCTACTTCAGGAAAATGACAGCCTGCTTGCTAAGCAGAAGAGTCTGGTCATCATCAAGGAGGAAATACTGCAGGAGAAGGAGAAATTCTCCAAGGATTATGATAAACTGACTGAGAAAGTAGCACTTTTAGAACAAACTAATAGTGACCTCTCAGGCAAACTGCTGGTGTCTCAGGGCAAAAATCAGATGCTGCAGGAGGAGATGAACAATCTGGCTTTGAAACTAAAAGAAATTGAGACTCTCCAGGCCCAAACAGTAGCCCAAAAAATTGAGGTATTGAAACACAGAGTTAAACAATCCAGTATTGTTATACTAATACTGAGCACTAACCCAGGGGTGTCCTCTGCACTTCATTGCACAATATATTATTTTGGTTGTAACTGGGAGTCTGAAAGACACTTTAATTATTTTTTTAAAAATATTTCTAAATATAAAAGCTTATCCTGCTGCTGAATGTTGCAAGAAAAAAAAATAAACTGTGAATAAAAGGAAGTTTTGTTTCCTGAATCTGGAAGAAGTTGATTAACTCCTTCTGTTGAAATTTTCTGCAGCTTGAAAACCAGAGTAGTAATAGAGACGGTTTCAGATTAGCTCTTTGTGCAATTTTGTGTTAAATTACAACAAACTACAAATTTGAGTCGCTCAAAAAACATAAAACAAGGTACTGCTCCTGTAAATGTAATTGGATAACAAACAGTGCAAATGAATCACTTAGATTTTCATTACAGAGCTTCCAGTCTGTTAAACATTTTGGCATCTCTCGTGTTCTTTTTATTCACAGAATTGTTCTGTATTCACCACCAACAAATTCTGTAAAGTATTTTGAATTTCAGTTTGTGGGGCTTTAATCCCATAAAACCACTTTGAATGCAAATTGGAATCAGGGTATCCTATAGGAATGTATTATTCCTACCAAAGTGTTTTCATGTTCTTGTGAAGTATTTCACTTTCTGAGGGCATAATGGACAACACTGAAATAATGTAATAATTGGCTTTATCTCCTATTTAATTTCTAATTATTTTTCAAATTTTCAGCAGCTTTTTGTAACCCCATTTTCTGAAAATAGAGCAGTCTGTTGGAAGTGAATATCTACTGAACTACTACTGTCTAGGGTGGCTAGAAGTCTTAAGAGCAATCACAGTGGTGGTAACTGGGAATCCAGGAATTAAAAAAGAAGAAATGGGGCTTCCTCTGTGTCAACACAAGCATGGGGTTATGATCTTAGTTCTGCATGGAATTGAATCTTCCCATGTCCATTTATTTTGAGACTTTATGCAGCTTCCAAATGCAAATAAATTCCCAGCTGAAGTCCTTGTTTAATTGGAAAACAGTTGGCAACCAGTGGAACTGTGCATAAAGTGATGTTGTTAATCTTTGGCTTTCAGTGCTCTATTTGGTAATACTTTTTTTTTTCCTCCCCGATTTCCCTTTATACTTAGGCTGCCAAAGTGGCAGAAGATGTTTTCCAGACTGTGGAGAAGGTGACCAAAGAGAAGGATGCCATTCACAAAGAAAAAATCGAAACTTTGGCCTCTTTGGAGAATTCTAGACAAACAAACGAGAAGCTACAGAATGAAGTAATCACATTTAAATGCTTTGACATGAAAAGCTGTGCCTAGTTTGTAAGGAACAACTGTTGAATTACAGAGAATTAGCTGAGGCAAGAGGGGATTCTGTCATTTTCTCACCACAATACTCAGTCTTGTGAAAACTTACTAGATGAGTGCACATTGGTGGAAAATCTGAGTCCTTTACAAAGCCGTATGAATTATGTTCTTTTGTACTTTGCATGTGGTTTCAAATACCTCTACAGCATATCAGGCTTTGTCCCTTGAGTCTTGGGGCAGCAACAAAAATATCTTCTGTAAAGGAGCTGTGGATGCTGCAGTCAGTAGCTTTTGCAGGTCCCAGAATCAAGAGACATGGGTTTGACCTGAGGCTTTATCATCTGGCTGCATCAGTGGCTTAGATGTGACCACTCTGTTCTCAGTCCCCTGGTGGTAACCATGGAGTAACAACTCCACACTGCAGAGCTCTGAGTAGCAGGACTCCTGACCCACCAGAGTGGTCACTCCAGTTCTTACCTGTGTACTACTTGCTCTGTACAGCCTCTGTGATCTTGACATGTGTAGCATTTCTTCTTTTTTCCACCTTTCTGTTAATCAGAATTATGGTGTGACAAGGCATAAATTCTGCCAAACTGGACACAAATACATGAGCACAGCAGTGCCAGAGAGCTTTCCTGTCCCATGCAGGCAGCAGATCCTCCAGGGTCCTGTTCCTCAGTCTTTGCCTTCCCACCACTTTGTGATACTTCAGGGTATGAAGGAGAGAAAATGTCCTCGCTTGATCCTTCTCACTCTTTCACCCCAGAGTATCTAGTCTAACATCGAACTGGCAGCTTTTCTGCAGACCCTGAGCACCCTGTAGCTTCTCTTTGATGGCTCTTTCATCTCCTGCAGCTCCTCTAAGGGTAGGGACCAGCTGGGCTAACCCAACAGCCCCAGCTTGTGCTCAAGCAGTTATGATTTCCAACGAGATCTGATGACTTGAGAATTAGAAGTGGTGACGTTCACAGTGGCAGGGGTTTCACTTTCTGGATTAAAAAAAATAAATCCACAAGGTCCTGTAATGCCACAAGAATGGCTGAAGATTATCCCTTATGTAATGTAGTGTGTTGCTGAATGTGAATAAGTAGGGCTCACGGGCTTGTGGTGTTTCTGTGGTAGATGCAGGCTCAGTAAGACAGACAACAATTTGTCCCGTCCTACAAGGTTTCTGAAAGGAATTACTTGCTTATGGCTGCAAGCACAACGTTCAGCCAACTGCTGCTCAGAGTATAGGGTAAGGTAGAGCAGAACTTCTTATCAGTTATATTAGTTATTCACCTAATTTTAGCAACAAGCATAGAATTTTTAAAAAGGTGCCTGTAGTTGTGTAGCATGCGAAATGGAGGTGCTTTGGAGCTTTGTGGTTTGCAGCAGGGGGACTCATCAGATTACTGAAAGCTGCTCTTCGATGGACTTTGGTTCTTTGTGCTGCTTGACTGGATTGCACAAAGTTTCATAACATTTTTTATTAAACAAATCCTTCTCGGTACAAACTAACTGAATTAATTTAAGGGCTAGAGATGAAAAGGTGAAACAGCTCAGCTCAGACCCCCATTTTGCTGAATATATTTTCTGGTGCTACACCTAAAAACTGTGTGGTTTCATGAGTATAATGAGGTGTTTTCTCACTCTTTAAGTTGGACATGCTTAAACAAAACAACCTGAAAAATGAAGAGGAACTTAATAAATCAAAAGAGCTTCTAAATCTGGAGAACAAGAAAGTGGAAGAACTTAAAAAAGAATTGTAAGTATTTCATTGTTAAATCTGTTAAACCATTAATTTGTAGTTATATTTAGCTTAGATTTTTTTGAAATAATTGTCTTTTAGTATCTCTGCAATATCCTCACTTATGAAGCAGGTGTTAGGTCAAAATTAACTATTAGTTAGACAGGCATAAAATGTGCAATCATGATGTTACTCCTGAGTTGCTGAAGGGTATTGAAGCAACTCCTTCATTCTAAGCATGTCTTGAAATAAATAATTTGTTTGTTGGAGGAAGTGCAGAGTTCTGCCACCTGAGGGCACTAGGTTATTTTAAAAGCTTTATAATAAAGAAATTATGTTTGGACTTAATGACAAGTACACTTGGGAGTGTTAAGTAGTTTTAAGTGGTTTGCTTGCAGAAAATCTGCTTCTGCTTTTATTTTTCATTGATGACTTCATCTGGTTTCTTGTTGTTGCACTTATGATCTATCTGGTACAAGACAAAAGCCATGTGTAGTATGTAAAATTACAGTTAATTGCTTATTATTTGAAATGTTTCATTTGAGAAACTACCTCTTAAGTACTACAAACTAATGATGTGTAACATTGTACCCAAGCAAATGAACTGCAAAGCATCTGATACAAAGTAATCTGCCCTGAGGAATCTCTTGTATCAAAGCTTTTTGTGTTTCACCATGAATAAATATCCTAGTTAATGCTCCCCTGCAGTAGCTGCATGTCCCCCAACTGTCAGAGATACAGTGCAGTAAGTCACAGATCTCTGTTCCCATCTGCTCTCTGAGTCTCTTGACTCCTTGAGTGAGAGCTAAGGGCAGCTTTGACTAATTAGTTCCACGAGTCATTTTGTGACAGTTCTTCACTGTTGCTCTGAGGTGAAGTTGGGGCACACAGGAAATCAGCCCAAAGAATTAACACCCATCTTCTGTTTGTTTGACAGTTTTCACTGCTTGCTTTTGACACCTGCAGAGAGAGTAGCCTCCTTTGAGACATACAGGATTTCATTCCATGAGCAGTTCTACCTGCCCCAGTGCTCATGGGAAATGCCAGAGCAAAATAATTATTTCCAGACTAATTGTTCTACTTGGTGGAGCAGCCAGGGCGAGCAGACTCTGGTGTTATGGAAAGACAATGTGTATTAGACTGCAATTTGTCAAGCAGAAGTTATTTACGGAAGATACTTCCTTGACAGCCTTTAGCACTGAAAGGTGTTCTTGTGATCCTGACCACTCTGGGGTTTTTTTAATTATTTTTTTTCTCTTAAGGTTAATCTTTGTCACAGACTATTTCTGAATGTGGCCTCTAATCATAAGTGCTGAGAGACACTGGGGATAAGTGGAAGATTGTCTGGTTATTCTTTAATTTGTTCTTGTTAGAATTGTTGTGTGCATTGCCTTGTTTTAATTAGAATAAGGAATTAGCTTGATTATAGCTACTTCTTGATCAGCAGTAATGTGGGCAGAGAGAAGACCTTTGAGAGGGCAGTTAAAGGTGGTCCCTTGTGTTGTGAGGAGAGCAGAGGGGAATTGTTGCCCCCAGGAGCTGTGACTGTAGGTAGGACCTGCTGCTGCCTCTCCAGCTGGGCCTTCAGAGGCCACCACTGTCCTTTGTGCAAGAGCCTTCTGTAAAGCCAGGAGGAAGGGAAGCAGAAATACTGGAAGTTAGCACTGGACACTGGCAGCTTAAAGTTCCTTGGCACTCAGCACCAGGGAGCATTTCACCCCCAGTATTTTGTGTGCCCAGACTCTGCTTTCATGAGCAAGCAGAAAGAGGAGAACTGGTTGGTGCTGCAGTTCAGTGGGCGTTAAAAATAGGGTTGTTCCTGCATCAGCAAGTAGATTATACCAAGAAATTTAAACAATGTTCAGGGATGGGAGTCAGCCTGTTTAATCCAGTCTAGGTGGATCAGATTGGAAATCATTCCAGGTGAGACCAGATAGAAGAAAAGGCTGGAAAATCTTGGTCATATTACATGCTGAGCTCCAAGTAAATCAGACTTCCTTTTGTGCCTTAAATATGCCAAATAATAGACCACAGAGTCCTTGTATTTTGAAGTGCTTGAGTAAGTTTCTGACTTAGGTGTTCTTCTAGCTCCCACGGCCATAGAAGTATTTTTAATATTCCAGTCAGGCTTTAACTCTGAGTAATATTGGCACACAGGAGTACTGGGACTCCTTCTTATGAGAACAAAATAGAGACATAAAAATTATTGCTTATTGAAATGAAGTGTATCTTTTTTATTTTTTGAAAGGTGCCAAATCTTATAAAAACTTCAATTAGTCACTTGTGTTACAGACAGCCATGCAAAATAATTTCAAAAAAAATTTGATGAAAATAAACTTACTTTAGGGAAACCACACAGCTTAGCAGCAACACGGGCTGATGAAACCTGCAAATCCTTTTTTTTTTTTCTTCATCTTTTGTTTTGTCTCATTTTCAGTTTTGTATCTGTTCAATAATGGAACAGATGAGACACTTCCCTGTTTTGCCTCCTGTGATCTTGCACATTCTTACATGTTTGGATGTCAGACCTTGTGAGGAGTATTTAAATGAGTGCAACTGTAAAGTGTTTTTTTCTTTTACCCTTTTTATTTTTTTGTCAATTTTTTGGTTGTTTTTTAATGCTGATGTTTTAACTCTGGCTACAAATTTGACCCCACCAACACTGGCATCAAGCCCTGCCCTGTGTTCCTGCACCCGAGCGCGCCGGCAGCGCACGGACCTGCCTGGCTGAGCTCACCTTCCAGTTCTGGGAGGACCTGACACATTGAAAGGAAAAGGAGTTTTCTGCTGCTGCTGCTCTTCAGGGTTAAAGCCACCCCTGAGGTATAGCTGGTCACCTTTATTCTACACCCAACACGTGACCTAGATGTATTTTTCCAAGCTGTGAAGCTGAATCTCTCCCACAGCCTTTCCTTGCCTCTCTGGTTCCTATGGTAACGATGCTCTCTGTCCTCCCAGCGAAGCACTGAAGCTGGCAGCAGCTCACAAGTCCCAGCAGCTTGCAGCTCTGCAAGAGGAGAACCTGAAACTTGCTGAGGAGCTGGGCAGGAGCAGGGACGAAGTCACAAGTCATCAGAAGGTAGAGTGGCTGGAAGGTTCCCTCACCTGTCGGAGGTGGCAGGGCTGCGCCGTGCCTGGGTGACATTGGGCTGCATGTTTGTGCTTGAAAGAGGAGTTGTGCTGAGAGGGTTTTGAAATAAATTTGGAAGCCACCTGCACGGGGAGGGCAGAACCACAGGCTAACAGAAGGTTATGTAACTTGTGAGGGATACTTGGGAGGTTTGGGAATAAGCAGAAATTAAAAATGCTTTAGCCAAGTGTATTAACAGACACTTGCTATTTCTGTCTGAGTAATTTTGTTATACAACTGTGGAAATCTCCATCTACCCTATGCTAAGGAAGTGTAGTTATTTAATTCTCCTTATTCCTGCTCCCCCTTCCCACTTAAAAGAAGAGTACTTAGGATGTTTTTCAGAATGCTCTTTAAAACTACTTGGTTGGACTCTGTGTCTGCAAAGCTCTGTGCACATGTCTGCTTGTTTAAACTTCATACTGTGCATGGACATGAGCCATGTCTCAGCCAGGTGGTGGGTTCTGGAGGACTAGAATCAATGTGGAATGTTTTTCTGGTGACAGTTTATAGGAGAAAAAAAGGCTTTCTTAGTTTTGTATTTATTATTATTATTATTAATGTTTTAGTATATTGGTGAAATCTTGAAGTACAGGCATAGTTATACAGCTTGTAACACTGGTACTTGCCAAAAGAGACATTAGATCTACAGCCATTAAATGTGGTGGGTTTATTCCTGGTGGAGCAGTTCTGGTGACAGCCACACTGTGAAGGCATCTTTGGAAGATTTAGTCCAAAAGCAAGAATGTAAAAGACATGGGTTTATATATTGCCCTCTGAGATGACCCTTGTGCAGAAGAGGGCTGTGCCTGTTCCAGTGGAACAGGTCTCTTCCATCCTGGAAGGAAGCCTAGTATTTTAAAGCCAAGAGGCTGACTTTTCCCTGAGAGTCTTGTTTTGAAATACTTAGGATGGGTGACAACAGCTCTGGGCAGTTTCTAAGCCCTTTTGGCTGCTGACAGAAGTGACGCCCGAGCTGCTTCATCCCAAAGAGCCTTTGGAGATGATTAAGGAGCGTCCCAGACATGTGGGCTCAACCACTGACTCATCCTGCATCTGAGTAGCAGAAAGAGAATGCTGTCATCCTGAGCAGCCAGTGGCAGCTCTGCTCCCCACACCCACAGGTTTGCTTAAATTATTTCAGAACCTTTGAGGCAACCTGTTATTTTCAGAAAGAGTTGTAACTTAAAGGTTTCAGCAACATTGGTCAGATCTTTCTGCCTGTGGTAGGCAGCCAGAGTTGATAGACAGAGTCCCTGAGGGAAGGGACCCTTCAATCTACATGGCTGGCTGTGGCCTCCCTTGTTTCCAGATGTCCTTGTGAAGGAGCCCTGCTGCCTGCATCCTGCCTGCATCCTGCCTGCTGTGGAGCTACCAGCAGGATGAGACCACAGTCTGTGAAGCACAGGGATTAGTCAGTCATCTTGCAAACTTCTCAGTTCACTTGCATCGTGGCCTTTTCTTCCCATGAGTAGGTGGCTCCAAGATCAAAGATCTGGAGGATTCTCTAGAGCTTGGACAAACAGTCTGCTTGCCTTCTTCAGCCCCTTGGGTTGCATTGTGTCCTCTTCTGTGAGGAAGATGCAATCCCAACCTTAGAAACATGTGAATGCCATCTGCTGCAGTTTCTAAACTTAGTATTTGGGCTATAGTGTCTTTAGGTCCAGGGAACTGCACAGCCTCCTGAAAGACTGGGAGAGGCATTTGGTATTCCAGGGAGCTCTGTTGTGGTAAAAGCAACAAAAGGCAAAATGGTTTCATT
>NW_009953404.1:601296-627049 GCF_000747805.2 Chaetura pelagica | reverse complement strand
CTGCTGAGTGTCACGTAACTAATGAGTGCAGCTCCCCTTGGTTCAGTATGGTTCAGTTCTCTGTGAAATGTGTAGTCCACTGGCCCAGAACTGTTTTATTTCCTGGATGCTCCTAAAAACCATTCCTTGCCTCATCTGGAGCCTGTGAAGTACTAACCATCCTTTTCAGGCTGAGGGAAACCAGCTCTTACATTTTTGTAATGTTCTCTTTACATCTTATCCAGCCTAAACCTACAGTCCCCTTTGACTTTGGGTTCTCTTACTGAAATAGCAAGAAAATGAGCTGGCCTTGAGGACCCTGACCTGACCCCTGTCTGGGGTGAGCACCACCTCAGGGACCCCCCACTGCTGCCTCGCTGGCTTCAGGCCTCCTTGCTTGTCTGGGGAGTGGAGAAAACGTTACTGTGAAGAAAGGCTGCATTAGATTTTAGAGAACAAGAATCTGTGGTAGCAGTGGAGAGGTTCACCACAGAGCAGGACTTGGTGCTGTGGATACTCACAAGCTGGAGTGGGGAGGAAAGCAGAGAAGGCAGCAGTGCTGCAGTCTGTGTGAGTTCCTGTGCATGTGCCTATAAAGCTGCAGGAAGAAAGGCAGCAAGTGTGTGTTTTCTAGATGTTGAGCAGTCACTGTGGTAACTATATAAATTCTAGCAAGTGTGTCAGTCAACTGGGTTAGTGAATCTGTGGCTGCACGTGACACACTTTGCAAAATTAATGAACATGCTTTCATGAATGATTTATCCTGACATCTAAAGGTTAAAGTGTCTTGAACTAAGGATGCTGAGGGGTGCTTTTCTATATTGATCCATAAATAATTAGCTGTTTGTAATTAGTTAAAGATTCCCTATCAGACACTGAGCTTGGGGAACTTCTCTGGCTTCACATTATTTGTTGTGGGATTTTGGTAGCCTCAGACCTGCTCAGGCATTTTATCTTCACTGGGAGAAGGGTAGAAACATCTCCTAGCTCAGCTGGTCCATCTTTTATTAAAGGTATGTGAGAGGTCTCCTCTGAGGCCAATGAAAGAGTGAGCAGATTGCTGGAGAAATGCAGATGAGAGAAGGGGTGTCCTTCCTCCCCTTCTACTGCAAAGCTGCTCAAAGCTTGATCTGTGCCTCATGCAGCTGCAACAGGGATTTAGAAGTTGCACAACTCCCCTAAAATCTCCTTCATTTTTCTCTCTTTTAAATCTACTTCTGTCTTGATCTGTAAAAAAAACACTTGTCAACCCAGCCAACCAGGAAACTAAAAGGGAGGAGAGATGCAGGGTTTATACTCACAATCTTGGAGCATTCCACAAATTAAGGATTTTCTGAGTTAAACAGGCACCAGAACCTTTTCCTAAAAGAAACTGATGCAAAAGAGGAGTGTGTATGTTTGGGGGTGGGAGAGAAAAGAGCATCATAGAGCTCTGAGGTCGTGGCCTTTGGAGAGCAAAAGGTGACTAATGTCAGTATGAGGGTTTTCCAATTGCAGGGGGCAGTCAAGAGCATAAACAGCAGCAAGTGGAGCTAGCCTAGGGGGAAACAAAGCCATTTGTTTTTGGAACGTGGCCAAGTTAATGCTGCATAGTGTGAGCACAGAGAAGTGCTAGTGCTGGTAGAGGAAAAGCAGTCCAGAAAACCAGCTGGAAAAGTATGATGCACAAGAGATTGCAACGTGAGTCTGGGGGAGGAGAGGGGCTGGATGTCAGAGTGGGTTCTGGAGAGGAGGCTGAAGAGCATCTAAATCACTGGGAATTTACAAGTGAAACATTTCTCAGAATTTTCATATTCTGTTTTTCTTCTCTTTTTGTTGTTGTTATTGTTGTTGTCATCAGTCTGTGCAGATTTAAGGAGTTCATACAGGCTGCCTCTGTGCAGGAAGCAGTCCAAGAATCTCAGAAACAGAGGGTGTACTTGGTGCTGCTGGGGAAATTGTTAGGTTTTACTTGCTTGCAGGAAAAATAACTGGCCATACTCCATACTACTGTGGCTGCTCAGTCTCTCTGTGGTCAGTTTCCTTGAGAGAGACATTTTTATTTTCTTTAAAATTCAATATAAGCCTCTCTATACTCTTCTAGTATCTATTTTTCATACTAATAAAATTGTCTGGTTAAGCCACAGCAAAATTATACCAATTAATCTAAAACTTGGAAGGCTTAACAGCATTGCAGTACATGAAGGGAGAAGGTAAAATATCAGAAAACATGGAGAAGACAATTCATCTAGGTGAGCTGCATTAAGCTGAGACCTGGAGGCTGGCAGACAACCTCCCTTCTCATTCCAATTTGTTTCACACATTCTGTGCCTGTCTGAGCCAAACCTGAGTGTCTGCAAAGTGCTGAAAGCATCTGGCGAGTCAGAGACTATTTGCTGTTGTTCCTGGGGCTCCAGTATAAAAATGCCCCTCTTGGTAACCCTGTGGATGAACCCTGAAAGCTTGTGAAATCTGAACAGAGGTTGTTTTCAAGTCAAGGCACAGGGAGTTGCTACCATAAGCAGTTCTGCAGGGCAGTAATTGCTGAGTTTGGCCATTGAGTGAGAAGAAAGGAGGAGGTGGTGAAAAAGAATTAATTAGCCTGAGAAATACTTAATTTCTAACTTTCTCAGAAGTTGTTACTTTTGTAACAGTTGTGGGGCTTTGTAGTTTTCTTGTTGTACAAATTATGGTTGGTGGCTTTGTTTTGCTTTTCCTGCTGTGCCTGGCAGTTTGGACCATTGAAAACAATGTTTTCAGCTGAAGGCCTTACTCTTTGTAAGGGCTCAAGGTGGGAGCTAGAGGCTCAGGATACAGTAACAGACACCAGACCAACAGCTTTAGTGATCAATAATTTATCTCTTAGTAATGGTACAGAAACAAATACAGATCAGCAGTACAGTTATCCAGTTCAGAACAACACTAAATCCAGGAATTCACCAATACTGGGCTGAATTGAACAGCCAGGCACAGAAAGGCTTTGTGATTGCCTTGGGTGTGCAGGGTCCTGGGGATATTGTGTAAGAGAATTGGAGCCTCACACCTCTCTAGTGTGCACAGGGCATGAAAATACTGTATAATGCAGCAACAGCCCCTCGCTGGATACTATTCTTGGTCACTGAACAGTTTGTGCTTGTGTGTGTTGTCCATTACTTTGGGGATCTGTAGGCCCTGTAGTCTCTCCCATGTTTGTTTTATGATGATAATGATGCTCTGATATATTATACTAAGCAAACAATTCTTAAGAGTATTAACTGTAGTCTTTCTGTACTTGTGTTTTAGCTGGAAGAGGAGAGATCAGTACTCAATAACCAGTTATTAGAGATGAAAAAGAGGTAAGTTGTTTTTTCTGATGGGTTTACCTGTGCAGTCCTACAGAAAACTTCAGAAAACAATGCAGAAACAGTGCTACAAAAAAGCAATTATTTTTGGAAATGTAATTGTATTAATTGAAGAACATGTTAAGCAGTGGTATTTGCCCATCCCCTCTTTAGTTCTGCACCTCTTGTGTTGTAGTTCTCTTCATTTTCAGTACCCAGTTTAGTGTTTTGGTTTAGTCTGCCCTGGAATATACTGGGTTGTCCATCAGTCTGGTAAATGTGTGCATACAGATCTGACCCATCCAGTTTTCAAGGAATAATGGAAAAGTACAGTTATGATAAGGATTGTTAGTGTGAATAAATAGATAAAAGCAGTTATTCAGCCTTGTATGGATTGTTCTTCTAGTCTGGGGATATTGAGTTTATTGTGGCACTAGTTACTGCAGTTCATTCAGCAATGTTTTTAAATGCCAGGACATTTGTCCTGGGTGACTGGGGCACCATTTCTAAACTGTGCTGTTCAGCAAATGGCCCAAGTTACAAAATTTCCTGTCTTTCTGCAATATATATGTGTGGAAAGTTAATGGGCTGAGTGCCAGTGTCTTCAGGAAAATGTGGGCTTTTCAAAAGCAGTTATGTAAATGCTCAGAGAAAGATGCAGCTCTCCATGACACCAAGTGTGTTCCAGGAAAACCAAACAACCCCCTGTTAAATTTCCTGCATTAATAATGGTTGCTACAAAGAACAGTGAGTGGCACTTGGGTATTTGTGCACATCCTTGGCTACTCAGCATTAGACACAGATCCCTTTTTTATTCCCTAATAATCTGTTACTTGGGAGCTGGGTTCACATCAGGTCAAATCTCTAGGAGCCCTTTTCCTGCCTTCCTCCCACCCGCAGGGATCCTCTTCCTCTATTTTAGCAATATTCCAGCAGGAGTGACAGGAGTTGGCTGTTTGTGGGTCGAGGGGGGTTGTGTGCAGCTGCAGCTGGTGAGGCTCACCCTGGGTTGCTGACTTGTCTGACTGTCTTTGAGCTTGCGCTACTTATCGATACTCATTTCATTCCTCTCTCTTCCCTCTCCTGCCCTTGCCTCCCCTGCTATATCTGTGTGTCTTTCATGGTAAGACTCAAGAAAGTCTATCCACGTTACAATAAATAATTTTTTTTTATTTTTTTTTTAAAGTAAAGTTGTTGTACATATTTTGGCTGCCTTTGTCCCTTGGTGTCTTGCTTTTGTTTTGTAAAACACTCAGCAAAATATCTATATCTGTATCTATATATTAAAAAAACCCAAAAAGTTTATATTTTTTACCAGAACAAAAAAGCCCCTTGGTGCAAATTTAGTTCTTCCTTACAGTATTTTGCATTTCTACTCCATGTTTCTAACATGTGGTTCTTGTTATCTTGCATTTTTAAAGCTTGCCCAGTAACACTTTAAGGTATTTGCTTCATTCTTAGAATTTCTTCTTTTTGTAGTAAGGGAAGAATCTGGGTGATATTTTTAATGTTAAAACCAACCAAAAACTTCTGTCTCCCATGACTACCACACACTGCTCAAAACATGGTTTAGCATTCTCAAGAAAGTGACATTTTAAAATGGCTTGTGAAATTACAGGCATTTTTATTGTTGTTTTTCTCTGGTCCCTGCTGGCAAACAGATTATTTCAGACTTGAATGGGCAAAGAAAAAGTTTAAGTTCACTGAACCAGTATACTTCTTTTTTTTCCCTGATAAAATAAACACTTTCTACAATATTTTTCCTGCAAGTTATCACTGTGTAGTTATTTCTCATTCAACATAAACTCCTTATGGTTACTCTCTCCTATCAATCATCCTACAAATGATGCTGCAGCTGAGAGCACCAGTGGGGCAGCCTCTCTGCTGATGCTGGAAGCAAACTGTGATCTACACTAAACATAAGTAAGTAGTAAAATACCTACTAGATTTGTAGGTCTTCCAGTCTCAGTGTTCCAGAGGGCCTTCCACTGGAGCTGTCAAGTGTGGTTCCTGGAGAGACTGCCCTGTAAAAGGAAAAAACAAAACAATGCTATAGTTAGAAACCTTTTTTTCCCCCTCCCCTCTTCGTTTTCTCTCCTCTTTTTTCTTCTCTTGTTTCCCTCCCCTTGTATTACAGCATGCCAGACCCTTATCTTGAATTTGCAAATATATATTTATATATGCTCACAAACCTGCTTGCCTTTTTCAACCACCTAAAATGCTTGTGGTGGTTGAAACCAAGCCAAACAAATGGCGAATTTACCGTATTTGCACAAAAAAAAAAAGCATTATGTTTGGTTTTCAGCTCCCAGATGAAGAGCTAACCAAAAAGTGGAAATATTGGCTAAATAAATAACAAGGTGCTGTAGGTGAAGGCTGCCAACAGAGCACAGGTGCCCTCCCAACACACTTCATGGGCAGCTGTGCTCTGTTGGCAGTGTCCTCTGTATTGGTGACACATTTCTGTCCCACACCACCACCTTGCTCTTTGTATCCCCTTCAGCAAAGCATTGAAAAGCCTGGGTTAGGCTTGAGCCTGCATGTAATCCTGCTGGAGAACACAGGGATTGCTGGCATGCTTGGAGGGCTTTGCTGGCTCGGGGTTGGTGAGGAGATTTGTTCAGTGCTGTTGCCCTTTTTGGGTTTTGTTCACAGGAGTTTTAACGTGTGTCTGAAGGCAAAGATGGCACAGGCTGCACCTTGTTGTGTTTCTGCTTTAATTAATTCTCTCATTGTGAAAATATACCAAACACCAAATCAACCTTTTGGTACTTGTTTGGTAGCTGCATTGGTTTTTCTAAACCCCAGATTCTCCACTTGCTGCTTCCATTCCCAAGTATAATCTTTAACAATGAAAGAATTGGATTAATTGTGCTCTCATTGTTGAGTTTCCTATTTATCTGGAGTGGGTGAGATTTCTTGTATTTCATGGTCTGAGTATCGTGGCTCTCACTAACTGTAGATACTGTGGATATGAAAACTTTTCCCTTTGGCTTTAATTGGTGTCCCCTACCCACTGAACATTGTCACACAAAGATGTCTTCTGCTCTTGATCCTTGAGCAGTCCCAAGAGACTATAGTTTTGGTTAATTACTTAACTGAAATTGTTATCCCACACCTGAGATGCTTGAAGTATCAGCCACTTTGTGCTCTCTGCCCAGTTTGTCTCCAGCACTCCCAGCCAGGGAGGGGAGCAGCAGTCACTGCTGTGGCAGTGAGACTGATCATCTAAACCTAGATGTGTGGAATCCCATAGTAAACTGGCTACACAAGCAGAAGCTCAGGGCACTGACAGGTGGCTGTGGGCACTGCTCAGTGCTCTGCACAGCAAGTTTCTCTCCTAGATAAGTAAGCACAGATTTCAAAGTGATAAGAATTTGTATTATTATTCTTTATAAACTAAAACCTTTCAGCTTGTCAGAAACTTCTGTAGCAGTAGTTCTCATACCAGAGGGCAGTGACTTATCTGGGTGTGCTGTGTGAACTAGCAGGAAGACTTGTTAGCATCATTGTGAGGAGGTCCTGGCTGTGATGCCTTAACACCCCTGTCAGGACAGAATCAACTCTTACAGCTTTTACTGGATCAACTGAAAAGGCTGGGAAAACTGGACATCCCTACACAGAGTAGGCTGTGCCTGCTCTGGAGGTTTTCTTTTAAACCCTTCTTCTATGAAGCAATACAAATCTCACATGGTTTTGTGTTGAAACAGTAGTTGTTGAAGGCCTAGAAACTCCAAGTACGTGTTTCAGGAAATAATGATGTCACTGAAATTAGTGAGGACCAGCTGATATTTCCAGCATCATCAATGCTTTGCATGACAACCTGTATAATGAGCTTTGCATGTGTGTTTTGTTGCTTGTTAATGATTTTCAAGAAGTAACAAAACTCTGAAGTTAGGTTTTGTGGAACATTGTGCAATGTGTTTGTTTATCCTGTATCTCCCCAGTCTATTAACTTGCTTCTTTAAATTGAAATGGCTGCGATGATAAGCAGATTCTGGCATGTACTACCTAGGTAAAGTTTTTGCTTTGTTTCCACAGTTTTAACATCTGAAATGTTTACACATATATAAAATCTTAGTGTGAAGTACAGCACTGAAATTTGCTTTTTTAAGAACCACTTCTTAAAGTAGTCTAATACTTGAAATTAAACTAAATTTCTTTAGGTGGTTACAGTTATCTATTCTTTAGATGACTTCTGGTTGTGTTTGGTTTTCTTTTAGAGAATCAACACTAAAAAAAGAAATTGATGAAGAGAGAGCATCTTTACAAAAATCCATCAGTGTTACTAGTGCCTTGATCACAGAAAAAGATGAAGAACTGGAAAAACTCAGAAATGAGGTAAATGAGGAACAGTGGGGGTGCCTCTTAATTTCAGATTAATTTATGGTGGGGAGTACATGGGTTTATGTGCTTGCTACTGAAGAGCTCGCTCATTCTTTTTTGTTACTAATTTATTAGCTGGTTACACCTAAGAGTTAAATCTTCAGGTATCTGTGCCTCCTTAGGTGACTTTTAATGTATATTTTTGGTGGCTCTTTAGTCCTTAATCCTAAGGATGTTGCCATGGTGCTCTGACTTCATTCTGGAAGGCCTGAGCATTCTCAAACAAAATTCTTACAGATCACTGTCCTCCGTGGAGAAAACGCTTCTGCAAAAACGCTGCAGTCAGTGGTTAAGTCACTGGAGTCTGATAAACTGAAACTTGAGGAAAAGGTGAAGAACTTGGAGCAAAAACTCAAGGAAAACAACGAACAGCCTTTAACTGTAACTAGCTCCTCAGGTAAAGGAGAGAGCCTCTCCACTGCCCCTGTGCCTTCAGCTTTACTCTGGTAGATTTTTGCCACCCGGACTAGAAACTGTCACATTGTTTCAGTCTCTGACTCATAGTTTCATAATTTAGATTACTTGATACTTACACTTTCTTTTGTGTGTTTTTCTTTAAAGGTGACACTGCTGCTAATCAAGATGAAATTGCACAAGAGAAGCAGGTATTTGATCTGAAAGATCAGCATGCTAAAACAGCAGCATGTCTATTGAGTGAAATATTCTTCCAAAGACAGTTCCTCATCAGATTTACCTTGTAACCTTCTGCTTCTGAAGGAACTACTAATGGCAGGAAATACTAAGAATCAAGGAATGAGTGATACTGGAGAAGTAGTTCAGGTTACTGGGACACAAGGAAGCAAGCAGGAAAACATGGGTGGCAAGTTTTGATCTTCAGCTTGTTGGTGAGGTACAGCCCAGCAGAGCAGACTCAGAAATTGCTCCTTGCTGTTCTTTCCAAAGGTTTATTGGATGTGAACAAGGAATAAGTTGGGGCCCACCTGGATCTGTGGTGCTTGCCACCTTGGAGAAACCGGGTACTTGAGCTCAGGTGCTACTTTGGAGCTTCTGCAGTTGAAAATATTAGTATTTGCTTCTTAACTGCAAAACTTTCCTCAGAATCAGGGTTGGCAGCAGTGGGGCGAGGAATTTGCTCAGTTTACCTGTGACAGGAAAAAGGGGCATCAGAGAGTGTGGTAATAGGAAGGAACATGGGACGTGCTGCTGTGTCACAGGCAGTCAGTGACAGCAAATGCCCAGGAAACATGGGCAGAGCAGAATCACCTTCTGCTTGTTCTAGAAGTCCTTGTTAGAACACTGATGTCAGTCATAGTGATGAAAATATGTCCTTCCTTGTCTGTTTGGAGACCAGAAGCAGCACAATTAACACACACTAATCACCAATCTTTTTTTTTTCTGCCTCCTTGAATTCACCTGCTGATGGCAACACTTCCTTCCAAGCAGCACGAGGTTTGTTGCACTTCTTGTCTTCCTTTATTTTACTCACCATGTCCATTTGCCAGGCATTCCTTGATCACACTCAGCAGAGCTGCTGCAGAGCTGGCCTGCTCACCTTTGGGGCCAAAACCAGCTCTGGGAGATGCTGTCCAGGTGTGCTGGGCTGTCCCTCTGCCCCTTCCAGGACAGCTCTGAGAGCATCCACCAGAGCTGCAGGCTCACAGGGACAGAGATGCTGTTCTGATCAGAATTACACAGCTGGATTTATGTTCCAAATGGAAGATTAGAAAAAGAGTTCAATCTGGTGGGCTGAGACCCACCCATGTCTCAGAGGTGTTGGCTGGGCAGAACCATTTGGCTCCCTGGATGAAAACCACACTGAGGGTCTCCAGGATCCCTTGGAAGCTCACGGGTGCTCTCTGTAACACACAGATCCAGTGGTGTCATTGAGTGTTGTTCCTTTGTTGCTCACAGTCCTCACCTGCTGACTGTCCTTGTTCTTGGCTACTATAGATTGACTTCCTGAACTCAGTGATAGTAGATCTGCAGAGGAGAAATGAAGAGCTGAACCTGAAAATACAAAGAATGTGTGAAGCAGCCCTCAATGGCAACGAGGAGGAGATAAATAACTATGACAGGTATAAATCCTAGAGGAAAAACTTGGCTTGTGTTTTGGGAGGTGTTGGTTCTATCAGCTGCACCCTGCCTGATTTCAGCTGTCAGGAAGGACAAATGAAGCTTTTTCTTGAACTTAGGGTGAATTAATCCAGCTTTCTTTTTTAGATCTGTTACTGTGGTGTATCTGGTGGTGCAGAGTGATCCTCTGTAGTTACCAACCACAAGCACTGATGTAACATTTGTTGTTAAGTCTTGGTCGGATCTGGCCCTTTCCAAATTAAGTAGAAGAGTCTTTGCTCTTGAGAGGCTGGTAACTGCATGGAGGTGGGGAGATCAGTCCAGAGAAAGAGCTTAAACCCTAATTGATACATCGTGACTTCATATCTCTTATCTCAAGGGGAAAAATAGTTTACATGTGTTTCTTTTTAAAATAATATCCGTATTTGTGCAGTTTGTTTAGTAGATATTATAGTAGAAGGGATTATGGGTGTACTGCAAGGCAGGCAGGAGATCAGAAGGGAGTTTGTTATTCTCCTTATTGACCACTGTGGGGTTCCCTCAGTCTCAGTAATTCTGAGACACCGTGTCTGGTGGGGCGGGGCGGGCTGGTCTTTATCCTTCACGAAGAAGTCCCCTGCTTGACTTGCGCTGCTCTTGCAGTGAGGAAGAAAGCTTGTCAAAGAAGAAGCCGCGTCTCTTCTGCGATATCTGCGGCTGCTTCGACCTCCACGACACTGAAGACTGCCCGACGCAGGCGCAGATGCTGGAGGAGCCGCCGCACTCGGCGCACCACGGCAGCAGGAGGGAGGAGCGTCCCTACTGTGACACCTGCGAGATGTTCGGGCACTGGACGGCAGACTGCAACGACGACGAGACCTTCTGATGCCACCAGCGGCCGGAGGAGGGACTGTCTGTACCCTGAGGGGACGATTTATACCACCAGCATTTTTGCGTGCTGAATGTCAGGACAAGGGACAGCGTTTCTTGGCCCCCTCGCTCCCCTTCCCCTTGCCCATCCACTCCGGAGTCAGTACCTTGATAAGTATTTTGCTCCTCTGCTAATAAATGCCCCATCCCCCCCTTAATAAACTTAAGTGAACTATAAACAAATGATTTAACAAATTACTTTATGCTGTTTCTTCCCAGGTTCTGGGTTTGTTCCCACTCTTAACAAGAAATGCCCCTGTGCTGTTGCATTTGTTGATGGGAAAACTTGTATAGGAATGAAGCACTATAGTGATATTAAAGCTTATTTAAAGACCTTAAAATGATGCTGTTAATTTTCATATTTGCACTAAACCATTTTAAAGCTGAATTTGTAAATTTAGAATTTTTTTTAAAGCTTTTTGGTTTGTTTTTTTGACACTGGACTGGGTTGAGAAATGTTTCATCTTTACCTTCATTGATTGTGATTTCCTGGGGTTGTGGCTTGACACAAAGAAGCAGGTAAGACCCATGAGCTGCTGTGGGGGGTGTTTGTCAGGAACCTGAGGTGCCGTTTTTTTCCTTTTTCCTTTCAGCTTCTCCATAGTGTGTGTGTGTGTATATATGCATATATATATATTAAAGTTATATTTTGGAAAAAAAAAACAGGTTTTCTCTGGTGTGTCTCAGCTCTGTTCCAGGGACAGATGCTCTGGGTGAACGGACACGCGTTCCCAGCTCCCGGGGTGTCATTCCCAGCTCCAGGGGTGTCGTTCCCAGCTCCAGGGGTGTCATTCCCGGCTCCAGGGGTGTCGTTCCCAGCTCCAGGGGTGTCGTTCCCAGCTCCGGGGCTGTCGTTCCCAGCTCCAGGGTGTCGTTCCCGGCTCCAGGGTGTCGTTCCCAGCTCTAGGGGTGTCGTTCCCAGCTCCAGGGGTGTCGTTCCCAGCTCCGGGGCTGTCGTTCCCAGCTCCAGGGTGTCGTTCCCGGCTCCAGGGTGTCGTTCCCAGCTCTAGGGGTGTCGTTCCCAGCTCCAGGGGTGTCGTTCCCAGCTCCGGGGCTGTTGTTCCCGGCTCCAGGGTGTCGTTCCCAGCTCCAGGGCTGTTGTTCCCAGCTCCGGGGCTGCTGTTCCCAGGTTCAGGGTGTTCCCGGGCTCGGGCCGGGGAGTGGGTCTCGCGCCCGCCAGGGGGCGCAGCTCCGCCGCGCGCTTGAGGGGCTCCGCCCTGGCAGTCACATGGCAAGTCAGGTGACCGGCGGCGGTCACGTGAGGAGACCATGGCGGCGCATCTCAGCTCCGGGCGCGTCAACCTGACGGCGCTTCGGGAGGCCGGGCGGAGGGAGCTGCGCGAGTTCCTGGACAAGTGCGCGGGATCCAAGGTGAAGGGGCGTCGGGGAGGGACGGGACGGGACGGGACGGAGACACGGCACCGGCCCTGCCCGAGCATCATGACTCTCCCTTCCGCAGGCCATCGTGTGGGACGAGTACCTGACCGGGCCCTTCGGGCTCATCGCCCAGTACTCGCTGCTGAAGGTAAAGGCGGTGCTGGCCCCTCGGTGTTCCCTCGGCAGTCCCTTAGTGTTGCCTTGGGGTCTGGTCCCTCGGGGGTCCCTCGGCCGTCCTGCGGCTGCCGCCCCTGCCCCCGGCGCTCCCCAGGGGTGCTCAGCTGGTGAACGCGCGTAGGAGCATGAGGTGGAGAAGATGTTCACGCTGAAGCCGGGCCGCCTGCCACCGGCAGATGTCAAGAACATCATCTTCTTCGTCAGGCCCAAGCTGGAGCTGATGGACATCATCACAGACAACGTGCTGAGGTACAGTGGGTGCTAGGGGAGGGGGGAAGAGTGGTGGCTGCAAGGGTTGAATTGGGGCTCGTGGGAGCCAGCCGGGGGTCCCACCAGAGGAGACAGATTTGGCCTGACACTGGTTTGTCACGTCTGGGCTCAAAATGGGGAACTAGACACCAGAATTGCACAGCCACTCCTGGGGTGCAAGACATGCTAGGAAGAAGGGAGATGGGGGGGTTCACTTTGGCTGGTGATGCAGAGGGTGCACTCCTTGGTATGAGGAGATACATTCACCCTAATTAGCTGAAATGAGTTGTGTTCTGATTGACCTGTCTTTTGAAAACCAAGTCTCCCTCCCCTGGTCTCAGAGACTGTGCCTGGGTTAAAAAAAAATACAACAACCTGGAAACCACACAGGTTGGAATGGCAGTTGCCAGTAATGACCAGCACAGCATTCCTTTTCCCTGTGAATTCAGTGTTCATGGGCTGTGCCATCACCTGTGCAGCTGAGTTACCCTTTGCTGTGCTCCTGACTGTGACCCTTCCAGGGAAGACCGAGGCCGCTCCCCACAGCGGGATTTCCACATCCTCTTCGTGCCGCGCCGCAGCCTGCTCTGTGAGCAGTGGCTGAAGGAGCAGGGTGTGCTGGGGTCCTTCATCCACCGTGAGCAGTACAGCCTGGATCTGATACCCTTTGATGGAGACCTGCTCTCCATGGAGTCCGAGAGTGCCTTCAAGGTAAGGGCCTCTCTGGTCTTTGAGGGCAAACGCTGTTGTTTGTGTTGGCTGTGGGTGTTGGGTATAGAGGCTCTCAGAGGGTTTGGGAGTGACCTGCAGAGCAAACCTGGCTTGATCCGGAGTGCTGAGCTGAGCCTGCACTTAGTGTGTTTTCTGAAGGCTGAAGGACCAATCACTGCATCAAGCTGCACCTTCTTTCCTCCAGATTTAACAGCTAGTGTTACTTTTGCAAGATGAGTGCTCATGGGGCTTAAAATACTGAGTTTTTAATATATATACTTAAAATACTGAGTTGCTGCCAAGAGCCAGCATAGCCTGTGTCAATATGGAGCTGAAGAGCTGTGTACAATGGTTAATACCACACACACTGTCACCTACCAGCTGTGTGTCCTGTTTTCTCAGAATGCTGTGCCTGGGGACAGAAAGGTGTGAGACTTTGTTTGGCCATCTCTGCCTCATTAAGCGTAGCCTAGTGGACATGTCAGGGCTTGCAATGTCTTGTCAGCAGCTCTGATGAAGTGTTGTATGCTCTGACTGGCCTAATTTGAGGGAGAGGATCTCTGCAGTCTCTTTATACCTCTCTTACTCTTCTCCATGAAACTTGAAGTAGTGTGGGGGGGGTTCAGAAATAATACACTGTTTGGTGTGATAAAATTATTCAAGGCAATAACAGCACAGTTAAGGTCTGTATTTGCCAACAGCCTCGGTTTTTTGGACCACATTCTGCTGGGGGAGCAGCTGTGTTGGATCAACCCCTTCCCTTGGGAATCCTTGTTGTTGTTTAGGAATGTTACCTGGAGAGTGACCAGACAACTCTGTACCATGCGGCAAAGGGGCTGATGACACTCCAGGCTCTCTATGGAACCATCCCACAGATTTTTGGGAAGGGCGAGTGTGCCCGGGTGAGACAAATGTTTCTGTTCTTTGGGACAATGCATCTTGTTCTTTGGGACTGCCTTAAGGAGTATTTGGTTAAATGCACCTGTGGGGTTTCTGCATCCAGCCACTGACTATTCTTGTCATATTGGAATTCTGGGATCAAGGCCACCAGGTCTTTGTCATCTCTGACCAAAAGAACCATATTTGCTGTTCCACAGGAAGACTCCTGTCAGGAGGATTTATCTATTTCACATGCTTTCTGCTCATAGGTGCCCTGTCTTCATGTTTTCAGCAGTTCCTTCAGTGGAGTTTTAATACTTAGCTGCTCTGTTGGTATCAGAAGGGCTGAATGAAGTGGGGGGGTGTGTAACCCACGGTTTGTGCCTTAGCTTCTTCATTTTTTTAACTCACCCCTTTTTCTTCTCTCTGATCAGCCTATGGTTTAAATTGGTACCTTTTGTGAGGGAGTGGCTTGAAGTCAAATCCATCTGTCATGACCTGCACCATAACTAGCCTGACATGTTCTCTTTCCAGCATGTGGCTAACATGATGATCAGGATGAGGCGTGAGTTCCCCGGGAGCCAGAACTCCATCTTTCCTGTCTTTGACACCCTCTTGCTGCTGGACCGCAACGTGGACCTGCTGACACCGCTGGCCACGCAGCTGACGTATGAAGGGCTGATCGACGAGATCTATGGGATCCAGAACAGTGAGTACTGCTGGGCTGGGGGGGTTGCTGTCTGCTGGGGGAGGGGGGGTTCTGCTTCACTACATGATGGTGACAGGGGAGAAGCTGATCTGAACTAAGTGCAGGGATGGGTCAGTCCCAAGGACGAGCCCATCAAGATCAGCTCTGGCTCTCATTTTGCCTAGGAAGGGGAGTTGGATACAGTGCATGGATACTTTGGATGCTGGTGGATGAGTTTGTGCCACACTGAGGGGAACACTTTGTGAGGCTATTCTGAGCACTCTCCTGCTCTGCAGGAGGTAGTCAGAAAAACTCCAGAGAGGCATTTATGGGTTTTAATCCCTCCTGCTGTACTGAAGACTGGCCAGAAGGCTGCCTCCAAAACTCTTTGTAAACAAGGCAGCACTTGGGTGCTGATCACTTGTGTTTGTGTGTGGGTTCCTGGGTGAGCACAGGGAGACCCTCCTTATTTAACACATTTTCCCTAAGTCGTCTGCATGTTTACATTAGCTTTGCTACTCAGAACTGTTTCCAGATCAGGGGACATGTTTCCACAGCCTGCTTGTCTTAACCTCTGATGGTGTAGTTCCAGTTTCCAGTCCTCACAATTTTTTTCTCTGCACTTGGCAGCTTACGTGAAACTGCCTCCTGAGAAGTTTGCCCCGAAGAAGCAGGGTGAGAGTGGGAAAGATCTGCCCACAGAACCCAAGAAGCTCCAGCTGAACTCTGCTGAAGAGCTGTATGCTGAAATCAGAGACAAGAACTTCAATGCTGTGGGGTCAGTGCTGAGCAAGAAAGCCAAGATCATCTCAGCAGCCTTTGAGGTGAGACCTATATATGATCATGCATCCCTTGGGCATTCCAAGTCCCAGTCTGCATTCAGCAGGGCTGTCACTGACAGCTCGAACTCTTGCCATGGAGTAATTCCCCTGCCAGGTAGTCTTCAGAAGCCCTTCTAGTCTGTGCCCCTGCCCTGGGATGAGATCAGCTCCACTTCAACTGTTCTGAGTAGGTGTTGGTTAAATCTCCTCATAAGAATCCTGTAGTACTGCAGCTCCTCTCTTCTCCCCACCCCTCTGTTCTAGGGCTTTTTCTGTCCTCACTTTTAAAAGCTTGTCTTGGAGATAACCTCAATCACATTTCTCCTGTGTGAGCCTGTAGTTCCCATAACAGGAATTGTTTTCTTCAGCCTATAGAACAGTCAGGTGCTGTTTCCCTCCACAAGAGGCCAAAGGTTAAGTTTAGCAGACTGATCAATTCCACTTCGTTGCTGTTGTTGCCTGTTAGCTGAAAGGGACTTTTCCCCTTTGCACTGACTCAGGATGCAAAGAAAAGGCTTCAATAAATATAATTCCAGAATGTACATTCAGAGACTATTATGGCTGGCATAAAAAAACCCAATAGGAATGTGAAAAAGACAGCTGTCCTATAGGAGGTTTCATCTATAAATTCGTGCTCATGTCACCTTAGCCAATGCTGGAGAGTGCTGTGGGGTGTATTTGTGGTTTTGTTTGACAACATCCTGTTGATGATTCACAAAGAAACTGAGATCCCATATCTCTGCTTTCAGACTTCATGGTGATTCTCAAGAGAACCTGTTACTCTTTGATTTTGTTTCCTTGGGTTTTTTCTTTGCCTCTTCATTTCTGCCATGTTTAAGACCAGGCAGTGGTATGTTAACTGGAATACTGTGTGCTCAGCCTTATCTCCTAGTAAATGTCAACTATGGCAATATTAGCACTGAAGGTGCTAAAAATGGATTTTCATACTGGTTGCTACGAAAAAAAAAAAAAAGAAATTGTCAGAGATAATAGGTGATAATGAAACAGCAACATATTGGCAGCAGAGGACTTTTTATATTGCAGGCTTCATCATTATCACTTTCTTGCCTGCACTTGCCCACTGAAATCCCTCACATGTGAGTCAAATTATTAATATTCTTATTCCAAGTTGCAGCAAGAGGCAAGTAGCCCAGATGACATACAGAACTCTGGACTGCTCTGAGCGCTGAAGTCTGTGTTTTGCTTGATCCTTGCTCAAAACCTGGGACACTGGTACAGCCAGCTACAGTTAATAGCAGGCTTCTCCTTGCGAGGGACACAGACCCTGCCAACCCAGCTCCTCAGCACCTTTCATTGCTGCCTTGAGGAAAAACGTCCCCCACCTCTGCTGCATTTGCCTAGAGCTCCGTGTTTACTGCCTTGATGTGACAAAGATAGTTTTGCTGGTAGGGAACCCAAGGAACAGATAGTGATGGCTGAAGTCAGACAAACGTGGAGAAAAGTGATTGTTGATTTTTTTCCATTATACCAGTGTTGCCAGTCTGAGGGTCCTGTTATATTGTCCTGTCTCTTCTAATGATGCAAGTGATGTTACAAGTAATGCTTTGACTTTATTATAAGCATTTAAAGTCTTTTGTCTAAAAGGCTGCATATCTCTAGCAGTATCTGCTGTTGCAGTGGGTACAGTAAAAATTTATTAATGATAAAGCGCTCTAATTGGTGTTATTAATCTGTACAAGACCTAACCCAAGTGATGGATTTCTTTAGGAAAGACACCACGCAAAAACCGTTGGAGAGATTAAGCAGTTTGTCTCACAGTTGCCTCACATGCAGGCAGCAAGAAGTTCTCTAGCAAACCACACCTCCATTGCAGAACTCATCAAAGACATCACCAGTGAGTATTTGTTCAGTAGTCTGACCCATTTTAAATACAGCAAGATGCAAGACACTTTGATGGACATCATTCAGCTTGGCAAAAATTGGCTTTGCTCCATCCACTGCATCTCTGCTGAAATACTACACATAAAAAATAAGCTGTCAGTTGCTAATGTATTGTTTTTCATTCTTTTCCCAAAGCATCTGAAGATTTCTTTGATAATTTAACAGTGGAACAAGAGTTCATGTCTGGAATAGACACAGACAAGGTAAGCAGATAATGGCTTTTAGTGACTCTTGCATCTTAAAAAGAAAACAGCTTATTTCTCTGGGTTTTTTCCATTTGGGTTTTTTTGAGAGAGGAAACATCTGAGCTAGATAATGTCTGTCTCCTTCCAGTGTCAAGGTTGTTCAGCTCCCATGTGTCTCCTTGCACATTTGCAGTTTTTTTCCAAGTGACATGGATTGCTGAAGGTACTTGGAGATGGTGCTGTACCGTGTGCTGTGTGTACCGCAGGTGTGTACAGCTGGGCTGCTGTGACTTGTACAGGGACACCCTGTACAAGTACCCTGTGAGGGGTCAGTGAAACAGTTAAGACCGTATTTTTTTCATGCATCAAAGTCTAGCTACTGACTAGCATTAGAAGGAAGCTGGGTGCAACCAGTGCTGGATCACTGGTTTACTGTCTTGAGCTTCCTGGAGAGCAGCTGCATCCTCTTTCTTGCTGTTGTGGAGATACTAGGCAAAACCAGATCTTTCTTCCCAGGTGTTTTAGGCATTTTAAACAAATCTTTAAATAACAGCTTATGTATTTTTTTTTAATAGGTTAACAATTATATTGAAGACTGCATAGCTCAAAAACATCCTTTAATCAAGATCTTGCGTCTCGTTTGCTTGCAATCTGTATGCAATAGTGGACTGAAGCAGAAGGTTCTGGACCACTACAAGAGAGAAATTCTCCAGGTTGGGCTGTGACCTTTGTATCAATAAATGTCTGAGAAAATCCACACAGAATCCTCAGCTCTAGCTCTACACCACTTGCATTCTAGACAGAGGCATCTTATACAGGGTAGAGTTGATGTGTGTGCAGATGGAGCCCTGAGGCTTCTGTCTGGGCTGACAGCAATAACACAGGAAGTGCTCGTGTATGTTTTACAACATATAGATACAGAGAGGTTTTGATCATTGCACTTTTTTACTATTATGATTAAAATACTAAACAAAAAACCTTTTTTTAAGCTAACATCTTTGCTGTGGTTGTCTTGGTTTTTTTTCAATCTGGTCACAGGTTATTGACATGGTATTAAAGGTGAATTCTTCTTATTGCAGACTTACGGCTATGAACACATATTGACCTTAAACAACTTAGAAAAGGCTGGACTCCTGAGACCTCAGACAAGTGGTAGGAATAACTACCCAACAATCAGGAAAACCCTGCGCTTATGGATGGATGATGTCAACGAACAGGTAACCAGCCAGCTGAGCAGTGAACACTATATTTCTAACAATACAGAATTTTGTGAGGAAGGGGAAACCCTTAATATTTTATTTTTCTTTATTTTTCAACTTTATTTCTGTGGTGCTGTTTTGCAGCATCAAGTAGCACCCACCTGCTGCTCACACTGTGCTCTTTCCTGCAGAACCCCAATGATATTTCCTACGTGTACAGTGGCTACGCTCCCCTGAGCGTGCGCCTGGCACAGCTGCTGGCTCGGCCAGGGTGGCGAAGCATAGAGGAGGTTTTAAAGATGCTGCCAGGTCCCCATTTTGAGGAGAGGCAGCAGTTACCTACTGGCCTTCAGAAAAAGCGTAAGTTTTGCTTTTGTTTTTCAAAGAGAGAGGCATCTCTGTGAGGCTGCAATGAGGCAATTGGAAATCAGGGCTGGCATAGACCAGGCATCTATCTCATCTCCCCAGCCCGCTGCAGCACCAGACCTGCCCAGCCCATATACTCAGCCTGCTGTTAATGCACAGCACCACGTGCACTAAAAATTCTAGAGACTTGTATTTTTGTTTACTTTGTCAGAGTAAATGAACCCTAAAATGAACCCTAAGCTTACACTGAGCTTTTAATAAGTAACATCACCCTGGTCAGCATCGCTCTTCTAGTATTAAGCCTGAGCAGTTGGAAGCACATCCTGTAAAGAAACTCCAGAGCGGGGAGCAGAGTCTCCATTTCTGGCCCCCAGTCTTGTATTCTACCCAATAGGCTTCTCCTCTAATTCAGCTGCTAGCTTTATTTCAGTTTTATGTCATTGAGAGTTTGACCAACAGTTGAGGGGCAGGAGATGTAAAAATGAAACTAAAACCACCTGTAAATTTCTCTGAAAACACAGGTCAACACGGCGAGAACCGGGTCACCCTGGTGTTCTTCCTGGGAGGTGTGACATACGCAGAAATAGCTGCACTGAGATTTCTGTCCCAGATGGAAGATGGAGGCACAGAGTATGTCATTGCCACTACAAAACTGATCAATGGAACAAGCTGGATCAAATCCTTGATGGAAAAACTGGAGCCTGCCCCTTTCTAGGGTCTGTGGTAAGACACAGTAAAGGAGGGTCCCATTGCAACACAGGCTGGTCTTCTGGCATGGATGCCTGAATGGCAGAGAAATACGGTAAGGGGAGAGGCTCTCCTGAGACTGGCTCTTGCTGCAGTTACCCTGATCCCGCCCTGCACTTGTGTTCCTATTGTTTGTGGAACTTCCTAGTAGACAGACAGTGCTGAAAGGCACTAAGGATGAAATAAACAATGGGAGAGAGATCTCTGCTCATGGTCTGCATTGGCAAACAAGCACTGGAGGAGCAGGGCTTTGCCCTGGTCCTATTTGGCAAGTTGCTGCTTTTTTTTTTTCTTTCAGTTTAGTTTTAGTGGGAGGTGATTACTTCTTTTTACCCTCCTACTGTGCTGAGGAGGCAGGATGTTGTCTGATCCTGATTTCATACCACTATTCCCAGTCTGTCTTTCTCTCTGATGCCTGATACATTCCATCAATGCACTGGATCTGTGGATCTGTACTGGCTGCACCTCTGCTGTACCCAGGATTCGGTTTCCTGCCCATCTTTCTGCTGAAAGCCTGCCCTGTACTGTAACAAGCTGTTTGCTATGTTAAATGGCCTGTAGGCCACACTCAAGTACAGTGCCCTGCACTCTTTGACCAAAGCCTTCAATGGGTTTTCTGCAACAAGTTACCCCTTGAGCTATCCACATGCCTGTCAGCAGTACGTGAACTGCACCCAAATTTGAAGGAAGATGCTTGAGCCTTTTGCTGCACTTGCCCTCTAAAGTATGAGTGTATGAGTATAAAAGTATGAGTGTGAGGTGTCTTGTTTGTCCTAGGTACACCCACCTGACTCTGAAAAGCTGCTACAGAGTATGAATTACATCAGTGTGGCAAAACACACAAATACTCCCCGCATGGGACTCAAAACCAAAAACAGCTACATCAGTGTCCCAGTAAACAACAGCGGGTTTAAAACAGACACTTTTTTCACCCCCCTTGTTCAGTTTATAAATTGTGGTACTTGCTGCCACAAGCTGTTGGAGAGCTCAGAATTATAAAATGGAATTTTCCATGGCATGATCTTGGTGGCTGGGCCCTTGTTGCTGCTGAGCCAATGTGTACAAGAGGCAGCTTCTGCCTCTGGAAGACTCAGCCTGGCTAATTGCTAGAGGCTTATTATGTCTGTGCAGCTGCCAGAGCCTGCGCTGCTTCAACAGCAACCAATGGTTCACACTGCTCTTAGCTCTTAAATAGCTAAAACACCTACAAAAAAACCAGCAACAAACAAACAGACAAACAAACCAACCAAAACCACACCCCAAAATGCAAGGCACAACACCTCACACTGTAAATAACTCTCTTAACAAACATATCTGCTCTTGGTTACCCTGACTAATGTATACTATTTCCACCTCAAAAAAACACTTTCATTTTTCAAAGTTCTTACAGTTAGGACTGTGGGTTTCAGTCTGTTGTTTTGTAAGACTGAGTTCTGACAAATCAGCCCCTTCCCAGAGCCTGTGTCTGTTTAACCTCTAACTGGCTTATTAGAATAAAATGTAATTGATCCTTTTTTTGAAAGTGTTTGCTCACTCCCTCTCTGGAATAGAAAAAATAAACAAAATAAAACCCTGCACTGTGGTACCTGTTTCCTTCTCCCTCTAGCCCAGGATACCTGAATTACTGAAGGTGAAACTATTTTTCTAACATCTGGATGTTTTTTCTTTAACCTTATGCACTGATTACATGCTGTTCTGCCACTTAACATACTACATCAGAAATATTTATGAGACTTTTAAAGAAAAACACATTTTAAATCATCTGAGACTTCTTAAGGTAGGTAGGCAACTTGCAGACTTGTCTTGCAAAAACAAAGCATGCTGCAACTTTGCCAATAATGCAAGGAGCAACAGGGATTGCCATGCTCTGCATTAATTCTGCAGTTGCACTGTCAAGTAGATAATTTCACAGTATTTAAAATGAAAGCGAAGTAGCTTCAGAGCAAAAATTAGACATTACTGTGCAGAAAAAAAAAAAGAAACAGTGCAGTCTTTACGGAGTGTCTTTGGCTTGGCCTTGAGGGTCTTTGTACTGTCAGAACTTTCAGATATTTTTTTTTCTAAGCTTAAAAAGTGAACTAATTGCAAGGAAATTAATAGCACTGATCAGGCTAGATTGTGAACTAAGGTCATGATGTGAAAAAGCTGCACCAGGAGCGTAAAGGAAACCACCCAAAGCACCAGCTCAGTAGCTCGCTTACCCTTTCACTCAGACCACCAAATGTGTTTGTAACACAAAGTAAAACATTTCATAAACAGTTCATGCTGGACACTTGGTAAACTGATTTATCACCACCACTGCTGCATATTTTTTAACAGACCATGCCCTGCACCGCCACCAAGCAAGTCACATGGACACTCTAGACAAAGTCTCTTCCTGGAACTATTCAACAACAACAACAAAAAATAAAAGCCATCTTGATCAATTCTCTGGAGGACCAATTACTACTTAACAGGCTTCCTGAGCAGCTTGATTATGTTCTGCTTCTGTCTAAGGCCTTGCTGACCATGCGGGTAATAATTTGATAACAAGAGAGCCTAATTAAATTAAGGGGCCATTTTCTACATCATAATATCTCTGTAGGTAAGAGATTTGATTTGCAGTACATATGCTTCCTTCTCTCTGCTATCTGCATTTGTCTGGTTTACAAGCAAAAGATAAAAACAACAACACACCAGCAAAACCAACATTATCCAACCTTCACCCCAAAACACTTGTACTTTTCATATAACATTATTGGAAAGCAATATTGCTAAAAACAAACATATAGCTTACCTTTGCCCTCCTCATCTTACTGTAAAAGAGCTGTAGTGCTCACCCTCTCAAAGGAATGACTTTTTGGGTGTGCAAGGGGGAAGCTGGAGCAGTGAAGGAGTAACAGTGCGACAACTGGGCTGTCTCCAGCACTCAACTCTTCATGGCTAACAGAGCCTGACTTAGTCCACACAGTCCTGTCCTGTGCTGCTGGTCTGGGATGATCCCAGCTGGATAAGAGCATCCCCCTCCCCAAATGGCCTGCAGAAGCAGAAGGCTATCACATCAAAAGGCACAACAGCCTTCCAGATAACTGCAGAATGCTAAGTCGAAGGTGACACAACACTTTGTTAAGAGGAAAAAGCCCACGTTGAAACTACTGCAGGTTCTGACCTGGTGAGACTCAGCCATGGTGCTCAGGCTCCCACTGCTCCCTGGGGACCAGAGCTATTTGCCGTGCAGCACCGAGCGCCATGTCAGTGGGTAATTGGTCCTGACCACACCTAGTGCATTAGTCCTCATGGGCTGCACACGCAGCTCAGCACTCCTGGCTCCCGGACGAGCAGAGCAGGAGGGGATCAAACTACCGCACCAAGCGTTCAGAAGCCAGGAATTCAAAGCACAGCTGCAGAACAAAACTAGAGGGAAACAGGAACCCTGTGAAGTAGAGTCCATCATCTAACCGGGTAAGCAGTTCATTTTTTTGTCACTATCTTTTCTAGATAATCAGAAATCACGTAAAACCTCAAGATAGAACAACTCACTGCTCTGAACAACTGAGAAGCCATAGTTGGTTTTTAAAATGCAAAACTCCAATAATGTATTCATGTGCCTGAGTTTAAAAAGAAATGACTGAACTCCTTTAAATAAAAACTCTTTATCACAAGAGCTCTTTAAAAAATACCCAAAGTGGCAGGGTGGGAATTCAGTTTACTTTGGCTGGGTTCAAACTGTTTAGAAGACAAATAATCCTTTTAGCTTTATCCTAAGCCTAGTTTACATTCCTTTATGTGCTTGACCAACAGTGTGAATATTTTGCATCAGGTGCAGCTATGATCAAAATTAAAAAGAATGTTTAAGTTGGAGAGACAATAGAATCTTTTAGATGGATCTTCACAGTTTTAAGTCTAAGGAGTCAATAACTTCTATGAAACAGTTCAGATTTTATATTAACAAATGAGCAATCACTTCTAAAGGGATGGATAAGTATGACTTTAAAATACAGCTAGAAGATCAATTCTAGAGCATCTTATCCTGTCTCTCCCATTTAAAGGTTATTTTTAATGTGAGATATAAATATTTGCCTGTACAAACTTGTATTTAAGCTCCGGTTTTCATCATTCTTAAACAAAAGGCTCAGTTTGTGCCAGTACCTCCATTAGATGCAATTATATAATTAAATATTAATGGTGGCTTCCTTGGAGGAATTGACCACTTTGATCAGAACACACTGTTGGTAATGCACCATCAGCGACCATGCTGAGCATGAGGCTTCCTGGCTGCACAGTCACTGACATGGGGGAAAGACAGCAGGAGCCAGCTGGACTCTGTAAGGACCTCTATCCCTCACCCACACAGCAGTGTCCCCTGTCTGAGTGCCTATATTTTAATTTACTTAGTTACCAGTCTTGGTTTGGAGGCTTTGCTCAGATCCTGAACTCTTTTTTCAACACTATGCAGTTCAACAACCCTGTACAGGACTCCAAAACCAGCACACAACAGTCCAACCTGGCACTAACAACCTTCTCAGAAGGACAGGTGGCCACTCACCCTCCTGAACACAGCCACTTCTCCCCACAGCAGAGCCACCCCACTGCCTCTGCAGTCCCCTTGCTCAGAAAGATTGATCCTGTCCCTCTGCTTGCAGCCCGGGAAGGAGTAGGGCAGCAGCCCCTGAGAGCCTACCTGCCGCAGCGCCAGGAGAACCATGCCAGGGAAAACCATGCCCGACTCCTTCGTCATCCACTTCCTCAAGGTGCTGAAGGAGCTGCTGGCCTTCGTGCTCTTCAGCTACACCGTGCTGGTTGGGGCTCTGCTGCTCGCTGGATGGACGACCTACTTCTTGGTGCTTAAATGAGAGGCTCCTGTGCTGCTGCTGCAGCCACAGGCTGGCCAGGGGCAGCGGGCTCCTCAGCGCAGCTCCCCCACTCAGCACACAGGACGGCAGCCCCTTCCTGCAAGCGTTTCGTTTCGTTACTGCTTGATCATAATCTTATTTTCTTATGTAAAAACAAAAATTAAAAAAAAAAAAAAGCACTGCATGCATGCACTTTACTGATCTTTGTGGCTCTTTGTCTCTGCTAGACATTCGCCCCTGTTCCCTGAAACATTTAAAAGCTTCCCAGTAGTTTTCTCCTGAGACTCCCACCCTGCACAGCAGAGGACACAACAATGCAAACGTGACCAACACCTCAAGCAAACAAGTCCTGCCTTGTCTAACTCTGTCTCATTAAGGGTGTGAAGGCAGAGATACAGAAATTACTCATAATTATTTTTTTTTTCTTTTTAGAACTCCTGTGAAAAGACATTTTAAATCAGCACAAGGTCTCCCTCTTCTTACAGCTTTATGAGATACACTGCATGGGGTGGGGGCACCAACTCCACATCATCTGCAAGGCTATTATTTAGTGCTGTCCAGTGAGCAACACTTTTCAACAAATGCTTAAAACATGCAGTTAGCAAAAAGATGTGCCTGTGATACAGCACTACCTTCCTAAAAACAAACCATCAACTGAGTTTCTCAGAGAATAAATAGGGATTTCGGGTATATACAAAAAACCCTGATGTAGCTGATCAAGGCCTTTCATGCAGAACTACACAGGAAACCTTTGATGGGTGAAAAGCGAGTCTCAAATTATTTAATCAAGGCCTTTAAAGTACAACTACACAGGAAACCAATGCTGGAGAAGCTAAGGATTGTCATGGAACCATCCAGAAGCACCAGTAATGCTGAAAACCCCATCAGGACAGCAGGGAGGGCGGCAGTGGCGATCGGAGCGGGGAGCGCAGCGGGACTCTGGCTCGCCCCGAGTCGAGAGCTCCTCAGGTTATTATCCCAATTCATCCCATCCCATCCCATCCCATCCCATC
>NW_009953404.1:591889-601030 GCF_000747805.2 Chaetura pelagica | reverse complement strand
GGCTGGAGCCACAGAAATGGCCATAACGCTCCTCATCTGTCCCCAGATGCCACAGCACAGCTGGAATAGCCGTAGCGGGAGGAACTGTGGTACCCAAGCACCCCTAGCCACTGGTCTGTCTAGTTGCAGACTATACAACACAAAAGGAAAACCGAGCAGTTATTTTCAGAAACTTTCTGTACAACAAGAAACATTCTCACGACTGGGTGCTTCTGCTGGAAGATTTCAGTGCTGAAGTATTTCAGTGCTGGGCCCTGGCCCCATGGACACCTCCACAACGTTGGATGTGTATGAAACTGACTACAGGAAGCCTGGAGTGTCAGTGCGTCCCAGCAAACTTTTACCAGTTGTGTTGCTCAACTGCACCTACCATGGATCACCTTTAAACAGGCTTTTTTTTTTTTTTCAACATTATTGAACATTATCAGTGTGTTGGCAGCAAATAAGATACATTTCCTCTCTCAAAGGACCAATAATGCACTAGTTACTGTGCTTGTCTTCTTTTCTTGCACTTATAATTAAGTAATAGAACCATTTAAAACAACTATACTCATTAATTATCATGCAGCTGCATTACAGAAGCTTGGCAAAGACTTAATTTACCTGGAACAGCTTCCAGGTGTTCTTTGATACCTATTTCCCACCACACACTGCTTATTTCTTTCACTTGACTCTGTTTCTTGCCTTTCCAGACAAAACTTCCCTGTCCTGGCCACCATCAGGGGACGCTGCCTCTTGGGAGGGAAGGGACGATGGCGCCAAGTGGTGGGGCTGGGAGTGGCCTTGTGTGCAGTCCCAGTCGTGGAGGTGAGGTATCAGGGCTGGGATCTGTTCAGCACCCGCTCGTTAGGAGCAGTTTAATATTAAAAACCACTTAATTGGCATCTTACCAGCTGGTACTTACCCCCAGTACTTACCCTCAGAGTTGTATTCCCCTTCTTGGGGATCACAGGTGTTGAAGCCATGTAGTTTTGAAGGAAGAGAGATGAGGAGGGCAGGGCCTGACCCTCAGTAACACCCTGCAAAAACAGTTGCTGTGTTTTACAAAGGCAAAAGGGGAGTGAGAATCAGGCTGGCCAGCCTCCTACCTAACAGTGGTGCTTTTCCTTACCTGTTGCTAACCACATCTGCATGAAAGTCCGTGCAGAGATCACACACACATTTCTTCCCTTTCAGAAGCAGAGCTCCAGCGCTCTCAGTAATGAAGCCTTGATCAAAAGAGCAGTTTCCCTGGTAACAGACAGCACTTCTACACTCCTCTCTCAAACAACCTATGCACTGATTGAAGCACTGACAGAGTACACAAAGGTGAGCTGACACATGACACACTTTGCTAGCAAGGCAATACTAGAAATGACAGAAAAGACCTTTTAAGATCATGGAGTCCAAGCATAAATACTAAATTATTTGGCAGTAACTGCACCTGTTAAGCCACACTTGAATTGGACTCTGGTTTTTTATGCATGTTAATAAAAGAGGTGTGGGGGTTTGAAGATGTCAGGTCCCCAGGAAGCAGTGGGGTAGGGCTCACTGTTCTGCTACACCAAGTGCAGAAGGTATTCTTAGCTTTGTTAGACTGTTGCTTTGAGCTTGAAATTGAGCCAGAATGAACTGGTACTAAAGAAACTCCTCATAGTTGCTGGATACCTGCACACTAGTAAGATACACCACCCTGTATTCCTAGGTATTTTATTTACCTTCTGTCCCCATTTCTAAGGCTATGAACTTCAGCTTCTTCAGAAGAATGGAACGAGCCACATCTAAGTCTGAAACAACAAGATACAGTTTTAATTTTGTAAATAAGTGCCAATTTCGCTAAATTATTTGCATTCTAGTTGACTTCCTTATTAGTCTGTCAAATATACAGACTAGTTGACTTCCTTATTAGTCTGTCAAATATATAGAGAGAGGTCCAGAGCATTACTCCAGGCAAACAGCAAGCACTGCCAGTGCCTCTGGAATTGCAGTGACCTTGAGAACAAAGCACCTTTGGAAGCATTCAGCAGTTTTGCTAATTGCCACCAGTGAACACTGACACAAGATCAGAGATGTACAGACTGCCAGGTGACTGTGTGAAATTATTCCTTTGCAGGCAGTTTATACCTTGGTGTCTCTCTACAAGCAATATGCAAATCTCCTTGGGAAGATGAATTCTGAAGAGGTGGATGCAGTCTGGCAGGTGGTGATAGGAGCCAGAGTTGATGTAAGCAGTTGTCTCCCTCCAGGCAGCAATCGGTGTCTTAAAACTGCTCAGAAATTTCTCATCTCACTTGCTCACCTTGTCACAAAGGCCCTGGTTGGAAAAGCACTCGGATACTGTTACATCAAGCTAACAAATAACTTTGTTTTACTCCTAGATGACAGCAAAACAGCAGGAATACCTGCGGCTGGAATCCAGCTGGATGACAGCCTTACGTCTCTCGGAGATGGCAGCAGAAGCTGCCTATCAGTCAGGTAAGCTCATCCATTTCCTTCCTCTCACATTTAGGCAGCATTTACTGAATGGGAATGGAGTTGAGAGAGGCACAGAATTACCAGTTCAGCAAACATATCAGTTTACAGCTACTGCCTGGTTTTTAGAGGTGCTGAGAACTTAGATTCTTCTTCTGTTGGCTACAGGTCTGGTCGAAGCCTTCTGAGAACAAGGCCTGGAAACTTCACGTGGTTTAGATCAGGACCAACCATGCCAAAAAATACTTGAGGGAAGTGTTTAGTCATTTGTAAATGCAGTGTTGAAACACTGGGCTGACCTGTGATAAAAAGGGAGAATTATTGGAGTGGAGAAGGGGAGGAAAGTGAAGGGAACACCCTAATTCTGTCAGTACCTGAAAAAGACACACAATCTGTAGAAGCACAGAAGGAGTATGGGAGGAGGAGGGATTCCCAGTTCAGCAGTGCCACAGACATTCCCACTGCTGGCAGGTCACAGGACAAGGACCAAAAATCCTGGCACATGATGCCTGGGCTGTGCTTAGTTCTCAGAGCAGCCAAGCTGATGGCTCTCATCAGAAGCTGCTATCAACCCCCTTGGGTGGGAACAACTTATGGGGGGCAAAAAAAATCTTGAAGTAAGGATATTATTTTTTAAGGTAAATGAACAGTAAATGCATTTAGCAGTAACATAGCCCAAGAACATTCAAAACACCTCTCAAACCAGATGATAATTAAAGACAGTCACTTCCTTAATGGGAGGTTTGCTGAGTGCTCCTCTCACCCAACGTGTTTGTTCCTTTCCAGGTGCAGACCAAGCCTCAGTCACAGCCCGTAGCCACATCCAGCTGGTGAAATCCCAGGTACAAGAGGTGAGACAGCTGTCCCAGAAGGCAGAGACCAAGTTAGCTGAAGCTCAAACAGAAGAGCTCATAAAAGCTCAAGGAGAGGAATCATTGCCACAGGGTATTCTAGGAAGCACAGAGGCAGGTGATGACCCTTACCTTCGGGAGGACTGAGGAGAGTTGAAGTGTCACCACAGAACATGTGAGAGTCAACCACAAATTGAAAAATCCAAAACTTCTGAGTGTGGGATAGTGGGAAACTCCTGAAATAAGCCTATTATTCCATTTTCCCTCCCCCAAACAGGATTGCTTTACAAATCAAGTCCAAGCATCTGAAAGGCCTTGATCTTGTTTATAATTTATCATGTTTGTAATACTTATGGATTCAATTATTTAAATGTTTAACTATGCAAATGTGAAAGTTGCTATCAAGGATAGCTTGTTGTTAATTGTCTCTGCTGGGAGGGTCCTACAGCTCGTTTGATGTTTGTAAGAGCTCTCTAATTTAGAGGCTGATTGGATACCAGCCAAAGAAGTGTATTTAAAAGTCCTTATTTTTCACCTGTGATGTAAATGGTGTCAGTTAGGAGATACCTCTATTAAACTGTACAAAAGCATCTCCTTGTGAGTGTGCCTGTTTGGCTAAGAGATGAAGTGTTGTTTTCTTTTGGAACTGAAAAATTTGTAACAGAGCTGAGTGACAACTGCATCAGATCACACTGAGCTGCAGTCAGGGGAAACATTTGCTGTAGGGCTGAAAACTTCCAGTGGAACTACCCAGGCTGCTCTGGGTGAACTTCTGCAGTTCAGTGTAGCAACCTCTTCCACCCAAGAGTCACCACTCGTAACACACCTGCTTCCCCAGGAAGCAAAGGGAGGTTTGATTTTCAAGATACTGTGGTTATAAACAGCCATTGTAGCAGCTGGTTGCTGTGTACTTCTTCACAAAGCAGTGAGCAACACTGAGTTTTAGATATTTGAATGCTTTCCAGCACATCTTTCAGGAAAATAATTCTCTCTTCTTGCAACCTTAATGTTTCACTGCAGGCTTCAAACCACAGGTGTCTTTCACTGTTCCTTTTCTAACTCAACAGCTTGATGTGGAATTTGCAATATTAACTGTATAGACAATGTAAACCCAAGCTGGGATTGCTTTGTAGAATAGCAGCCACTAGCACCTCAGCACTGCTGATGTGTCAGTTAATCACCATCCATCGGGTTCTGTAAGAAAATACACATTAATCATGGGGGTTTTCACCACAAATGAGCATCTGATGCACAACATCTGTGTTGAGGGTGCTACTACTAAATTGAGCTGTGCTTGACTAGGATTTTTTTCAGCTGTAGCATGAGCCTGTGTAGCTGTCTCCTTTTCTCTTCCTTTGAACCAGTGCACCCTCAGCTGCACAGCACTGTGCATTATAGGAATTAACAAAGCACCTTTTCTTGTTCCTGCTCCTCACTGGGTGCTGCTGTATCCAAGGCGGGTGGGACAATCTATAATTCAAGCTCACAGGAAGATGCCAGTGCCAGGAGTCAGGAAAGCCCAAACATGGATTTGGGCTGGATCCAGCATTAGGAAAAAAAACCCCACTGTCACGAGCAGATTATTTGCAGCTGCAGCACAACCACACCCTCAAGAGCCAAAAGCAACTTCAGGTCAGCCTCTAACCACAACTGCTCCAGTTTGTCACAGGCTGCAGTTTCAGAACTTCTGCCAAGCTACTGACCCAAATGCACACAGAGATTGTGTTCCTTTGAGGACACCACAAGAACCCTACTCAGATGCTGCATGGCAGAGAGATGAGTTAAGACAGATGAGTGCTGATACAGGAGTCTGCAAAGCAAACAATTCTTCCCCTTTCAGAGCCTGCTCCAAGCCCCCTTGCTGTCCCACTTCTTTTTTCACTGTACACAGGCTGTACCCACACACACATAACCTCCAGACATGACAGGAGCCAACTTGTCACTTTGGTCAAGTCACAAGGGGAGTAAGCAGCACAAGTGCCCCTGTCTCACCTCCAAAATGGAGTGGAAAAGAGTTCCACACCTTCGTTAGGAGGTGAGAGTTGCCCATCAGGGGTTTAGGCCATACTCTTAAGCCCACAACAGACATGACATTACACTCTACATTATGTTACTGAGTTTGCATTTGGAATCATCTAGTGGATCAGGAAAATGCTGCCACAGCAGCTCATGAGGTACCACGATACCCACTCTGTCCGGTCTGGAGCTCTGGAACCAGCAGCAGTGCCCAGAGAACAGTGCCCAGAAACTCAGCCTTGTTTACACAGCCAACATATCTGAAAGGATGTGCAGACAATTGCTCAGGTCTAGTTAATCCCTGGTAGGGCTGCAGTGAGAAGACACAGTAGCCGTTCATACAAGACCACACTGAGGATGGACAGACAGACACACACAGACATACATGCTCAGCCTTGGAAGAGCAATTTTTTTCAAACTCCTACTCACATCTGGCACAGAAACATCTTGTCCAAGTGGCCACTCCTGCTACAACTGCCTGGGTCACACTGTGGGGCTGAGCAGGAACTACCCCAGGTGCTTCAGGAAGCCAAGGCAGGAAGGGATCAAACAAGGAGCAGCTCTACTGCGAGGAGTCCCCCACCTGGGGCCACACAGCACTGCAGCAGCACACTGCAAGGAGGGCAGCCAGCCTGCCTGAGAGCTGGTCACACCTCTGGTCTCAGGATGTCCTTAGTCTCTGCAGTAACCACCTCCCGGAAGCACTTCCCAGGCCCCTCTGAAAGCTCCCATGTGTGTGGTGAACACTGGGCAGCTGGCACTGGACAGCAGTGGCAACAGCACAACATGAATAGCTCTGATTTCTGTAATCACACACTTCCTCTCTACCCTCTGCCTCTTCCTAAAACTTTCAGGCTGCTTCCTGCCCACACACAGCACAGCAACTCCTCATCTAGCAGCAAGACATCCTGAAGCTTGTAAGCTTCATAAAAATATCACCAAATCTTAGTTTCATATTTGGCTTTTCCTCAAATTAGCAACTCCAGCACACTCAGAGATTAATCACTTCTGCAGCAACACATCAGGGCAGGGGCAGCCAATGGCAGCTGCTGACAGCAAAGGAAGTGGCAAGTTTCCACTGGCACACAACCTTATCTGCTTTAATATCAACAACTCCTTCATGCAAATGCCCAGCATCAGATCTCAGCCTTCTCTGGCTTCTAGTTCTCCTAGCTTTCAGGAGAGCCAAGAATACTCCCATGAAAACACTTTTCAAAATTGTATTTTATTTATACTCAACATAACAACAACAAAACTCAAACACCTTCCACACAACATGAAAAGCTACAGCCACTGTCACTACCACCATGATTATTCAAGACATACTTGCTCCTCTCAAACCCAACCGGAAAGTGTTTGTGCAAAAGCTTCCAGTGCAAATAAACCTGTAATAAACTTAAGTAAAATCCCAATGGCTTGAGTTGGAGCCCAGTCCGTTGGATCAACATACTGTTTTAAGGCAATACATTTTTGAGGCTTTTTTTTTTTTTTTTTTAAATCCTTTCTCCTGCTGTCTAGCAGGATCTGTGGGGTTGCTGGCCTGGGACAGCAGAATAGTGGCCTTTCTTCCACCCCTTCAAGTAATTGCAAGTGCTCTGTCACTCCTTACTCATCATCAGCCCTCCTACACGAGACTGAATTTGGCCAGTAGTCAGTCACCAGCCCTGGTGTTGCAAAGCCTCCACAGCAGGTGACCCTTCACTCACGTCCCTGTGGCAGATGTGCCTTCCCCTGGCTCCAGTGTGGCTGGGAGCATCTCAGCTGAGTCCCCTGGGTCTTGTCTCACAGAGCTGCTGGCCCCATCCCCACCCCCTGACAACTCAACTGCTTCAGTAACTCACCCATAGAAAAAGAGTTACTTCAAAACAAACCCCTAGGGCTCAAGTACAGTCTCTGTTAGTAAACATTTCTACCATAACCTGGTTTATAGTTCAAGTCACCGCTCAAAATCCTGCTGTGCTGGTCAGTAGCTTCTTCTCCAAGCCCTTCTGTAGCTGTGTGTGATAGACACAGCACACCTGATGCTGTCATCCTTCACCAGCGCCCACATGATCCACATCTCGGTCGGGTTTAGTTTGTGCACAACCATCAGCCCCTTGTACAAGCACGGATCAAAAGGGTTGAAAGGTCTCTGGATCCCAAAAGTCTTAAAGCCAGCGTGGTTCTTTGGGGTCACTGTCATCTTTGCCAGACACATTCCCACAAAGACATCATCTATTGGGAAGAGCTCCATATGCTCTGCAGTGCTCTGGAGGCGACGCACTGTCTCTCTAGACATCACATATCCCCCTCCACCTGCATAGAGGGGATAGAAGGGGTCTCTGTACATGGACTCTGGAATAAAGTATTTGACTTTGGTGTTCCTGATGGGCCGGGCTTTGGTGATCACATCCCCAACAAAGAGATCCTGTTCAGGGTCCAGTTCTTGGAGGAACTCAACGATATTGTAAGTGTTGACAAAGACATCATCATCACCCTTCAGCACAAACCTGGCAGGCAGGCAGTCCTCCGTGAACCAGCGGAGGAAATGCAGCTCCTTGAGGGTCAAGTTGAAGAAGTTGTCAACAAAATCCCACTGTACAATGTCATTAAACTCCTGGCTCTCGTAAGCCAGCAGCTGGTGTAGGGGCTGCACCTGGACTTTGGCCTCAGAGCGCCCCAGGAGGAAAACCAGCCTGACCTGCTTGCCCCTGATGGAGACCTCCTTCCCCCAGGTGTTCCTGATGGCTGCCCGCCGGTCTATGTTGATTGGGGAGGACTTGATGGCCAGCAAGAGGAAGGTCTCTTTGCCACACCTGGAAGGCTTCAGCAGGACCGAGAAGTTCCGGCAGTGCTTGTATGTCAAGAAGACACGGTGAAGCTCTGGGAGAGCGAGAGAGGAATTGGCAAGGGTCAAGTCTGGCAAACACTTGCTGGGTTCAGCATTCTCCACAGCCAAAGACTTTGCTTTGGGATCTGCTGTGTCCACTTTCTGGTCTGCCGAGGATGCTGCCAACTTTGCCTCTTTCTTCACATAAAGAACCCAGGCCAGCAGCGTGATCGAGCAGGCGTAGAGCGCGAGGTTTTTAATCCTGGGATACATGGCGAGCTCCGGCGCTCCCGGGCTCTGTGCGGTGGGAGAAGAGAAGCCGTTTGTGCACCAGCCCGGACACTTCCCGCCGCGCTCCCGGGGACAGAGCGCAGGACCCGGCGGGACGGGGCTCCGGGGGTTCCCCTCGCCGCTGTCTCTGGGGTCTCACCGAAGCCGGTGCTGCCGGCAAGAACGAGAGCGCTGCGAGGGCCGCTCATCCCCCGGGAGGGCTCGGGAGCCCGCGGGGAACCGCGATAGCCCCGGGGCGGGGAAAGCCCGGCGCCCCGCGGTGCCGCCCGACTCGGCACAACCTCCCGGCTCTGCAGAGCCTAAGCGACCGAGACTTACCCGGGAACCACCGCGACCGAGACTTACCGGGAGCCGCCGCCCCGCGCCGCCGGAGCAGCCCCGCCCGGCCCCGCCCCTCCCGCGGCCACCGGGCACCCGGACAGCGCGTCCCGCACCCCCAGCCCCGCACCGCGCACCAAGCACCGCACCTTGCACACCCGGCCCCGCACACAACTCCCCCCGCAGCCCAGCAGCAGCCCTAGACAATCACAAGCCCTCCCCGTGGCATCTCCCAGTTAAACCAGAGCCCACGCAGCGTCCCCGTGGGTTTTATTTCCCACTCACTCTTTCGCTACAGACACGTTACTGGGTCTTCCCCGCAGCCGTGGCCACGCTCTCCTGGCTCTCGGTCCCGGCTGCCAAGGGCCACCGAAGCAGCTGCATCTGGGACTGAACCGGCAGTGG
>NW_009953404.1:585316-591758 GCF_000747805.2 Chaetura pelagica | reverse complement strand
GGGGGGGGGCATGCCCAGCCCCTCAGCACTGACTTCCAGGCCTTCAGGGAAATTTAGTTGAATATGACTTTAGGTAAGAAGCCCAAAAAGCATCTGTAAGCACCTCATTGATTTGCTTTTCAGTAATTTCCCCCATGATTCCTAGGAAAAAACAGAAAGATGTACAAAGAAATCATTCCAGGGATCCTGGAAAAATCAAGCATGGGGTAAAATGGGACCTACGTGAGACTACTTCTGAGGGCATCCCCCATGTCTGGGCAAACTGAGACAAAGCTTGCTGCCTGCTCTCTCTGAGCCATCTGGAAGGGATCCCAATCCCTCTGAGAGGACTTATTATTTGTGTGCCTTTGCTGATGGAGGGATGCAAATCAGCCCCAGCCCCCAGCTGTGAGAGTGCTGGTCCCTGCACAGCCAGGCTGGGTGCTGGGCTGCAGTAGAGCCCATCCCCCATTCCTCAGGCCATGACCACTGCAGCAACTCCAAGGTGCTCCACACTGTATGGGTGATGAGCAGCTGGAGCCTGCTGATGTGCAGCAACACTTGAGCAGCCCACCTGGTCCCCCCGCTGTTTCCCCTCCCAGCCACAATCGGGGTGACTGAGTCACAAGGCCACGGTGCTGGGTGTGACAAGCTGTGGGGGCAGCAGATCTTAAGGCACAAACTCTGCAATATGCACTCAGTGGCCTCGCTGTGCAGCAGCCTGGGGAGGTGGCCACCACCTGCATAAGGGGACACCAAATGAAGTGCTATCTTAAGCACTTATCTCTCGTCACTCTGGTTTTCCTGCTTTCATCAGGGGCTTTTGGTGCACCCAAAACCAACTCCAGCCACACAACCTCCTGCAGACAGGGCTCTTCCTCACTTGAGCTGAACAGAAGACCTTTCACAGACACACTGACCACAGGCAGGGGGGTGAAAGGGAAGTAAAAATCACCACTGCTCAGCTTCAGTAATTTGACAGCAGCTCCCCACTTCAGCAGAAGTCTGAGCTCACATGGCAAGTGCACAGCTTCTTCTGGGGAACAATAATTCAAGGAGTTTTTTCTTTTTTTCAGGTATCTGGGAAGGCCATCAGGCTTCCTCAAGTGAAGACACAACCCAGGGCTACAGAGCTCTGAGGTCCTCCCAAAGATGGGGACATTGCCATGGGTGATGGGGCATGTAAAAGCAGCCAAGAGCTCTTGGGGAAGTGGGCTAATTGCACACTTAAATTACTGACTAAAACTGATGCCAGAGCAGGGACACAAAGCTCCTTCAGTAGCTTCAAGCAGTGCTGGGCCAGCCTGGGCCAGCTTTTCAGCATCACCCTGCCACCCCTTCCCTCCCCCACTTCCTCCTGCTCTTGGTTACCCCTCCGATGTGCTGGCACTGCTATTTTTGCAGTCAAAACAAGATTGCTGGAAAAATAACCTGCAAGAGGCAGGGTGAGGTTTGTCTCCAGTGGTTAAAGAACACTGCTGGCTGAGCAGACTGGAAGCTCTGCCTTGAGGAGGCAGGGGACACCCGTCAGGGGACAGGGTGGTCTTGTCATGGGTGACAGCAGTCTGGGGGATGTTCCCAGCCCCACCATGGACTGGCTGGGGCAGCTGGGGCTCCCTGGACATCTCATCTCTAAACCAGAAAGAACAATAATCCTTCCTCTGCAAAGCGCTTTGAGATGTGAGTTGGACAGGGATGAGGACCTTATTGTGCATCCCAGACAGCGCTGCCCACGCCACCCGCCTGCTTGGCCCTTCTCCCCTGGCAGGCAGAGCAGGTACGTGTGTGTGGCTCCCAGCACAGCCACAGCCCACCCTGGGTGCTTGCTCAGACACTGATTCACCGAGGTGTCCTGGCGTGCATCCCACCCCCAGCCCAGCCATCAATGGGTGTATTCACAGCCCCGGGCTCAAGAAGTGAGCAAGCCCCTGCTCCCCAGGGCTTGCAGGGTGGCAGGACCTGTGGCTGCCTCCTGGCTGGGCACTGCTGCTGTTTGCTCTCACACACACCACCCTCAGCGCAGCCAGCTCCCATCTCCATCACCTCTGGCAGATGCTGAGGGTTTCCTGCTGGCCTGATTTCCTTTCCCTGCTTTCTTTTTTTTGCTCTTGTCTTTGCCTTTTTTCCTGTCCTGTGGAGACAGACATTTCCATAGTCAGGCTGTGTTGAAATTCACTGCCTGCCTCCAGTCCAGTGACAGCCACCACCATCTGCCTGTCACCCAGATTTAAAAGGGCAAAGGAAAGGGGTGAGGGGAGGCAGGAGCACAGTGGTGGAGCTCCTCAGATAATCTAGGAAATAGAAATAGTTGGTACAGCTGGTGTGTGTTGCCACGCTGAGAGAGAGGCAGCATGAGAGGAAGCACAACTGGTTATTTGCACATTCTCTGATGGAAAAATAAACTCATCTGTTTTCCTAGGCCCATAAAAAGAAGCAGTAGTCATTGCTAATATCAACATTAAGTAATTATATTAGCCATGATGCTTAGGCAGGATTATTTCAGCCCCACTTTATGGAGAGGAGAACTAAGGGGTGGACAGGAGGGTGCCTGGGCCAGCTGCAGGGCAGGACGTGCTGACCCCATGCCTGTTCCTGGCAGCCCTGCCTCACCACCCTGTCCTGGGACACACTCCTTACCTTCTCCTCCAGACTTGGCAGCTGCAGTGGCTGCTCAGTTATCAGTATCCCAAAGTCACACACAGTTGCCACCAGGTCCTCAGTGGCCACCAGGGTCTCCAGGATCACTCGCCTAGTGCCCAGGGTCTTCTGAATGGGAGGGTCGCTGCGGAATTCATATGATTTCTCCTTCTTCTTTTTCTGCTTCTCTTTGGGCCCAGAACCCTGCAGGGCACCAGCACAGGGACAAGCCTCAGCAGAGGGTTGGGGACCCTTCAGAAAGCAAGCAACTCCAACCCAGCCCCTTACCCCCCACTGCATCCAGACCAAGATGTGTGTAAAACAGCTGCTGCCTCCCTTCTGTAGAAAAGGAGGACGTTGGAAAGAGGTGTGAGATGGAGGAAAGGTTGTCTGCTGACACCAAGCTGTCCCAGGAGAAAGACCTTCACTCTTCCATCACTACTTTGGCAGCTCAGTTGTGTTTGGATGCCATTCTCCCCCAGCACCCTACCTTGGCGCTGCCCTTCTGCCGCCCCTGTTTTGCCTTCCCCTTCGTGACTGCATTTTCTTCTGGTTCAGTAATGACAGGCCATGAGACCACCTGTCCAGAGAGAGGAGCTGAAGCTGCAGAGGCTGGGACACCCAGGACCCTGGTCCAGGGTCACTCCAATCCCAAGCTGCCTCCCAGAGGCAACACAATACCACTGCTGGGTCTCCCAGCAGCTCTTTACCCTTCCATCCAGATCTACCACACACTCACCTTCTCCTCCACGACTGAGACAATCGTTCCAGCTGCCAGGTAGGACTTCAGACCCATTAAGTCTTTGGCAATGTGCTCCTTCTTGTAGCTGCAGTCGATGGTGTCTGCCCAGGGCTTTCCAGGGGTGACAAACACCTTTCCTGCACAGGGACACAAAAAAACCTCTGAGGAGAGACCTCTCCTTACTGAGGACAGAAGGACCCCTGGGACACAACTGGTGCCAATTTATTATCCATCAGCCACAGTAACAGCCCATCTACAGCATTGCAAGGGTTGTCCTGATGCCACCACATGCCAGGAAGAGCCATAAACCTGCCCTGAGCAGTGGGAGCAGGGGATTTGTAATTCCTTATTACCAGAGCAGGCCTTGGGCCCCTCCATGGCTGCAGGCTCCTGCTGGCTCTTTGCTTCTTCTGTGTCCTGAGCAGAGCTGTCCACATCCAGGGTGGCCACCGTAAGACTCTGATGGATTTTTGTATCCTGGAATACAGAGGGATCTCTTGGCAGGGCATACCTGGTTGTGTTGGCATCAGGACCAGGGGACAGAGCTGCCTCCAAAATCCCATTCCCCAGCCCACCTCCATCATGGGATGAAGGGGCACCAGTGCTGGGGAAAGGGTCTGCCTGGGTCAGTGGGAGGGGGGCTATGAATGCACTCCCACGTGCAGAGCACTGCTGGGCTCCCTGAGAGGGACAAGGAATGTGGCCAGCAGGAACTTGTCCAGCCAGACATTACTATGTATGAATTCTGTCCCCAGTACTGCTGCTGTCCACGCCAGCTCCACTGCGAATGGTCTTGCTCCACAGCCTGGAGGTGAAATCCCCCTTGCTGTGGCCTGATACTGTTGCTTTCAGGAGCTCAGTTAAGCACAAACCTCAGTGCTGCTTCTGTCCTCCACCTCCTCTCCCTCTGCAAACTCGTAGGTGACACAGTAGCTGTAGGTGATGAGTGGAGCCTCAGATTCAGCCTCCAGCTGCTGCCAAGCGCTGGGATCAGGGACTCCCTTGATTTCCCCAACACTCACAACCACTCGTGCTTCACTCCTGGCCAGCTCTAAAAGGAAGATAATCTTGCTGTGAAGCTGTACCTTGCTTCTTCCAGAGTGAAGAAGGTACAGAACAAGTGGAAGCCCCCAGAACACTGTGTCCCACTACCCGGCCCTCCCTGCTACCCTGTGCTAACGCTGTGACAAGCCACTGCCACATGGGGTCACCCCAAAGCCATGCAAACATCTCCCAGCTCGGTTGCTTTGCCTCCCTGGTTAACGTTTTAGACTCCAAAGAGCACAACCAGCCCATAAACTCATTGAGTAGGAACCTCCGAGAGGGGTTTCCAAGGCCCCGAGTGTCCCCACTCCCTGCTGTCATCCCAGCTGGCGATGTGCCACATTCAGAGGTGGCACTGATTCATACAGAGAGTGCAGCACACACGAGCATCTTCCCCAGTGGAGATGTTCCTCTTTCAGCAGCTCAAGGGGGAAAAACACAGAATAAAACCAGACAGTGCCTAGGAAGCAAAGATGGGGGAGGCCATGACACGTAGCAGTGCTAGGATCATGTTTTTCCAGCAATCGTTGGACCTTAAGGCTAAAATTACCCTGATTGTCATTACAATGCTGCAGGATCCTCTGTCCATCTCCCCACTAGTACTAGTGGGGTAAAAAGGTACACAGAAAGATCTCCATTTGAGGAGAGGCAAGAAGGAAGGCACTACTGGATCCACAGTTTGCCCTGACAGCTCCTACCTCAGAAACACTGAAACCACCTCCTGAACCACGAGGTCAGCACAGACAGGTTCAAAGGCAAAGGCTCACCTGGCTGCATTGCCAACCCATGGAACTGGAGTCTCTCATCAGGCTCGATGTGGATGTCATCAAGGATAGAGAGCTTGGGCAGGCTGTCCACAAGGAAGCCTCTGTAAGTGGGAATGAGAGCCAGTGGGTTCCCTTGGAGCACCAGGACACGGAGCTTCGGCAGACTGGACAGCTGGGAGACCAGCCCCAGCAGGTCTGTGAGGTTGTTAAAGCTCAGGTCAAGGGAGACAAGATTTGGCCTAAGGAAGAGAACCCAGAGAAGAAGGTTAAACAAACAGCATCCATCTGAGGACAGAGAGCTACTGTTCAGTGTAAAAAAAAAAAAAAAAATTAAAATTGTTTCCCCAGCACCATCTGGGTTAAACTGGGGATTCCAATGGTACAATCTCAAGAGGTCAATTCCAAATTCCTGAGTCATATGGTCCATTGCCAGTTTGACCCACAACAACATCTGCCCACCTCCCTTCAGGACCCCACACTGATCCCATGGCATTACCAGAAGTCCACAGTAAGGCACTTGTCCTGCAAAGGGCCACTGAGCCGGTTGTATCCCAGCCCCAAGTGCTGCAGCTCTGGAGGAGGCTGAGCACACAGGTCCTGCAGATCAGCCACAGCGTTGCAGCAGAGCTCCAGGACCTTCCCAGGACAGAGGGAACAACAAACACTCTGCAATAAGCTGTTCCTGGCACTCCCTGCTGCTCAGCACATGCTGTGTTCCCAGGTGGGACCTCCCTCCTTATCCTGCCCTCATGAGGCACTGCTTGCTCACCTTCAGTGTCTGGGGCAGGTGAGCTGAGGTGATTCTGCTGATCTGGTTGGCACTGAGGATGAGCTCCTCCAGCTGCTGCAACTGCAACAGACCCTCGTCCACCTCCTCCACCTGCAGAGAGCTGGGTTTGACCAACATATTCCCAAGCCACCTCATGGCCTAGGGAACGTGGATGTGTAGTGTTGATCCATGTGACACACGTGTAACAGGGATTAGTGCAACACGCCGGGGGGGGAGGCCAACAGCTCTACCCTAGCTAAGCAGTGACATCTGGGAAGACCCTGGGATGGGGAAGACCCAGGATGGTTTCCCTCCCAACAGGAAGACATGGCTTCCTGGCCTGGTGGCTTTACAGGACCCCAGCAGCCACACTTACTCCCTTGCCAGTGATCCGCAGGGACCTGAAGACCTGGAAGACATTGGAGCCATGGCCGAGCTCGGGGTTCAGCACAGCCATCTCCCGCAGGTGCTGGTCCTGGGGGCTGCAGGCTGGGGGCAGGGCCC
>NW_009953404.1:577650-585300 GCF_000747805.2 Chaetura pelagica | reverse complement strand
CAGCGGGACTCGTTCTGCGGAGATGGGGAGAGCAGGAGTGAGAGCCCTGCAGGCTGCAGCCCCCGCGGCTGCGCCCCACGAGCCCCCTACCCAGCTGCCGAGGCCGCAGGGGAAGTCCCGCAGACTCAGGCACCGCAAGTGCTCCCGAAAAACAGCCCAGACACTGCGGCGGCCGGATCCTGCCATCCAGCCCAGCAGGCAACTGGAATTCCCTGGCTCAGCGGGGAGGCAGGAGTCCCGGTTGCTGGGAGACGGGAGGGACGCGGGTGCCCTGGAAACAAGGACCGAGCTCTGCAAACGGCCGCGGAGCGAGCCTGGGACGGCACCAGCTCGGGAATAAATCCCTGGGTTTTCTGGATCTCCCCCTGGATTCTGGGGGCTGCTCCCCACCAGGGCAAGAGACGGAGGGCTTTTTACTTGCTGTGTCAGCTCAGTCCCCTGGGCAAGGAGCTGTGACACGGCATTTGCCGTTTCACTTATCTACATCCTGAGCGTCGCTCAAGTTTCGGGCAGGGAGCCGTCAGGTTCTCAGCTGTGAAAGCTCTGCTCTTCGTTGGCATGGAGGGCACTGCCACCACAGCACCACGAGGCGCCCGGAAAACACAGTTCATGGTTAAAAATACCAGCTCCTACACTTGGAAAAAAGGTAGATAAGCCCCAGGAAAAAAAAAAAAAAAAGCCCCAGCTCTAAGGTCAGAATCAGGTCTCCAGGTTCTGAGGGTTTCTTTGTTGTTTCCAGCAATGAGTGTTGAGGCAATGGCTACAGCAGCAAAACTTCCCCAGTGAATCGCAGGTGCCCTGTGGCATCTGGTGGTTACGTGGTGGAAAGCTGAACTTCCACTAGGGCTGGGTTTTACGGGACAGATGTCTGCTCCCTTATCAGCTCAGCAGCTTATCACAGCTGTGTGCACATAGGAAAGGATGTGCAGAGCATGCACAGGCCGAGAGGCCACCATAGAGTGGAACAACCAGGCAAATTCCTCTCCTCAGCTGAGCAGAAAATGAAGTCAAATCTTAGAACAGTCTTCAGAAAAGTATTACTAGTGGCTGAATCACGTTCTGTGGGGAAGTTGAGTTGTAAGGATGCTGCTTATTTCTGTCAATGTCACAAATAAGTGGGCCCCACTGCCATTGGTGCTGCACAAAGAGATGTTCCCTGCCCTTGGAGGAAGATCAGCTGTGATTTCTTTGTCCGTCCTTGGCTCTACCTGTCTGGGGCAGTGGAAGGGGGCTGGCAGTGCCAGCTGCCCAATGGTCTCTTTTCTGTGCAAGCACCTTGCAACGCACTGTGAGGCACTAACCAGCCACTGACCTCTCTGCTTACAGGCTGGTGGGACCTGAGTGCAAAAACATCCAGGGGAAATGTCCATTCCTATTTCAAGCCTTGGGATTCAGTTCAGCCTCAAGTTCTTGTACCAGTCCCAGGCACTTTCAGAGGAGCTGATGCACATACCAAGCTTTTTATCTTCAGAGACAGATTATTTCATGTGAAAGAGAGAACACTGATTATTTTGACACCAAGCTGTTGTTCCCTTCAAGTCTTCTGGTGACTTGACAAACATTCACCTTTCAGTCTATCACTACCTTTCACCACAGGGCTGGGAAGCATGGCTGTATCTGTCACTTGGCATTGTCACAAAGGTGTGTTCAGAGGTTTCCTCTGCTCTCCTTTCTGTCCTAAACTATGAGTTGTTCTGCAGGTCCTGTTCTGATCACATCCTCATACCTGTAAATCCTAGGAAAGATTTTTCACTGTTTTGGGGTGTGTTAAGAATTTCCTGCAGTTTGTCACTGGAAACAGAAAATGGCCTCAGGGGACTTAGAGGTGTGACAGAGATGGGGAAGTGGGATCCAGGACATCCTCTGCTGGGATAGGTGCAGGAGTCACACCTTGGAGACATGATCTTACAGACATCCAGCAGAAGGTTACAGATGTTGCCCTGGAGGCCTGACCTGCCTTTGTACACAAGCCCTTCATGGCTTTTTCACTGCCAGGGTCAACCCTGCAGGAGAAGGTTGCTGGCTTTGTGTCCCAAGGGTGTGCTCACACGTGCTCCAAACGTTCTTCTTTTTAAAAAAAAAACACAACTGAGTTTATGTTCAAAATCCCCCATTTTGGAGAGGCCAAGGATTCAGACGGGATGTCTAAGCATCCTGAACTCCTCTTCAGACAGATGATACAGGCCACCATGGGTGTCAGTCCGAAACTGCCTCTAGATCACAATCAGTGAAGAAGCGCTCGAACCAACTTTTGATTTAATCTTTTAAAAAAGAAAAAAACCCAGAACGATCACATGCAAAAAATATATTTAAAAAAAAGCCCATGGAGGAGCCAGTGACGCAAAACTCCACAGCATATAAAGGCAGCTTGGTGGGACAGAACTACAGCACTGCAGGCAGCAGGGACACCAACCTCCAGTCGGCTCTCAGCCACGTCAGCTGCTCTCCGAGCCCACCATGCGACGCCGAGCAGGTGGGTGCAACTTAACCTTGCTGCACATGGTGAGGCTGCACTGGTGGATCTTCACCACAAGCTCAGCCCTCTAACCTCTCTGTGCTTCAGAAACTCATCATGATGCACAAAACCAGGAAGTTTTGCAAATATTTTGTAGAGGCTTGAGACAAATCATGGTGTTCTTTCTTTTTTTTTTTCCCTTTCTTTATTTGAATGCAGAGTTCAACAGGTTTGCAATGCTCCTCTTCTGCTCACTGATACCTTTGGGCTCCTTGGCACCAACAGCCAACTCAGAAGAAAGCAAGTTGATTACAGGACAGAGACAGACGCATTTAACCACCCAAATACAGTCCTTGGCACCAGTGATTGAAAGGCAAGCGACCACCTTGTTTAAGAACTACGTAAGTGTGCTGTTCTGCATCTGCTATGTCTGTGTCTGTGGAGAGTTCTCTTGAATTATTCTAAAACATCAGAAAGCAAAGTCTAGGCTAGCTGGTGAAAGCCTGGACAACTTCACCTCAGCTAACTGCTACCTGAGATCCTCCAGACTAAACACATTGCTTTTTCTTGGTTTGCCAAGTTATGTTAGGCTTGAAAAAGGCAGTTTTTTGGATGAAACTGGTCAGATCACTGGAAACATGGAGAGCATTACCTTGCTCTTCAGTCAGATCCTAGTGCTCGAGCAGTCAGGAGCAGTTCTGCTGAAAATCCTGCTCCCTCATCCTTCTCTTAGAGGTGGTAAAATGTACACCTAAGGGTCAATGCTTCAGACAAATTTCAATGCCTGGGAATATGTTCCCAAGAGCATATTATCAAAATCAATTTAAACATTTCTCTTGAATTCGTTCTTGAAATCAAAACCACTTTTGCTGAAACAAATCAAGGGAAATCTTTTGCATGAGTAACTTTTGCCCCTAATACTTAGAAAAGCTGAAAAGAAAGCCAAGCAGGCTTATCAAGATGGAAAATACAGCACCATCAGAGCCACAAGGAGTGTATGATACCTACTCCATAAAAGGAGTGTAGGTGTTAACGCAGCAATTGAAAAAGAACAAAAAACCCCAACCATCCACCAACTAAAAGGGAGGTGTGTACCTGCCCAGGCACCAAGGGACTTCTAAGAATGAGACAAAACAAAAGAATAATTTCTCTCTGCTCTTCCTCCCCTACAGAACGTGTGTAGCCCTCTAACACCCAAAACTATGAGTTGGCTAGCTACTGTCCCCGAGGCTGAAGACATAGTGAGGAACATATTGGAATGCCCAGCTTTTGAGGCAGATTGCTGCATTTTCCACATTTTTCACGACATTTTGAAAAACCTGAAAAGCGACATCGAATTAACCTGTGGTCAGAATTTAACCCTGTTTGTTGAGGCAAACATCAAGCAGCTCCACGTGACACTGACTGAACGAGCTAATCTTTACACCTGCAAGAACCCGGATCTTCTGCAGAGGGATCTTGGCCAGGTCCAGGAGATGACAACGGCCCACAAGAAGATGTACATCTGGCGGGTTTTACAGAAATATGCACAGCTTATGCAAAATACAACAAAAAGGTACAGAAATGTTAACAGGCCAGGGCAAACAACAGTAATTTAAGATCCTAGAGACTTGGCTAAATGTGACCCGTCAGTAGGTATGTGATCAGCTTGATGCCAGGAACAACTACTGATCATGTGCTTGCTGTTCTACATATTATTATATCACCAATTACAGAATCTATTTTAATCTAATATTTAAAGGATTAGTACCATAAATTATTTATCGTATTTATTATGGGACTATTTATACTGTTTTATTGGCAACAGCATATTAAAAGGATGGACTAATGTAAGTAAGGATGATTTAATTAACCAATCAAGACAGAAAAGCATGATTTCAGCAACTTGAATGTCATCTACATTTTAATCTTGCTATGATTCTTCCAACGAAAAGTTGATTGTCAACAGATGATTTTGTACTTCTTTCTCTGCTAGTGAGCAGTATGTATGAATTTTTATAACACATCTATTTTAATACATTTATTTAAGAAATCATATCGCCCATATATATTTATTTGTATTTTTCACTTTTATATTCTAACACTGAAAGGGATTATTGATATATTGGCTACTTAGTAAGTGAATGGTTTAACTTATTTGCTTTCACTGTATTTAGATAAAACCTGGAATTCAATTAAAATGAGATTAAATAAAACTAATACTGTTGGGTTTTTATTTCACTCTGTATTTCTCTTTTTTCTGCACTTTTGCACTGAAAACCTAATGTTTTATTAAATAGCAAATTAACTAGCTGTTTCTGATTGTATGTTAAAGTTACTAGACACAGCACATACCTTCCTTTCAATTAGCCAAAATAAAAAGTTTAAGCCAGTCTAAGCATTAGAATCGGTTCAAAAATTAACACTATTTATCTATAAAAATCAGTTCAAATTTTAACTTTATCTATTAAAAAATTAATTTTCCTTGAAATGTCCACTTAAAACACAAGTACAGGATTCCTCCTCTCCCTGCTGCCACCCCCAGGCAGAAGCAACATCTGCTGACCTTGTCAGGTAGGGTCAGCAAATCACCACAAGCAGGAAGACATTTACATCTTGAGGACTTAGAAACAACCATTTCCAATGTTTAACAGCAGTGGAGAATCACTGCCTACTACCAAAATGCTTCATGTGAGACTAAGTTAGAGATACTAACAAAATTAAATGCAAAAGAAGTAAGAAAACTGCTATACATTCACACACCTGACTCACCAAAATTCTCATAAGCTATATTAGGTAAAAATCACAAGGATGTGACTAACCAACACCAACTATCATGCAATGATTTTAAAATAAAATCCCTTTTTATATTTATCTATTACCTTTCACTTCAGCTACAGCCTCAGTCACCCAATAATGCTGCTTCCACTAGGCAAAAAAATCCAATATATCTTTGAGGGGACAACAGAAGCACAGGGAGCTGAAGTGTCCTACCAGGGAAAAACAAAAATCAGTCATTAAAGGCAGATAAAATGCTGTTTGTTTCATTTCTTTAAATGGACTTGAGCAGCTCCATGTCTAACACTGACATCAGTTCCATGGGAATGTCATGTTATCCCACCTCAGTGTTGCTTTGTGGAGGCCCCTGGCCAGGCAGTTTTTCAGCTAAGAGTCTCAAAGCCTGCAAGAAAATAAGACCATCAGGGCCCAAAGCATTTGTGCAGCCCCTACAAGCTTCAGTTTTACCTTTCTCAGAGAAATACCACGTTGACCTTTGAATTACCAGCCTGTTAGAAGTAAATGTAGAAATAAATAGATGTTTCCCTACTTAGTTTTGTCAAAAGAGCTCATTCTCACTGTTATGCTTCATGTCATGAACAGGAAGTGTCTGATCCCTTTAGGAACACATCAGAATACTAATCCATTTGGAAAATCTTGTGGCACAAAATGTGAAGGAGTAGGCTGACTGGTTATTCAGGGTGAGGAAACACAAACACTCTGCACCCCCCTGGACTGGTGGAGCTGGTACTTCAGCCCTCCTGCTCATTCCCAGTCTCTAAGCTGCTTTAGGAAAGGGGAGCAGAGTTGACTACAAAGGGTAGTTTTCAACAACTCAGCACAGAGCAAACGCAGCCTGGTGGCTAATGCATGAGAAAAAGAACTCACTTCTAAGCTCATCAGAGTGAGCTGATCCTGTCAGTCAAGACAGGCCCAAGAGGCACCATGTTTCTTAAAATAAGCCCTTAAAATTAAGTTTCAGCAGCTCACCAGAGGATATAAGCCTTGCAATGGGAAAGCTCAACACAAGATCCCAAACAAGTCTCAAACGAGCCCCTGTCACCCTTCAGAATTGCAAAAAGGTTGGCAAGTGCTAGTCCTGGTCCAGGAGCAATTCCACTTACCATTTCTTCACATCCAGTTAGAAAATAAAGGCATTACAACCAGTTTCTTCCAAAAAATAAGCTTTATTGTTTTGGTTGTAAATATAAAAAAATGCATTGCACAATTTAACAGACCTACTGAAAAGTGCTACATGTCAACAGCACAACAGAAGTTGTGTCATGCAACAGAACAGGAAACCTAGGCAAAGCAAGAGCACAACCTGAAGTCCTCATTCCTCCAAGCTTTTTTTTTTTTTCCTTTTTTTTAACAAGAATGAAGTCCACTCACTTGAAACACATTTAAATACAAGGTAGAAGAAGAAAAAGAGCAATTTATTCATTGTATTGTTAACTAAAAGGCTTGCTCCTAGCATTGGTATCTTTCGATTGAAAACCTTATTCATGTTGGAAAAGTTCAGATATAAAAGCAATTCAGACAATGGCTAGAAAATCATTCTCTTATATACCAAAAATGTGTTGCTTCAGAACTGAATCAAGTTTTATGGATCAGGAAACAATTTGGTACTACCACTTCTGCTCTAAAATAGTAAATGAGCAAGAAATCCAACCAAGAATGAAACAAAAGGAAACTTGAGGCCTTAACTGATGTTGTGGGAACAATATTGGGGCCCTATAAAGGAAAAAGAAACCCAAATTGTTTCCTCTGATACTCGAATATATAAATTGAGTAGGATTAATAGGAAAACTTCTGTTGTCTCACCTAATCATAAAACCTCCTGAAAGTCATCAACAGTTGTCCACAGTCCTCTGCAATTGGTATGACTGGATTCTTAAAGCATCTAAACAAGGTATCATCAGCCTTTTCATTTGGGGAGTTTTTCCATGCAATGAAAGTGGAAAGCAACCAAAAAAGAAAGAAAGAAGTCAAAATATAGTTAACAACCCATTCTGCTTTCAGCAGTATCTTCTAGTTGGCAACATCAAGGCAAGAATCATCCACCCCAGAAAGAAAGTGAAACAGTTTTCAAATAACCTGCACCACAAAAGCCTTGTCTTACTGCATGTGTTTGCAGTGAGCTTCTCTCTCCTGCTCTCAAACTGCTCAAGTTTTAAAAACAAACAAAACACAATATGCCTGCCCTGTCACCTCTACCACTCACACACACTCTCAAGGGAATGTCAAAAGCTGAAGACAGAAAGTAAAGGATGCTATTTTTTAATGCAATTTATCAGCCCTTTGTCTTTTCAAGCCATTCCAGGAGAGATTCCATGTAGAGCTTGAAGCTTTTGCGTTATTTCCTGGGTTTGTCACTCCTGGTATGACAGCAAGTACATGTGTGTGCTTGAGCACCCAGAGTGGTGAAGTCAGCAGGA
>NW_009953404.1:544147-577606 GCF_000747805.2 Chaetura pelagica | reverse complement strand
GCAGGAAAGATGCAGCTTTTTTCCACAGTTTTTCCCACTGTCAGTTTCAAGGGGACACAGTAATGCCACGTAGAGAAAAAAACCTCATAAAACCCAGGGAAGCCCCACTCTGCCCACTCAGTGAATTTTCCACGCACTGTCATAGGGGGAGGAACGCATGATTTATGAATGCACACAGGATGCCAAGATCTAAGGCACAGATGGAAACATTCTAGTAAGTCTCCCTTCGAGGAAGGCTTCCCGAGGGGTCTAGAAAAGCATGGAAGAACATGCCAATCAGATCAAACAGCATTAATTAGGAATCCTTTGGTTTTGTGCAGAGATCAGACTGCCAAAGTGAAGCATGACCTTGTCTCTGTTCCCACTACTCACTAATTCCTTCAATTCTAGTTTGCTCCTGGACTTGAACTGTTTACCCCTCCTGCTAACAGGGGGATTCACACAAGCCCAATACCCACATCAGATAACACACAAGTTCTCCAGAACTTGTGTTTGGGGTGGGGGCCATCTACAATATACTGATGTACAGAATTCCAGGTCAGAAGGAACTACTGGATAATCTCAATCTGACTTTGTCCATATCACAGGCCATGATTATTTCATCTAGCCACTTCCTCACTGAGTAAAAGATGTTGGATTTGACTGATCCTGACCTGTATTCCATTTTATGGACATTCTTAAAAGTTCAGCACCAATTCACTACAAACAGACATGCATCACCTGTAACTCTGGGTAGACATAGGCACTGTGTGTTCTGCTTGCCTAAGTATGCTTTGGTGACACTGAGGAAACCAGACATCTTAAATGAGGGGAGAAAGTGTTACCAAGCTTTTTTTAAAAAATATAGTGTTTAGACTCCTTAGTGGGTAAGACAGACAAAGGAGCTCAAATATAAATCAAAGTGGGAATCTATGCAGGAATCAATACGTATGTGGCTAATGTCTTTTCATACCAATCCTCAGTACTTCTGCTATGCAGACATGAGAGGTAACACAGCTTTTCCTCCTGTGTTTCCAACTGAGGTGAAATCACAGCCATCACAAGGCTGACTGATAAAAGGAAATAATTCTGATTTGCAAAACAGGGTGGCAAAAAGACACTGAATCACTGCTTCTAAGATCAGCCACATCATTTCTGGTAATTGCACTACATGGAAAGTATCTTTTCACTTTGCCTTCCCTCCTACACTCTTGCTTAAGTAAGCAATCTCTGATTTAATTTTTTTTCTCTTCATTATGTTAAGGTTTGCTGTCTTTAATAGTGTCATGAGCTTGTTTCTCCACCTCAGGTTATTAAAATAAGCACTTTTCCTCCAATTGTAACCAGCTCACGGTGCAATGTGTGTGTTTTTTCCTTCCACATCCAGACAAAAACTGCTAATGGCCAAAAGTCTTAGCAGTTCAGTAACACCAGCCCTTCCTATTCCTTTGAGGTCCTTTCAGCTTCCAACCCATTCAGTGAGATTTGAAATGTTGGGATTTAAGCTTAGAAGTCATCAGGCCTCCCTGGGCTTTGAAGTATATTTTTAGTGCACTTTGCTTGTTGAGACAAAACTCTGATGTCATTCACAGTAGTGCAACTTCAGCTGAACATGCTTGAGAACATGGTAAAAATGAAGCACAATCACAGCCTGACTAGCAGGAGACACTGCAGGTCATGCAGGAGGTTCTGCATTACAGAATCTGTTCATCTGAAAAGTACAGCAAAACCACAGGTGGGTCTATTCTTGGACAATCTACCTACTAATTTATTTCTAAAAAACAGGATATACATTCTTTACATGCAAATAGGCATGTAGATATCTATGTATCTATGCATCTCAGTGAGATAGCCCAGTAGAGAAAGAACTTGAGGGATGCTCCCCAGCTAACCACAGTGTTAAATGACTTCACTGGAATCAATGTTCACCATCAATGATAAATGGGAGGATTTAAAGCACTGATTTAAAAAAGAATTTACAAACTTATTCAACAGTTTTTATCCAGATGCATCCAAAAGAACATTGCTTAATTGATTAAAACATTATGTATGAAAGACCTAGAAACAGATGCCACCCTCACACTCAAGAACTTCTGCCTAAGATCATATAAGAAACCAGATCTACTGAAAAAAACCCAAAAAACAAAAAAGGGAAAAGCCTCCAGAAAGGCACAGTGGTACTTAGATCATGCCAGATAACGCAATTTTGTCTTCTCCTTCAGCTCCTTTCCCCATAGGATTTCCCTCCAGCCCCTGATTCCTCAACTCACAGTATCTCTGCTGAGGAAGAGGCCCTGGGGTTAACCTTGGGTGCCTTCTTGCTGCCATCCTGCTCACACGTAATGACCTCTGCAATGACACCATTAGCTGCAACAGCTCAGGACAAAGAGGAAAGAAAAACACTGCCCATGCTTGGACCCAGCTCCCCAAGCCTACTGTTTCTTCTTAAACTTGGGCCACTAAGTGGAGGACACTGGGGACAATGCAGAGAAAAACTCCAGCCCCCTAAGAGAAGCTGCTGACCCCATTTCAGCATGTGCAATGCCCAGATGTTGTACCTGCTCCTCACCTTAGCACTGGGACAGCCTGCTCATCACCCCCAGGCAGCCTGCTTTTGAAACTGGAACAAAACCACTCACAGGAGGTACAAGGGAAATATTACGCACAGTTTGCATAGCTCTTAAGAATCAGAATCAAGTGATGAGTGGAATTAGAAGGTCCATAACATCATTCCAGAGTACAATAAGCTGGAATGAATATCCCAGTGCTGTCTCAGGATGGACAATCACTGCTGTAAGGAGACCAAGTTTATCAGCGCCAGAGCACTGTACTTGCTGAGCCTGTCACAGAAAAATGTTATGCAGAAATTCAGGTTTTAAACCTATTTTTGTATGATTTAGAATTGAGCATCACGTTCCCATACAGACCAAATTTAGGTAAGTCTTTCAGGTTTTTTTCAGAGAGAAGGCAAAAAGAACAAGCAAAAAAGACGAAGAAGCAAAGAACTGACTCCAAGTTCATGTGGTTTGATAGAGATTCTGAGATTTAAAGAAAAAAAAGCCAATTTCTCCACATGACAAACTCAATCCTTGTTTCTGAAGCACTATCACACTTGTCCATGGATGTGCTGGACATGCACACATTTTCAGGGCAGGCAGCTCAACTCTGCAGAGTGCAAGAAAACAGTTCATTGATTAAATCGGTATTAAATTCATGTATCTATCCTCATCACAGACTGCGCAAACTGAAACTCCTTCCTTGCACTTGCTGCACAGCCTGCTGCTTGCAATGGCTGTACCACGAAAAATAACAAAAATCAGGTACTTGATGTGCTAGAAAATAAAGCATGTCTTGAAACGGATCATATGCAATGATACACTCATTAAAATAAAAATACAAAAACACAGCCTGAGATTTTAATTTTAGTATTTTTGCCATGAGTTGACATCACTGATGATGGATTTTTCTTCTCCTTTGGTTTTTAAGATGATCCTGTTGAAAAATTCTCACCATTCAAGTAAAACAAATGGAACTGAATACCAGAAAACAAAAGAAAAAGCACATTTTGTTTCATGAAATCAGAAGTGTATTTCCCCTTGGAGAGAACATTCCTTGGTGTACAAGATTGATACTTCAGAGAACTTAGTACTTGAAGCTGTTTCATAGAAATGTGTTTGTTGCATATAGCTGCATGCTGCATTGATGGAGAAATATTGCTGCCTGCAGGACTCAAACCTGCTGAGGTTACCTGAGCTTGGTGTTTTCTCACAGACTGGAGCACAGCACAGCACTGAGGAGGAACCAACACGTTATGACAACGTTGCATCTTAATTCCACACATTCTGATGGCAGAGCCAGATGCCCTGAACAACGGGTGGTGGAGACAATTCATTCTAAAGTGCAGCAACAGAAAGGAGACTCGCCAGGCTGCTAGACTGGCAGGCTCTCCAACCCTTGTGTAAGCAACTCGTTGTCCTTGGTTGTTAAGTTTCACCAGCTGTTTTGTTCATCTTGTTCACTGCCTCAGCAGCTTGCTCTGGCAGGCGTGATGGGTCTGTCAGAATGGAGGTGCTTGTACTGAGATGCCGGAGGTTGTTCAGCACCACTGTGAAATAAGTTGGAAAAGTATCAAGAAAAGCCCTTTGTTCAACTGGAAACAGACCCATGCAGGATGGTGTCACAGTCTGTGCAGGTACCACAGGGCTGTTACACAACAGGATGGAAATGCTTCTGCAAAACATGCACATCTCCAGACACAGTGATAGCAATACACAGAGATGTGCAAGAACTGGGCCCAGGGAGCAAGGAATGGAGATTCAGGACTTCTTACAAACCTACCCATTTCTGCTACAAAAGAGCATGTTACCTGGCAATTGTACCTGTAAGTGTAAATACTTGCTGAATTGCAAGGGGGAAAGGATCAAACCATCATGCCCAAAATGAAGGTCATCCCAAAGCTGAATCCAAATCTCAAAAGTCTTCCCTTCATAAGGAGATAAATCACACTGCCAAACTTACTCCAACTAGAACAGTCTCTGAAATTTAAATGCAGCTTCAGACTGTTTAAATTCTGGTATCCATATTCAGCAATTTGGGGCTTTTTTTTTCTCTCCAAGTGTTAAGTACAAAATCAAGTGTTTTCAAAGTCAAAAGGGCTTTTTGTTTTTCCCCTGAGATAATTTTAAAAGTGGAAGTAATATTCAGCATAGTGTGTTTTCTTTGTCATGCTCTGACTTTCAAGAAATGCTATTCACTTACTTGGCCTCAGAACAGGAAGAGAACAGTGCTGATCCAACCAGGCCATTGCAGTTTGATTCATATCCTTTAAGCTTCTTGTGGAAACTATCCCATTGAAAGACTCAAACAACGGCTTAATAATAATGCTGAACTGCAAATTATCACATGTTAAGGGGGACAACAAAGGAGGAGTTCAAACCATTCTATGGGAAAGGCTACTGCAGCTCTGTCTGCAGAGCAAACAATGGACTTTTAAATGGGACTGCAACATTTAAGAAAAAGCTAATTTTTAAAATCTGTCATATTAAGACAAAGGAAAAAACGGAACCTCCATTCTTAGTGATACTCATTATTTTTCTCAAAATTCCTAAATGACTTTCCTGATCTCCTGCAACCCAGCTGCACACTGTGGCCCTGTCACAAGCACACAAGTGTCTGAAACTTCTATGTACATGTCACTTGTTCTCTTTCTTTGTTGCCACCTTCTTCATATAATACTGAAGCTTTACCAGCAAATGGACAGGGAAGGTTTTGTGTACCCAAACCACTTACCAGAGGGCAAGGTGGAGCACCTGAATGAGTCTTGCCTGGTGTCAGTGAGTTCAGCACAGCAAACAGTGTCAGTATTCAGCCAATTTCTCAGGCAGATTTTTCAGCAAACACTCAAGTTTTCTGTGACTGTAGCTAAACAGGAACCTCAAAGCATATTCTCAGAGAAGATCAATGGTGTGGCAAGGGTGCCCACACCAAGGACCAGACCTGCTGAGCTGCATCTACATGTACCAGAGCAGTAACAAGCTGAAGACCTTCCTTTTTGGCTCTCTGTAGTCACAGCTTGGGATGACAGGCCCAGAGTTGGCAATAACCTTCCTGGCAGAAAAGGGGCAGGCAGAAATCTTAGCCTGTGGTGTATAAAAATGCACAGAGCACCACCACAAACCTCAGCTGGTCCCAGCTCCCTGTTTAACATCTTGGAGCAGCATAAAACAAACATGTTATCCAATCAGTTACAAATGAGAGACTGTTTTTAAATAACCCACTTCACGGTTATAATGAAGACCTCTATTTTCGTAACTCACATGTAACTTGTCCAGAGTTAATAGTGCTACAGAAAACCGAGGACTTATTTAAGTATAAAGTCATAGCATCAGAATTTGGAGCTCTTGGCTCTAAATATATTAGTACCAAACCTCAAGTTCAGCAGCTTAATATAAAAGGATACAATCCAAAACTTCCAGTTCTGCAGGGTCCTGCTTCTCACATACTCATCAAACATCTTCCTCATGTGGTCAAACCTCTGCCATGTTACGGGCACCCCGGTAGCAGGGAGCTGCTGCAGACGGGAACTGAAAAGATGAAGTTCTGAGGTCAGAATCCCCACCAGAAAGGACACACTTCTCTTCCAGTCTAAATCATAGCAAAAGACAAGTGTGTATCCCCAGTGAGGTGGCTTCCCAGTGCATGTCCCTCCCAGAATGCAGTTGTTATAGCCAGGAATACATATTGCCTTCCCACCAGTTCTGTGTTCACGCAGCAAAGCGACTTCTCAAGCTGCCACACAGGTCTTATTACACACAATAAAACTGAAAACCAAGTATAACACAGTAGTTTCTGGTGTGTAATTAGAAAAAGGGCACGTTAGGAGTCCAGGAAAAAATTAGAGAGTAACTCCTGAGCAATGTTACAGAAGAAAACGTTACAGAGATTAAGAAACAAATCAATTTAAAAGAAAACCAAATGGACATGCTCATACTTTTAAAGAAAAAGGTTTTGCTTTGCAGGTAAGTCCAATGTAATGCCTAAGCCTAACACCTCTGTGGATGGAAGAAAAACCACTGGGGTTCTCAGCATGTTTTGCAATAGTACTTAATTATCATAAACGCAGAGAGGAAACAAAGGCACCAGGAAGGTGATTTATCAGTTATGTTCAGCCACTGACAAGCTCCTTGATTCCAAGTCCTGTGTCCTATGTTCTCAACTATATTTTCCTACATAAATGGACTGCATTTGGAAAGAAAACTGCAGCAAAGCCATCATGAAGAGTGTTTCATCACCCAGTGATTAAGGCTTTACAGAACCATCATCACTGGCTGCTCCTCAGAATCATTCTAATTGATGTGATGCATCTTTCCCAGGTCTGCCGCCGGAAAAGAGCTTGCTGGAAATCCACAATGCCCAGCCCTCAGCAATCCTGCTTTTTGTTTGGAAGTTGGTAGCAACCCCACTTCTTGTTCAATACCCATCTGTCATTGAGGCAAACACTCCCTGTTGTCAGCCAAAGCAACGTTCAAGCTGCTCTGCTGCATTGCAAAAAGCTCCCCAGATCTCACATGATGGCAGCGTTTAGCTCCTCGATCTCTTCCCGAAGGCGCCTGGTTTCCTCTTGCATCTGTGTTCTTTCCTGCTGTAGTTTAGCGATATATTCTACTGTTTTCTGGAGCGTGATTGCATGGCTGATCTAGACCAAACACAAACATATAGCTCACTTTCTGGAACAAAGCTAGACAGACCAAGAGTTTGTCCCTAATCTGCTGTAACACCCAAAAAAAAGGCTCTTCAGCACTTTTTGTTGAGTTGCCTTCACTGTGCACAAAAGCCCAGAGCCAGGCAGAGAAACACTGAACTTTTCATTTCTCTGACTCCTGTTTGGACAGTAGTACAGAGAAATGTGTCTACAGTGGTAGTTTTCTTCCACAAACTACATTTTTGCTACTTTGTTGGAAGAGTAATGTTAATAATTTTAAAAGCTTTCTTACCTATCCTCTTAAAATACTTACAATTCTCAAGTACTGAAGGGTGTGCTACATCTGGTGGTAAGAGTGCTGTTAGCAGCACTGTTTGAAGCTGATGATATAGATTATTTAGTTTGGGAAAAGTGAAGTTGTTGTTATTATTAACCAGAAGGTAACATGGTCTAGCTATCACCGAAGAACACAGAAACAATGTCACAAATCTTTTTTAAAATACTCTTGTTTTCAGAGACAAATTAAACATCTGTACTTGAGAAATAAAATAATCAGACACTTTATTAAAGATAAGGTTTCACAACCGACTACATTTCAGACAGGCTACTCAAATCAGAAACTTATGGCCTAAATGCATAAAACTATAAAAATGATGTAAAGAGATCAACATGCTGCACAACAAGCTTTCCTACTTCCCATGTTTCAAAAGGTATTGGTATTTAAAGGACATTTAGAATTTCATTGTGCAGACAAGCCTGTGGTTCAATTATTTTTATTTCAATCCAGTGAACTAAGTTAAATAGTGTGGCCAGAATAAGTTCGTAATTTGGACAAAACCATTTGACAACAGTTGGGAATTTTTTTTCTCTGTACATCTATGTACAAGACAGGTGATAGGGGAAAAAAAACCCTGAGAGTATCTGGCATGTGGGCCCAGGACCAAATTCTTAAAAGCAGCTGAGTGCTACTAGATGTAAAGAGTCCTAGAGGGATTTTCAAAATCATCTGCACTGGCCAGGCCTCTGACGCCTCCAGCAAGGCAGAGATTTCATTGGTGTAGGAAGTTTCAGAGGCTTTACTGGATGTTTTTGTTCTTCCTGTGGCCACCGACATGTTTCAACAGTACTTGCAGGGGCACAGGGCTGCTCTGCTGTGCACTCAGCTGACCAAACACAGCACAGATGTGGTAGCAAGGCATGAAGCCTAAGCTAATGAGTTGTGCCTTCAGATGGGTGTATCAGCTCAGGCCAAACATCCAGGTGTGTTAAGCCAAGCCCAGCAATTGTACCAACAGCATCCACCTGGCTTCTGGATGGATCATGGTTCAGGAAAAATAAGCTTACAAGGGTGGCTGGACCACAGCCCTTTTTAAGTCCAGCTCTGGGGACCAGAACCCATCCAGAATGGTATAAAAAGCCAGTACAGCAGAAGAAAGGTGACCTAATAGTAAATGCAAAGTCATCTTATGCTGCAAATGTGACAAAAATCTTCATTACTTGGGGCCCAAGAGCAAGGATTGTAAAGATCAGTTTTTCTTCTATCCCTGCTGGCTTCAAAGCTGAAGCATCTCATCAGACAAGACTTGTTCAAGGTTTGAAGCTGCATCAGAAGAACAATGTCTAATGGATGAAGTGCTTTCAGTCTTTTGACTATAAACCTTGGATTTGTCACCCGTCCCTTTCCAGGTCCCTCAGTTCAAGTGTCTTCACTGACTGGCTGGCATTCTCAGTCAACAGTGAAGAGATTACATTTATTAACAAGTCTTTTAGATTGGCACTATCTTATATACCATACTAAACTGTTAGTGCTGCCAAGTTACTTACCAACTTGGAGTTGGCTGACACCAAGCTGTTCAGAGTATCGAAGCCAATCTTGATGTTAAACCTTCTTTTTTGTTCTGAAATATGCCTCATTCTTCGATTCTGCATAAATAAAACCAGCTCAGTCTATGCTGTTCTCCTTTACTGTTCTACTATGACTATTTCAGCTACTCAAATTCATAGTGTAATTTTTGTTGAATTGTGGCATTTATAGCCTTCCCAGTCAAAGCCACAGCACCATAAATTTGAAAACAATTATTTAAGTTACTAAAAAAGCATCCGGTGTATTAAATTCCAAATCTTGTGGGTCTTCTTCCTCAAGCAAAAATGCCTATTTGAGACTGTTACACAATCTCCTTTTCTGAAGTAAAATTTCCATTTTTGAGGCATGTTATTAGTCAGGATCTTGTTGAATCCTTTAAGTTTAAACTATAATTTATAGTTTACATATAATTTATGCCTCGTACATACATAATGTCTACTGATGTAACAGGCAGTCTGACCAAAATAAAAAAAGAAAAAGAAAAAAGAATCCGCAACTCCAGCCTATCCTAAAGATAAAGGCATTGTCAGGAACTAGCAATTTCAGTTGAAACACTTCAAACTTTAGAAGTTACTTCCACCAAAATTCTTGGAAGAAAACAAAGCATCTGCACTTTTGAGAACACCCTGGGGGCAGAGCCAGGAGGAGCTGACCAGTCCCCTGTTCTATAACTGAGCAAAACAATTTCACAAAGCAGTGAAGTGCCTGCCCAGAAACACAGAAAATGCAGGTGCAAGACCAGAACTGAGCCTTCCAGCACACTCTATGCTTTGGCAAATTTGAAAAAACGTTACCCAGCAATACAGATCTGTTTAGGCTAACTAACACTGCAGAGGAGCAAAAGAACACACCTACAAACTGGCAAACATCCCTGTTCCTCTATTGTCCCACAAAAGAGTTCCTAACAGCACACATCCAAAGCGATTCCTGTCAAAGCAGATGCGTTCACACATAAAGCCTATCGCGTTGCAGCGCCTTTATTTTTGAGGACACTCCTCCATCTAGTGGCCACGTTCCTCACCATCGGCCTGTGCTAATGATTTGTGCCTTTGCTAACTTGCTCCCTAGCAGCAAGAACAGGCTGCAACTACTGACCGTGAGCATTTATGCCAAGAAAACTTGTAAGTAACTCGCAGCATGCTCAGCAAGGGGCAGTTCTGATTCTCCTCTGCAACAGAACCAGAACTGAATGCAACCACAAGCTGCAAGTGTTTAAACTTACCTTTCTGTCCCAGGAATAATCAAGCTGAGACGGAGTATACAAAGCCAGAGAAGCCAAAAAGGAGTTGGCACTTGCAGAATGGCTAAGTAACACTTCCTTCCACAAGAGAATGAATGGGAGTGTTACTGCTGATTGTCCTGCATTGGCTGTTTTTTGTGGGCAAGTTTCTCATGCCATTACAGAAAGTGTTCTGACCAGGTCAGCTTGGCCATGAGGTTCAGCCAGCTTTCAGGTGCTATCTCTAGACCACAGAGTTCTTACCCCAGTAATTCTCAAAGTGTTTTACAGCTGTAATTTGTAGAGTCTCTGGAGTTGCTTCTCTGTGGAGCAGCATAGCATCACTGGAGACATGTAATAACTCAGCAGGTCAAAACTCCCCCTCCAGCAATGGCCAGAGCCCTGCAGACTGAAGAGCCCCAACAGAACAATGGCAAAAAGCCATGGTTTAGAAAACTAAGCCTGAAACCTTTGACCAAGTAAACTGAGACCTGTCACAGCACTCCTGTCAGCCACAGCAAGAACTGCTGTCATGACCATAAGGACCTGCAGAGGTGCAGTTAAGCCTGGCCTCTCTGGTGACATCCCTGAGGAGCAGCAGAGCAGATTATTGAAGTCTGACATGATAAATTGCACAGAGCAGCACAGATTCAGCCCAAGCTGAGCCTCAGGCACAAACACTCCACTGTCCCTGAAGCACAACTTACTCCCTAGTCCATGCTCGGACATCAGGGCAGAAAAATAACTACAAAAGCAAAGAAGTAAAGCACTTGAAAGGAAAGGACACACACCTTTAATGCAGCCATATTAGGGTCAGTGGCAGGTTTTCCTGAGCAGCTGTTCTGGGGAGACTGTGGACTGGGGCTCTGCTCAGAGGTGCAGGGGGAAGCTTGGCCTGAATTCTGACAGTCTCGGCCTTCATAAAGGAAGAAAGACAAGTCTCATTAACAAACACCCCTGTAATAAAGGTCACTGCTGAGAAGTTTCTGTTCAGAATTGAACTGAAATGCAGTTGGCAACCAAATTATGCTCACTGCTGCAGCAACCACATGCTAGGAAATGTCACCATCGCTGGGGAAGCTTAGTATGTCATGGCACAAGGCAAATACATCTCAAATAGCAATATGCAACACTCCTTTTAAACGCACACACACGTTTCAGCATCCACCATCCTGCTGGACTCCCCCATTTGAGGCTCTAATGGGCTGGGATATGATAGGAACACTTAGAAACTAATTACCAGCTAAACAATGTACGTCTCTAACACCAACACTGCTCTGTCAACATGCATGCAAAAGGAATCTTTGCACTTACCTACTGGTACCAAGGATTGTGTCTGAGATCCTCCAAACAATTACAGCTACGACACTGAACACCAAACCTATTTAATACTTTGTACACAGGTGCCTTTCAAATGGGTTTAATGTCTTGGTGACTGTGACAGTACATCCTTTCAGAAAGAAGCCCCTCGTAGGAAGCACCAAATCACCACTTGTGGGAATGCTGCACAGGAGTTCAAGACCAAAACTGCAAACTGGATGCAACCAAAGGTGCAGGGTAGTAGGGCCTAAAAAGCTTTAAATTCACAAATTATCCAGGGATCCTCTCAAGACCCATTTACACCCTGCCTGACCAATGGAAACACACACGTGTAGGTAAAAGAGAAAATTCTTACAGCTTTCTAACTTACTAGGTGTAGGTGAGGGAACTTGTGAACTGCTACTGTGGGAAGGGATCTGCTCTCCTTTCACCAACTCATCCTGGACTACACTAGGAGGGAAGAGATGTGAGACTGTAGACTGGGTTTGTTGACTACTTGGTGCTCGCTGTGCTGGACCAACCAGAATGTCACTACGGATCTCCGTCACCCTGGGAGCCTGGGAACAGCACAGAAATAGCACAGAGAGAAACAGACAGAAAGAAAAAGAGAACAGGAAGGGGAGCATGGGAGCAGAGGGAGAGAAGGGATGAGACAAAGGAGAAAGGGAGAGAGAGAGAAAGAAAGAAATTTGTTACCTTGCCTTCTGCTAAAAGTAGCAAATTAATACATGATTAACAATCTGATGACATGAAACAAGGGCTAACATAGAAGGAATTGCCAGGCACTGAAGTCAGACTTGTGGCAGGACACCAGTATCCTTTCATAACTTAAAAGCAGTATTACAACACATCAGCAGCATAATACACTAAAACCTATTTCCATCTTCCTGTACAGAACATTTGGGAAACCCACTCATATACTCCAGCCACACCTTCCAGCACGTAAATGGAAAGGTGAGCATCCTGGGTCCCTTCAACTTCTGCACAATTAAGAAAAAGCACAAACCATCCCCACTCATAGTACTGTGTATACATGCCTCTTTGCAATCTTATTGTGTGAGACAGAGTCTAAGAAGACTAGATAATGCTTCCAGGCCCATAAAGTAGATCAATTAAAAATAAGCAACCATAATGCTGAATGCACAAATGCACATGCTGAGTAACAGGTGAGATTTAGTGGACTAGTTACCCTCCTGAGCACATTACAGCTCTAACTACTTGAAAGTAACAGGCCTAGAAAACAAATAGATATTTTTTTCTTCTCCTTACTCTGACAATTCCAGCTGGTGCAATTGCAACATTAGACTGAGATGTGGCTGGCGTCAAAATCCCCTCTCTTTTTAAAGTTGTTGGAGTTACAATCACAGTTCTGGGCTGTCCCTGAAAGGCAGCTGAAGAACACAATTAAGTTAGAATTGTTAATGAGACCAATAAAAATAAAAAAAAAAAAAAAAAGCTGGAAATTATTTGTATGAAATTAACTTGTCATTGAACCAGGGAATGGATTAATGGGCACCTATATTAGGTACCACTTCATTGCACTACAAATTGTCACCAGTTTTCTGGAAAACTCAATCCCATTAATCCAGTACAAAGGACTCTAACACACCAGTTATTTCTGAGACTTTTAGCACCACTGTCACTGTTTCAGGGTGAATTTACAGAGCTACCTAGTAGAGCAGGGAGGTAAAAAGCATCTTCATTCTATCAGAGGGGGATCATCTTCACTTCTCCCTTCATATCCATATTTCTTGGATCTCAGGCTTGCTCTGCTGACCCAGAAAGGGTCAATGCCAGAAACCAGCTGAAGGATGGATGCACATTCAGTACTTCATGTTTCCTTGTATACACATTAAAATCAAAAAAAAAAAAAAAAAAAAAAAAGCTGGAAATTATTTGTATGAAATTAACTTGTCATTGAACCAGGGAATGGATTAATGGGCACCTATATTAGGTACCACTTCATTGCACTACAAATTGTCACCAGTTTTCTGGAAAACTCAATCCCATTAATCCAGTACAAAGGACTCTAACACACCAGTTATTTCTGAGACTTTTAGCACCACTGTCACTGTTTCAGGGTGAATTTACAGAGCTACCTAGTAGAGCAGGGAGGTAAAAAGCATCTTCATTCTATCAGAGGGGGATCATCTTCACTTCTCCCTTCATATCCATATTTCTTGGATCTCAGGCTTGCTCTGCTGACCCAGAAAGGGTCAATGCCAGAAACCAGCTGAAGGATGGATGCACATTCAGTACTTCATGTTTCCTTGTATACACATTAAAATCTCTTCCTCACCACTTCACTGTACTACCTTCCTTCAGTATCTGGTTTTACAGCTGCTTTACAGGACACACAAACACAAGACAACCAAATGTGATTGAGAATCAGCACCAAAATTGTAAAAAATAGGCTAAAGAACCAGGAGTTTTGCAGTGTTAGAGATAACTGTGAATAGCAGCAATTGTGTCCACAGAGAAAGTTACAAAAAATTCTTAAAAGAAGTCTGTGCAGGAGTCTTGCCCCCATGACAGCAACCAGGATCCTTGCTCTAAAGTGTTTTGACCACCACAGTTTTTGAGCCTAACATAAATCTGTTGGGATCTCAATTTAACCAGTGCAGATGTCCCAGCAGTTTAGGAACACTGCAACCCCTGGACACGTGTCACTGCCAGGAATGAAAAACAGCAACAACTTTAAATCTAGAAAGGACAAAGCCATTTGTTGTGATGGTCTAGAAGTACCTGATGAAGCTTTGGGAAAGTAATAAATGGGGTGAGGCACAACTCAGGAACACCAAGAAATCTAAGAGCAAAGGCTTTCTGAAAAGGACTTGTCTACAATGCTTTACTGGGTAAGAAAGGCATGTCTTGGCTGCTGAAGGTACACAGACTCCAGCTTTATAATGTACTACATACAGAAACACTGATATTGAAATCCTAGTGCTATTAACCACAGACCACTTGTTCCCAGTGACACGCTGGAGTTAGATCTCTTGGTCTGTTCTACTCCTGAACAGTGATTTTTTAATTTTATTTTTTTTTTGGTGGGTAACCACAAGGCCAGGCCCTGGCAGACACACCTACTCCTCAGTAAAGCCTATTTAACAATACTCCACCAGACAGGGCTTTTCTTGGATTATTGTTGCACATTTCAGGTGGCTGAAGTCACTTGGTCCCCAGCCAGCACAAGTCTAAAAACAGCATGCAATAATCCCAAGAAAAAGTGCACTGCCTGTTGTGTTTCAGTTTGGAGCTTTCCCACAAGAACCACCACAAGCAAAACTCTCCCTGCTCAAGTTTGCTATTCTGAGCCTTGGGCAGCATCAACGGCTCCAGATCCCACCCAGTGTGGAGGTCCCAGCAGATCAGTTAGGCACTCAGACTCCGAGCTGAAAAACAGCTTGAGTCTGCAGACTGCTCCAGAGAAGGATCTCCAGCTCCCCCTACCTGTTCTTAGTCATTCCCCACAAAAGGATGGATTCTCATCACCCTGGTCCTGCCAGGGAGCACTGAGAGTGGATGAGAGACACACTCCCAGGCTGTCATCTGGACCAATGCTGTTGTCCACTTTGACAGCTGCTCCCTAGCCAACACTGCACCTGGTGGTCTCAAAGAGCTTCAGGCACACCCCAGGACCCCGATGTTAGAGCGTGTGCAAAGCCACAGGCAGGCATACTGATTTGTCCAGGGCAACCAGATGAGCCAAGGACAGGAACAGATTTGCCATTCTCCATCCCACACCATCTCCCTACCATCTCCTACTCTACCAAGGCTGAATGCTCTGAGGATCAGAGTTAGTCAGAAAAGAATTAAACATCCAAAGGAAAGTTTCTATGGGGCAGAAGCACGGAGCTCTAATAATCCCACGTGCTGATGCATCTATACAGCCCAGCACAAAGTTTACAAGGTGACTCCCCCTTCTGCAGATCAGCTTTTCACACTCACAACCAAACTGCTTCCAATCTTAGCAGCAGCCCAGAGCATCCCATTGAACAGTGTAGGCACACACCAGTGGGTTCAGGGATTCCTGGGACACCCTCAGGACGCTGTATCTTTACTTAATATGTAGACCAAGAAAAGCAAGAAGGTCTCTACCTCCTGCTAGTCCCACTCAGGAAAGAAAAACACCCCCCTACCAGTGCTTCTCACCTGGGGTGATGAAGGCATTCTTTAACAATAAGGACACTGTTTCAGGCTTCGAAGCAGGCACTATTTTTTGTGACTGTTTGGGCCTTGTCCCAGCACTGGCGAGGGGAACAGCCTTGGGGAGTGCAAATGTCAGTTGGGACTGCAGCTGGGGCCGGGGCTGCCCCTGCACCACAGCAGTCTGGAAAGTCAGGTTACAAGGCACTCCTGCACCTTGCTGCTGCGTGGCGAGGACAAGGCTCTGGCTCTGGCTGAAGGTGGTGGCAGGGGCATTGTGGGTCAACGTTGCAGAAGCTGTGTGGGTGATAACGGTGGATTCACAGAGGCCAAACTTCTGGGCTTCTGGTTCAGCAAATGCTGCTGGTGAAGAGCTTAAGCTAGAACTCAGAGGCACGGCAGGCAACGGGGACTGGTGCTGCTGCGTCGCAGGCTGGAGCAGTGGCAAGGGTGTCTGAAACACTGGCATGAACGTCTGTGGCCCACTGAGAGACGAGTCAGGAGTGAAGTCTGCTGGCTGGATGAAAGATCCCCCACTTCTCATGCTGGAACACTGGTCAGTGTCAACATCAGGAATGACAGGAGCAGGTACTGAGGAAGCAATCAGTCCGTCACTGATGTTCTCCGCTGGAAGCGTGTCGGGCAACGAACCCGAGGGCAGGACAGGAGACTGGCAGGGAAGGAAAATAACACAGATTCACACCTGGCCTCTGAAACTCTTGTCTGAAGTTCTGAGAAAGACATGGCTCATGTCTGAGAGTCTCCATAGCAGACACATGTCCGAGAAGAGGCTGTTATAAATACTGAGAAGCTCTCTTACCTGGGAAGAATGGCTGCTGCTGTCTGTTGTAGCTGAGCTGACAGCAGACACAGAAGGGAAATAATTACTGGAACGACTGGGTGTGAATAAATCTGAAATGTGAAAAGTCACCTATTAATTTTCTACTTCTCATACTCAAGGAACAGAACTACTAGATATTAAAATTCAAGGGAAATATAAATATTATTTAGCAAATAATGAAATAACTAGATTTTTGCTTCTTACAACTGCTGCTGACTGAGCAATGAATTGTTGTCTCCCAGAGACTGATCTCTTCAGGGCAGCTTTACTCAACTTTCACAGAAGCTGAGGACAATACATCAGTCCACCGTGTAAGGTTCATTTCCACACAGATAGCCAGGAGTGTAGTCTCACAAACTCAGTTACCTGCTGCAAACTGCAAACAGATTTGACTCCTGACTTCCACAAAGATCCACAGCCATCAAAGTTGTCAGTAGCAGCTACTGTAATTTGTATTTCTTGAGAGTACCATAAAATGTTTCAGGCCAAACAAAGTGTTAAATCACTTAATCACTAAGAAGTGTTAAATGAAAAAACTTTAACGGTTCTGTGAGTTCTCCTGTCCATTTCTGATGTTCTATCTTTAATTACTCAATGACTTAAGGTCTAAATGCTATTCTTTGGAAAGGCAAATTAACCACCAGATTTAATCATTGGAATAAAAAATCCTGAAGTTACTCTCAAATCCAGGACTGTGGTCACAGTAACAAAGAGTCCACCTACACATGCAAATAATGAAATAATGAAAAATGAAAAAACATATCAAGTGTTCTTCACGTTTCACTCAAATCCCTTGCCTTCTAAAGAGAGTAGGTACCCACACATATAAGCTTCTGTTAAAAATTAGTTTATAATATTACTCCCATTTTAAAGAAATTTACTATGTATCTCATTCTTACCCTGAAAAGGCTCAAACGTATCCATAAAATCAAAATTTGGCTGGAGAGGAATAAGCCCTGGTTGAATCATGTCAGCATTTCCTAAGTGTGCTGCAAAATTCAAGAGACAGATCAGATTAGCTTCACATCACAAGCACAGAACAGCAGTAGGAACAGATCATTTGGCTGGAACACCAACAGACACTCCATAGCCAGGCTTTGCTGGGATGTTTACAGAAAAACTGCTGCTGACATGAACTCAGCATCTGCTTTTCTTCAGAACTCCATCACAATTCTGAAATCAACGCCATCAGGGAATGCAACTTTCAACTGGCGAAATGGAAGAGGTGAAACCTGAAGGCTCTAACAACTGCAGATTGCAAACTTGGATGCCTCATGCTCCCAAACCTTCTGTCCTGCCCCTGCTGTACAATACACAAACTTGCTGGGAAGTACAACCTAAACCACTACAGCTCACGGCACAGTATGTTAACATAAACCATCACCCATTCTATTTTGCCTCAAGAATACTTCATGTAAACCACAGTTACTCTGGAGTTGCTCAGACAGCTTAGACATCCATGCAGCTGGGATGATGCACACCGGGCATCTACTGACCCATGCCAGTCAGTGCCTTGAGCTAAGAGAGCATTGGACAGAGCAGTGTAGCTCTTGGGATTGTTTTTACAGATGTGATTTGTTCTAAGAGACATATCCAAAGAAAAATACATTGGCTGTCTCAAAATACACACACATAGATGCTTTGAGATAAATAACAATGCTTTCACCACTGATAAAACTAAATACTGCTCACTGCAGATTTATTCAGGGCAACATTAGAGGACAACAGTAGGAGCATCATGTAAGAAGCTAAGACAGAAATTAAACTTAGGTGAATAACGGGGATTCCATAACCTGTAAAGCATTAGACACCTACACTTTCTGACCAATTTTTATCTGTATCAGTAAAGTAAGATGGATTTTTTAGGCAAGACTAGAAAAGCAGCAAAGCAACAAACCAGACTTCTAGAGGTTCCCACTGCAACATAGCTAACAGCCAACAAATACCTATGTCCCTGGAATTTGGCCAGGAAACGAGTTGATGTGAAGACAGTGTGGAGAACAGTGTGTCGGTGAACTCGGACATGAGCATGTCTGCATCCAAGAGACTGCCCTCCTCCATGGGGACAGGGGTTTCCCTGCCATACCTCCTCTTCTGCCAGAGAACCACATCATCATCCTGCCAAAGGAAAGGAAGGAAAGTCAGGCTGCCTAGACAACATAAAGCAGTCTGGTGCAGATATATAAAAACAGTCTTAATTTTGCACATTTTTAGAGAAAGAAACTCTTCCCCAGGAGCAAATGGACCAAAAGAGATCAGTGGTACTTCTAACAAGTTCAGCTCATTGATTTGAGCAACAACAGAAAACTTCAGCAGGGTACCATGACACTCTGGGAGAGGTTTTTGCCCCAAAACCAGACGTTGATTACAAGGACAAGTGACAAAATAACTTCCCAGACACCTTCTAGTTTCATTGACTCTATGTATAGTTTTGCACCTACAGTTTAATGATCCCTTGGCTTCAGTAAAGATTTAAAACAACATGCACAGCAAAAAAAAATCTATGCAAAACAGCTTCTTTCTCAAAGTGTATCTGAAGTACAGTAAAGTGTAATTGCAATCTGACATTGTACAAGGTATGTTGATATGCTTAGCTCCAAAAAGAAAAGACAACAGAACCAAAACAACTAAAACCCAGTCAGAACAGTGCTTCTGATCATCTGTTTATACACCCAACAGAGATTTGATGGCTTTAGGGGCACACTAAATGGTGACACCATTGTTCTTTCAATAATTTTGTCTTTTTTAGGATCCTGCCACATTACCTGCCCATGTTGTGGGCAGCAGAAAGATCTGCAACACAGGGCACACATCTTCACAGATCCAGTTACACAAGCAAGGCAGCAATGCCAGCTACGACTCAGTAACACAACATTACTGGGGGCTGTGCCAGCCCTCAAAGAGGTTGATCCTTCTGGGCACCCAATACTAATTATCATTTCTTCTCTCACAGCACTTTACATTCAACTTCTCCTCCATCCAATTTAAGGTACAAGTCTTAAATTGTTCTCTGAGGTGCAAAAACATTATGGCATGGTCTAACCTTAATTAAGGTTAAGCAAGATGCTTGTCTTTAGATTTCAATCACTGCAAGCTGCTGCATGTTACAGCTCCGACACTTATTGCAGCTTCTACACGTATCAGCAGAGTTACCTACCCTGACCAAACTTGATAGATCTTCATCTTTATGTTTCTGTAACTGCAAAAGGAGAACAAAACAGATGTTAAAGTCAGAATAGGTCCTGTATATGCCAACAGAAGACCTGATTTTGCAGAATTTTTAAGACCCAGTCAAGCACAATTAGTCCCTGCACAATAATTTTTGGTTAATCAGATGCATACCCCTGTACTAGCTTGTCATCTGTTCGAAGTATTCTTGCATGCCAGCAAAAGTGACATCTAAACTCAAAAAGCAGCACACACTGATCAAGTTCAAGGAAGCTATTTTCACTGTGCAAACCAACCGACCCGTTTCTTGAAGTATGTTCTCCACTTGTGGTATTCCCTGATGACTATTTCAATTCTTCGTTTCCAGTATTTCCCTTCTGTTGCAATGGCCTAAGAAAACAAACACATACCATGAATTGCAAGGAATTATATCATGGCTGAACCTTCAATAAATTGCCAAGCAAATATTCAGGCAGAAAAAATGCAAAAGAAAGCATGCTAATTCTGTTTGAGCTCATGTAACAGCAGCCCACAGCGTCCCAAAGTTCAGCCATCACAGACCAAATCTGACAGCACTAACTTCATCTTTCCCACAATAAACAAGCAAGAGATGATGTCTGAGTGCACTGTCAGTATCTTCCATGTCAGCTCAACCATAAACAATAGCTAAGAAATGGCAAAAAAACCCAACTTTTAAAAGGTTTTTTCATTAATTTACTAAAATATAATGTTTAAGGCATACTTTAATACCCTGTTCTGCAGAGAACAGGAAAAGATAATTTCACAAGGTTACATGAACATGCACTCATAGACACAAGAAGCTGTTAAGAATGACACCAACAGAAATCTAATGTCCAGCTCAGGAAGAAGCACGACCTCGCAGGGCACAAGCTAACAGCAACAAAAGGATCAGAACAATGTGGGTTTTTAATGTATCAGAGTGTATAAGTTGGGGCAGCAGACTAACAAGAGCCTTAACATGACTTTCTTGTGTTCCAGGGTCATCTTTGAACACAAACATCAACACAGTTCTTTCAGACACCTAAGACAGTTTCAAAAACTCATCTGGAACTCCTCTGAATTATAAATTATTTGAGAGTTATGTAGTGTAAGGAGAGCCACATATTGCCTCACTGGTTTTCTGCAAGGAGCCAGAGGGCAGATGTTAGATTTCATTTTTGTTTACAAGAACACAAAAATGGAAGAACTCAAAAGTCATATTCCCTCTTTTTGTGAAGTTACTTTTATAGAGAAGAAGAAACATCTTGATTTCTAGAAATCACACCTCCTCAATTCAATGAAAGTACAGGAAATTCTCCCAGGGTCACTTAAGATTCAATCCTGCAGTCAGTCATCACTCTGATTCCCCACTGACCTCAGCAATCCACAGCATTCAAATTGCACTTCTATGACTTAGGTTTCACTAAACTAGGTCACAGACCTAGGTTATATAGATAATAAATGTCCTTCTGGTTGCACCTTGATCTCCTCAATATGATAAACTTGAAAAAATGGGTTCGACAGCAGAACTGCTTTATATTAACGGTTTCTTCTAAATGAAGACAGAGCAAATAATTGTTATGGTGCTCTAATATCTAGCAGACAAGAAAATCTCCTTATAAACTCTGGAGCTCATTAGCCTCTCCCTCAGGTTTTGCACACCTCTGGCCGACGATGCTCATCGACATCAACGGAGCCGTCCAGCGGAGTCACAAAGTGGCACACTGGGTTCTTGCGCTTCTCCAGGTCTGAAACAAGAAGGAAACTCTCAGTGCTTAGCACATGCAGACTCTGCAGAGAGCCCTGTCACTTCAGTGGCAAGATGGGAGAAAAAGTCTAGCCAGGGTTTCTTCCAGATAGTCAACAGAAAATGGGAATGTGGCTGGACTGTTCAATACAGTCCCTGTGGGAACACCTCTAAGGAAGCACTGATCCAAAGGCACGGCTGTGACAGCCTCCAAGACATCTGGGCCTTCAGCAGAATTCTGAGCTTTTCATGAGACAGTAATTTCACTTCTTTCTTGCTCCTCACATGCACGTGCCTCAGAAGGTATTTTATAGCAAGCAACACAACCCGAGGAGGTACTTACACTGCATGTACCATGCCCTCCAGATGGCATTATTGAGACGGATTTTATCTCTCCACTGAAGTTTCAAGCCTTTAAAATTTTTCCATTTTGGTGAAACCAGCTTTCCACTGAAACAAAACAGACAACAAATCATTCTGCTTTCAGTTTTTCTCTTCCCACTCCTTTCACGACAACAAATGGCTCTAAAACTCTCAACAGAAAAAAGTACAAGCCCTGCCTGGCCAGTGACAACTTTAGCCACATGCTGCCCATGGCTTACTGATCTAGGTACCAAGGAAAGGCTGGAAAGAGAAGTGGCTTCTGTACGAAAAATCCTGGAAGGTGGGAAGGAGGCAGAAGGAAAACGGAAGAAGCAACAGGAACTCCAAAAGCACTGTATAAACACAAACTACCCAGCCCTTAAAAACACACCTTTATGAATCATTAAACCATACCTCTGACAGAGCAGAGGAAGTAGGAAATATTTCTACTGTAAGACATTTCAAGCCATGGATTAAAGAATACTTATTGTGCCTATCCCAGGTTCTCCCTCTCGTTTGTTCTGGGTTTGGCCATACACCTTCCTAGTTTATGCCTCCTTGTGCTGCTTGTGCCTCTTGCTACAAGGGAAGCAGACCAGCAACACAAACTGCAACCAACATGACAACACATGCAAAGGCAACAGGTTCATCTTGAAACATGATGAGCACCAGGTCAAGAGGTCAAGGTCTTCTGTAGAGAAGGACAAGCAAATGAGTGACAGGAGCAACATCACCTCCCAATACTTTGCCCTCTCAGAAAAGATCACCTAGCACCTGGTGAGCTGAGAGTGACTTCAGCCATGAACTGACCTGTGCTGGGGCATACTACATTTGCTATCACACAGTCTGGACAAAGGAACTCACAAAGAGATGAATCATTCTTCCGTTCAAGTCCCTGTTTTACCCTTAGGCTGCAAAACTATTGTGAGAATAGGAAGTACATCCTACAGCAGTGCCAGGAACTTCCCCTGGCTTGCCCAAGGCCATGCAGAAGCAGGCCTGAAGCTGGAGAACTGCTGATTCCAAGTTACCTACTTGGTCTGGGAAACCTCCTGATAGTAGCTCATTTTAAAGAAAACTTGTAATAAAACTTGTAATACTATAAACAAGTAAAATGTCCTCATAGCCTCCAGAAAAGAAGCCAGAAAACCAGAGCTGCCAATGGTAGGATAACCAACTACCACCTTCTTCAAGTATTTGGCTCATCATTTCCTTTCTTGGTAGCACCACAACTGCTGTTACCACTCAGTATTCCCACAACTGTGACAACAACAGAGGAGCAAACACCAGATCTCAGCCAAGTGACAGGTAAAGAAAAGACAGCACTGTTGTTTTTTTTCAATTTTATTTCTATTTGTAACACCAGTTGTATCAATAGTTTAAATCACCATCAGGTGAGCTCTTGCCTGACAGTAAAAAAAGATTTTTTTTTCTTTTCATCCTCTTCAGAAATGAGCTGTTACTGTTTTGTATGCACAGGGAAGCATGTGTAGAGACCAGCTATCAACTGCACCAAAAAGGACAATCCAGAGGAGCAAGAGAGCCAAGAGAGCAGGTAAGTGACAAGCTTGTGAGCCCTGTGTCCAGCAGGGCCTGTGCTCACCTGCCCCTTCAGGGTGGATGCTGTGTGCTGAGCCCTTGGGGCTGTGCCATAAGACTCTGGTGTTAGACCAGAAATAAAGTACAAACAAAACCTGGTACACAAAATAGAACATTAGCTCCCCCTGAGGCAAAGAGACTTGCTGGAGCAAGCAACTTCACTGACTGGAAATAAAAGTAAACCATGTAAACCATTAGCAAGGAACACGAAAAACAATTATGAAAGTACTTGTGTTACCCTCCACAGCTGGGCTCTAAGACTCTACAGCCATACTCTGTGCTCACTGAGGGCTAGGAAAGCTCTTCTGGATTTATTTGCTTTTTCTTGTGCTAGCGCGTCCATATGCCACTCTTTGAAATCCATCTCCCAAAACCCCACTTCAAAGTTTCCAGACTCTTTCAGTTTATGGAAAGATCTCCAAATTAAGAATTTTATCTCACTGTAACCCAGGTGCTGTGTGTGGGTCAGGGCAGACAGTGCATCTCCATCTATTTAACATTTTTCCCATCTGTGCAAACTGTCTCTCATCACCTTCACAGTGCTCACTGCACAGCCATCTCTGCCTTGAAACCACTGCACACCTCGCCTTGTCATTCCTTCTAAATCTAGAATGAAATACCTTTTTTTAACTGTTTCTCCTAAGTACATTAAGTTTGGAGACAGCAGATTAACATGCTGATGCATCATCACCACTGACAAAAATGCCCACATGCTTTTGACTGGGAAATCTGTCAACTTAATGTTCATCTCTCCATAGATTTGTGTGATTGGACAGTTTGGCAAAGCAACAAAACTCTAATAATCTTCACTCAGAGTAACAAGAACAAATAAACTTAAAGGAACTGTAATTAACTCATATGCATTCCTTGCATCTTCAAAGAGCAAATTAAAACTGGAATTAAAACACAAATAGTTTAAAACATTTTCTATTACACTTACAAAATGCTAAACAAAAGTAGTGCATCAAAAGAAGGAAGTGATTAAGAACCTATTCTTCAAATAGTTATTATTTTTAGTTCCCATGGGAGCAAAACACAAGTCCAGCTTGAGGTCACAAGTGAAACGACTTCAGCCTCAGTGGAGAGAAACCAGCATGAAGCTGACAGCAACATTTAGACACTATTCCAAATTCCAAAGTCAATGGAAAGTCAATTGCTTTGAACAACACTGTGACTGAAAGCAGCTGTGAAGTGAAACTCATCTTTGGATTTTAAAGTAGCAAAACACAAAAAAAAAGCCCAACTCCTGAGACTCACTGGCTGCTGCTCCTGCCAGCTGTCTCCTAACAGCAACTCTGTCTACAACGCAGAGCAACCTGCTGACCAGCTAGAGGGTCACAATGTACCTGCAAGCAGAAAACACCAGCGCACACACGGTGCTCTTTCTCCAATAGCTGCTGCAGCTCTGCAGAAGTGCTGCTGCCCACAGAGTGGGGCAGGACAGTGTCCCAAGGGAAGCTTGGACCAAACACTCCATGGTACAGTCGGGGCAGCTGCATCCACACAAGCCAGCAGAGTGACCCAGAGGATGTTGGTGCTCTCCAGATGGTGCCAAGGAGAGGAGAGCAGACTGAACCTGGTGCTCGGGTGTGCTCTGGAGGGCTGGGTGCTGCAGCACAGCCTTTGCTACCCTGGTGTGCTGGTTCAGGTAAACAATGCTGGAGGAGTAAGTGACTTTCAGAGCCTCATCACTATCTGACACAGGTCAAATCAAAGTGGCTGAAAACCATCTGGTGGATAACATGCAATACATTCCAGCAGCTCAGTTCAGTCTCCCATGCAGAAATCTCCACCTCCTGAGACCAGATGTCCTCAACTGATTTGATCACAGCAAACCAACTAAAAAAGCTTCAGCCAAACAACCAACAGAGCTGGAATTCCCCTTGGACACAGAGGCCCCAACATGCTTTGGAGGAGTTGCAGTGTTTTCCAAAAAGAAGCTGGAAACAACTGAGGCTGCAACTTCCCTGTACTGCAGCTTTCACCCAGGAGTCCTGGGTACATCAAGAGAGGCTGAAGTCCTTTCCTAAGTATTTTTACATTTTTCCAGCTCAGGAACTACCTCAAGCAGCTGAGATCCAAGAAGGCAGACAGATAACGCAGCATTGATCTGTCAGAGTAATAAAATTTTCTGTATTTTAAAAATTCCAGTGAGAACAGCTGTGGTTTTGAAACAATTCCAGACCTTCGATCATCACAAGATTTGCAGCAACATACAAGACACAGATGTCCATTGTGAGAACACCACTTGATTTCCCTTAAACATGCCTGATTTTAAATATTTTCTTCAAGAAATTGCAATGTAATTGGAGGAAGATATGAATCACAACATATTACAAAACAGATGTTTTACACTGGCAATGTCTGTCCTTACACACAGTTTTGCCTCTGAGAATTTCAGAAATTTCTTCCCTATTAATAAAACCCAGAATAAAACATTTCAGGCACACAGAGGCACACAGTACTTATGGAGGGTTCTTCCTTTCTCATTTCCATTATTATTTCCATTATTTTATTTTAAAGGCCATCTGTTAACGGATTGCCTTCCAGAGCATGTATAAGGCACACAAGACACGATTCAGAGCTGTTGCGAGGACCTCAAATTTAACCCAGTGGCTCTCTTCTCTAACACTGAAAAACTATTCCATCAATAAACTCCATGGGAGAACTCCTGCAGATATCAGGAGCATGAACCAGCTCTGATATAAGATGACTCACAACAGAAGAATCCCCTGTTTCCCTCCCTTAAATCAGAGGATTTTAAGATGGACTTGGGTCAGCAGAAAAAAACATGTGACGCCACCACCCTCTGGGTTTGGACAGAAACAGACGTTTATCTGTGTGCAAACCCAGAAGAAGTTTGGGAGTTTTTTTCATTACTAATTAGCATTAAGAAGCACTAGCATTTTAAGACAAACTGATTTCTACAAAGAGCACTTAAGGGGCAGAGTTATAAATATTCAGATAAATTCCACGCAAAATGATGAAATTGCAGAAGGCTGGTCTGGTCAGCTTACACAGCCTCCCCTTAATGGGTGGTTTGAATAAACTGAATTGATTGATTAAATAGAAACTATAAAGTATATTACAATAAAACCTATTATTTTAAATACAGCTCAAATGCTTTAGTAAGCTTCTAATTCAAACTGCAGCTCCCTGCTCTTTATGTTCTTCAGAAATAGGCAAAATAGTGCCACAGCATTATGTTTCAAATCCTTTCCTGATAGAAGCCAATAGGGAAGACTTTACCACAAATATCTATCTGGAAACCCCTCTTCCCTCATTCAGAAAAAAACATTAAGCTCACTCTCCACACCATGACATGTGAATGCTGTTGAGTAAGAAATTTCTTGCTATCAAGTTATCTTGTGATTGTAGTCAACTAAATGCTGCACAAAAGAAGAAGTCTTTAAAACATACTGTGAGGGAAGAAATGCATGATCTCTTGCTTAAAAATAAGGAAACAGTAAGGCTGAATTATATGCCCATGGCTAAAATGTGACAGCACTAGAAGTGGAACATAGGATTTTTTATTTTTTACATACCACTGTATTCTGCATGTAAACACCTAATTTCCACCCTTTTTCACTTGTTCTGATTTGCATGGACAAAGAAAACCTCTGGCTACAGTTGGCTCACTAGCTCAGGAGTTATTTTTTTCTTCTGTACTCAGAGAATACCTGGCCTAGATCTATGTACATGGAATTTAAACATAAATCTCCAAGAGCCATGGCTCAGATTTCACAGACCTGATCCTGCTGCCCAAATATATATACCCAGCAAACAGAAAATATACCTACAGAGCACTGGAACAGGCTGCCTGGAACAGAGGTTGTGGAGTCTCCTTCTCTGGAGACTTTCAAGACCCATCTGGATGCGTTCCTGTGTGATCTGCCCTGGATTTTGCTGTTGCAGCAGGGGGGTTGGACTTGATTAACTTCAGAGGTCACTTCCAACCTCTGTGGTTCTATGATTCTATTAAAAGAAGGTACTGCAGATCTGCAGGAATCACTTCTCATACAGATTGCTGGGGTCTTGGGTACTACAGTTGTAAGTAGTAATCTATTTTGTTTTCAAACCTGAATTTTGTAAATTCAGTTTACAAGAATGAGCAACAGAAATGTATTGCATTTTCCTGGCCAGTTAACAGATTCCCAAAGTCCTGGTGCTAAAGGACCTCTTTTTTTGCTTTGTTAACTCCTGCCTCAAAACCTACTTCCTCTGTGCCTTTTTTCCCCCTAGATTACCTCCTGTACACAATCATGCAATCTTTTGAGGCAGAGTAAGATCCTTCCTTTGATTGCAGGGGATGGTAATGAGGCTCTTAATTTAAGCAACAGAAAGAAAACCTGATTTGGTATTACAGTAGCTAAATAGATTAGCTTTTTCAGCAAGCTCCAGAAAAGGAATTTTGGCTTCTCCTCAGCATATTTTTTTGAAGGCATGGTTTTAGTTTGTTTTTTAATCTCCAATTTGTTTTGTTGGGGAGTTGGGCCTGTCAACTCAGCTTCCAAGAGCCAAAACTAACAGTTATTTCCCCAAACAAAGGTTCATTCAGAGAATCAGATTATATGCATTGTGTGCTGTAGCAAAGAGGCAGGCAAGTGAAACAAAAATACTTCTCCACTGAGTGAATGTGTGTGGGACTTGTGCTGAGGCCACGATTGAGCATCTTACTACTTATGCCTACAAAGTAACCCCAGCTGCAGCCCTGGGATACTAACCTCAGACAGAACTAATTTTAAAAGCATTAGGGCAGCTCATTTTCTTGGCTACTTAGTTCATCCTCCTTACCTGAAACCCAGTAGCACACCCCAGCTTTGTGGAGGGATGTTATATTGCCCACACTCCACAAACAACAGTAGGGAGCTTCATGCTGAAGTTACATCAAACATTTTAAAAACCTCTGTCTTGAAGAAAGAGATATTAGAACAGACAGACATTTTTCCATTCATAGAATCACAGTATCTTAGGAGTTGGAAGGGACCTCAAAAGATCATCTAGTCCAACCCCCTGCCAGGCAGGATCACCCAGAACACATCACACAGGAATGCGTCCAGGTGGGTTTCGAATGTCTCCAGAGAAGGAGACTCCACAACCTCCCTAGGCAGCCTGTCCCAAGGCTCTGTCACTCTCACAGTGAAGAAGTTCTTTCTGGTATTTACATGGAACCTCCTATGTTCCAGTTTGCACCATTATATATTAAGAAGTGGTTAAAAAAACCCAAACAAAGCTATTCACTGGCAAACTGAAATTGCAACACCTGCCAAGGAACAGGTTATCTAGACTGACTTCACTCAGGAATGCTGAGGTATCCACCTCCTGAAAAGGAACAGAAAAGTAAAAGATCAGTCATACAGGAGAAGCAAACATTCCTGCCCCAACATAAACCTTCACTTAGTTGTTTTACAAATCAAGCATTATTTTACGTTAAGTTTGGTAGCTTAGTTTCATTTGCATACATGAAGGTTTTTTAGGTCCTGGGCTCTTGCTCTGCTAAGGCCCGTGTCCATGCTGGAATGCACAAGTGGAGGCAGGAAGCGCAGTGCCAGGCTGAGCACCACCCTGGCTTACACCAGCAGACCTGTGCTCTGCCAAGGCAACAAACTGCAGCCTCCTCAGAGAACAGTAAGAGCTGAAAAACTCAAATTTTGCAAGTATCATCACATCTACACTGACAGCTTTTATGCCACCCTTACGTTAGTCACAGAAAGAAGTTTCACACTGTTGTTTCAGCCAAACATTATATGGCCACAAGCTGCTGTATGAAGAGGAAGACTTGCAGACAGCTGGGAAGGACCACTGGAGAAATAGCTGCAACAGAAGCAGGTTTCATGCAAGTTGTGAAGGGGTGAAAAGAGCATGGAAACAGCAGAGAGCAAAGAGGAACATAAAGAGCAGTACAAATATCAAGGAGACATGGAGGCTGTTATGTCCTTCAGCCAGTGTCTATTTAAAGACTCAGAATATTTAGACAGTTTCTCATTTCCAGTCAGAAATCAAAGGATATTTCTAAATATGTTCCTGCTATTCCAACATTTGTCCAACATTGACTCACTTTACTAGAGAGCTGAAACAGAAAGAAAGCAGAAAAAGCAGAAAAAGTAATGTCAGTAATATTGCAATCAAAAGGCTGAGAAACAGGCCTCACCATCACCATCTATGACTGCTAACTCCTGGTCAAAACCTCTCCTTCATCCCTGCTGCACTTAAGCATGTCCTTCTACAAAATCACATACTTTATAATTTCATAGAGCATTAGAACTTTATAAAATGTCACATACTTCAGCTGTTAAAAACCAAGAGCTTCTTCAAAGAAGTACCAGATACCACCATTAAAAGACACAGACATACAGAACTTACAGGCTGCTTTGAGATCCCAGATCAGAGTCAAGGACTTCTACTTTCATTTGCCCAAATCTGAAATAACGAGACAGAGAGCAGCTGCCCAAGGCCACAAAGTATGTCTGTGGCAAAGTGAGAACTGAATGCCACCTGATCATATCCCAGCCACATGCCCCATCCTAGAAATACTACAAGCAAAAGTAAGTTTTAGCATGGATTAGATGTATGTATTTCAATTTACACATTCCCCAGCATGAGAAAATAATTTATGACATATTTTAATATACTCAGTATGAAAATGGAATTAAAGTAACACTGCAAGAATTAAGCTCACCTGCAACTGGCATTATCATTTTATTTGCCATTGCTGTTTCTCAGCTTGTGTTTGGTCAATGAAAATGAAGAAATAATTATTTATATTTCTCCTAGCTGGCTAGATAATTTAAGACAACATTTCTATCTCCCCAGTAAAAGGTTCTCCTGTTTTCAAATAAATGTTAAAATGTTCCAATTTTCTAAACTATTTCTGGGGTCTCCTAGGAACACATCTGTTGGTCAGATATCAGTGTGGGTAAGCATGAAACCTGCTCACAGAACACCAGACAGCTGTTCTCTGCCTGCATGTAGTTCAGTCAGTGTTGTGCCCTGGCCAGAACAACCAGAAAATGAATATTTAGCATCATTCACAAAGTTTTCAAAACTATTTTTAACACAACCAGCTTGAGAACTTTCATTTTGGGAACACAAGCTCTATCCTTTGCCTGAAAGGAGCAGAAGACAAACATCAGCTTTAACATACCTTGTGAGAGTAATCAGATTTTCTTTGCTGCTTATCTTTACCATCTTTCTTTCCAGCTCTCTCCCTGCTGCAAACAGCCATCACACTCAATGTGCCCCTTCTCTCCATCACTCCCTTCCCTTCCTCTCGCCTCCCTGCTGCTCAAACCAGGTTTATAAGATTTCAGTGAGGAAAAAGAAATATTATGTATCTACCAATGTTGCAGGCAGTGTAAGAAGGGTATGGAGTTCAGTTCTGTGATCTTTTCTTACAAAATCTCTGTTAGGAGGTAGGGGAGCTTTCCTAGTGCTATTAACTGTTACAGTGATGATGATCAACATATTGCATTGACAAACATATCAACAAATTCCTATCAGATCAATACATCTGGTTTTCCTTGGGTTTGATGTGTTTCTTGTGCTCTCTAGTGCACAGTGAAAAGTGTCATTTTCAGAACAGCTTCAATATAGAGGGAAATTATCCCTCTCGCTTGTTTCACAGTCTTTTGAAACTTTCCACTTCTTCCTAAAACTTTATTTCTGCCACTGGCTTTTGCTCAGCCTCCTCAGAATCAGAATATTCGTCACAAACAGCTGTTGGCAAGGACCCTCTAGTACAGAGCTAAGAACACTCAGGATCCTTTTGAATGCTAAGGCCTTAATCTAGACTAATTAACCGATCAAGATGCGATGATCTGGGACCTTGTTTTAATACCTAAATTATGGTTCAAAGACTTTTCACACGCGGGGCTTCTGAAAAACCCAAACAAACCGTATCAGCGTGTCAGATCAGCACAGCCCTCTTGAGCAGCACTCGTACTGACAGCAACCCAGGGCTGCTTACCGCGCTCAACAGGCAGAGAAACTCGAAACCGGCACTTCTGCCACGGAGGGTAGTGTAACATTCTCTGCACAACGTTGCGAGCCTATAAATATACCGTGAGACTTCAGGGATCTTATTCTGAAAGCAATTCAGGTAGCTTCTTTAAAAAGCTGAGACGCTCCCCCACCTCTCCTCTGGTGCAACAAAGCTTTCAGAGCAGCTGCCTGCAACCTACTCCCTGCAGCATGAAAAACACCAGACCTCCTACCAAATTTAGTTATTAAAAAGTCCAGACTGCAACTGCACATACAGTTTATTCAGTTTACATAAAAGCTGAGCCAGAAATTACACAAAAGACAGAAGTAGACTAAAGGCACCCTTGTGTTTCCACTAAGGCTACAGAAAGATTAAAAAAAAAATTTGCTAGAAAGATAATGTAGGGAGAAAACCCCTTCCAGAGTGAACATAAAACCAGACTGGAACGAGGGAAAAGAGAGTTTAAAGAAAAAATAAAAGCACCTCTAAAAGGCCATGTGCACCTCACAGACAAGTCCTTAAGAGCTTTGTTGGATCTATGAGCAAACAAACGCCTTGACAATCAATGAGAGGTGAACATCATCGGCCTGTGAAGCGGCAGCTCCTCCTGCCCCACGACAGGAGTGGCCACATCTCACAGCACGGCAGTGAAACTCCGTGGGATTCACCAGTCAACGACCATAGCCTCCCAGGAAGGCTGAACATTCAAAGAACAAGTAGTGGAAGAGACCTTCACCTCTGGGTCACCAGCTCACACAGGAGCTGGGGAAACTTGTATGGAGCACTGGAGGAAAGGCTGTGCCAATGACCCTTCATTAATTAACTGCGACTCGGGCAGGAAGACATGTTAATGCTCCTGACACAATCCTCATCAGGCTTTTCCCAGATGACTCTTGTTGCCCATTTAGGATTGGACAGGCCAAGGGAGATGCCTGGTTCCACACAGAGATGGAGAGATCAGCCTGGTCCTTAGCAAAGTGGCTCCAGTCAAAGCCTTTGATACTTTATAATGATGGTGGGCACGATAATGAGCACAGTCACTATGCACAGCACAGGGCACTGACCAAAGTACTATTGGACTTCCCTTTGTAAAGAGGTATTTCATCCCACTATATGTGATGAGTGTCAGAGAAAGACCTTGGTTTAATTGCAATATAACCTTCTACAGTCATTCCTTTGCTCACAGTAACCACCATGCTTAAATATCTACCAGAAAAGCAGTTCAGAAATTCTCACACCATTCACCCATGCCCTAGTTAAAAGACACAGCTGAACTGACTTACCCCCTTTCCTTACCAAGAACACATTTTTAAACTGACCAAGATGGTTTATGTCCCACAGGAAGTCATGACTTCCCAAATAAAATATATGACAATATCGGCACTTACTGAGTCTTACTACAAACAGAACAAAACCAAAAACCAACCATCACTAACTGACCTTCGCATAAGTCTCTTCTTTGAAACAGTTTTTTTCACATCCTCAAATCAACCAGCCTCAATCTTGACTTTGTAAAGTTCCTTAGAATGCTCAAATGAAAGATAAATAACATTTCTTACACTTTTATAGCTACAGAGAGAGGCAATCTCTCTAAACTTCCTAGGATCTCTTTCCCCCTTTTAAAAAGCCTGCTAGACGCACACAGCATAATCACCACGTGTAGAGGTCAGACCTCACACTTACTCATCTGCTAATAAAAAATGCTAATAAAAATTTTAAGCTCCTTAAGCTCTGCTAAGATTTTTACTGGAGATTTGAGTGCTTCAGGTGTATGGCTGAACACTGAAAATAAAGGGATGCATGCTGGGCTGCTAAACAACAGCCTTCACAGACTAAAATTCATTAGAAATAGTGATGAGTTGGCTTTTATTGCAGATTTCTGTGCATCTACTTCCAGAGTCTCTAAGTTGAACTGTGCTCTTCAATAACATTTGCTGATTTGATAAAGCAAATGAGCGAAGGCTAATCACATGATTCCTATGAAGGGTTAACTGCTTCACACAGCAAGAGAGACAGACCAGAACACAGGAA
>NW_009953404.1:532329-544106 GCF_000747805.2 Chaetura pelagica | reverse complement strand
AGGAATGCCTCTTGTTCCCATGCCGTTTGATTACAGATTACCCCTATGTCATACCAGGAATGACTCAGATCACAGATTCATCCAAGTCACAAACATACAGGCTGTCTGCTTCACAACACAGCAGAATAGCCAGTGCCTTCAGGCAGGCAGTTAGGGAAGGCAGCAGCACAGAACGAGGCTGCTATCACAGAAAGCAGCCATGCAGCGACACCAACCAGCCTTATCTGCAGCTTCCAGACCCAAACACCACTGCCATTCTCTGTCCCATGCTCCCTGAAGAAAACATGTTCCTGTACCAAGCAAAAGCTGTGAAATGAGAGCACGCTAAAGCTGTAATTTTTAGAAGGCAGAAGACAAGTCTCTTATTTAGAAGAAAAAAGGTGACCAATGAAAACGCTGCCTAGATTTTTTTTCACAGGTGATACTCAGTGCTTAGCTTGCTCTAGTTCTGGGTACCAGACCTGGTCTGTTTTGTGGAGAGCTGTGAGGGCACCCACACAGGTTGGGCCCAAGGTCCAGCTCTCCCAGTACTCTGTCTGCAGCAGAAGACATAGGCTGTTGACTTATAGCCCCTCTCAGCTGTAAAGGAAAATCATACTAACTACTGTATTAACTTCCTCCCTAAAAGCAGAGATGAAAGAACCACATTATTCCCCCTTTTGCTGTGTTTATAGACATCCCTTTTTTTTTCTCCCCACAAAGTTGGGTGAGTTGAATATGTATATTGATTTGACAGGTCTCTGCTTTGAAAAGAGAAGAATGATGACATTTTTAATAGAGAACAGCCACTATGGTGGCTACTGCAAGGACTCAATGTCCCAGCTTTTGAATAGATTGCTTCAGGCTCTCAGCTGTTTCGCAATCTCTCTATTTTCAGTAGGTTTTAGGTGTCCAACATGGTTGTTAATTACTTTAAATAAGCACAGCTTTATCCTTGATGGTATCTGTATCTCCAATCACATCAGTTCTCTCAACACTAGGTTCACTTGAAATAAGCTGACAACATGCAAAGAACTCTTCTGGCTCTGTAGCAGATATAAGTATTTCACAGCAATATCTAAGTCCTTTGACTTAGTCCTTCCTCTCTACAAGTTCCACATCCTCAAACCCAGAAAAGTAATTTTTGTGTGTGTTGCCATGTCACTAACCTGGTTCCCCCCAAACCCTCTCAATTTCCTCTCAATTTTCATTCTCAAAAGCTGTGTTATAAAGAGCAAAATCAAGTTTTCCTTTTCACTGCTTGATGCTTTCCCACACCTACCATGCCACCACCCTAGTTTATATTCAAGTTCTCACCACCTCCATCCTGTCAGGGACAGATGTTTACCAAGCAAACAGAAAGCTGGACTAAGCTGAAGCATCTGTGCACATACATAATATACAGGAGGTTGAATGTATACAGGGAAGCATTTATACCTTCTCTGGACACAGCACAAAGTAAGCTGACATGAGAAGCATGGTGTAGACCTTCATGAGCTGCTAAGACACAAGCAAATTTCAGAGCCCATTCCTGAATCCATAATGCAGCTCAGCACAACTAGGACTTTGCTGCATTGCCTCTCACTCAAATATGACTAGTTGTCCTACTGCAGGTAGTCCTCACCGCAAATATTATTAGCAGAGCTTGACTTGTCATGGATACACTTACACTGCTACAGTTTCTATACAAACACTCAGAAAATAATCACAATGAGCAGAGATCAACCATCCTAGAATATAAATTATATAATTCTTTGCTCTGAGAAATGTGGCAGCAGATAATATCCAGAGCCATTGATTGGCTGATCAGGAATGCAGTAAGATGTTCCACTGGCCTCTTCCTGTTTGGCACTTGTGCCCTTACAGCTGCCAGGTGCACAACACAGATATTTCCCTTTTGACTTTTTTTTCTTTACTTTTCCTTTTTACATGCATGCCCTTCCTTTTTTACCTTGTTGATCACTTCTGCCTCTGACATGCTGCAACGTGATAGTTTTCAATAACTATCACAAGCTACGTTGTGTCATGCTATAACTCCAAAAGCAAAAGTCTGCATAATAACAAAGATCATGAAGAGCAGCCATGGACTTCAAAGAATCACAAAAAACTGAGAAGCTTTTCCACAAGTCATGCTCCATTTAGTCCCTGTCCCTTTGGGAATGGTGTAAATAGTGAAAGCAAAAAGTGAATAATTTTAACAGGAGCATAAAATAATCTGGATACAAGACACAGCAAGAAGAATTCAGCAGAATGGCCTGTGGTGTCTCACATGCACATTCACATGCATGCACAGCTGCTGGATATAAGTAAATGCAGAGAGCCTAAGTTATTTTTAGGTCTATTGTGAAACCCCACTGTCACTTCTTTCCAGCTGCTCCAAAGACACACCACCACCATCACACAGGCCAGGGCTGTGTATGCTTGCTCCTGATTTGATGGTCTGAGTCTAACCCTTGCCCTGCATTAGAATTTTACTGGGTAAGAATTCAGCCAAGGCAACAGAGCCCCTGGCATAGGCAGGGCCCTGTGGACAAGAAGAATGTTTTGGACAACCAGCTTCTGTGGGCTGGGAAAGTGGTCTGGCTGTTGGATAGAGAAGTCACTTGCATTTGCTGCATCCCTGCTAGAGGTCTCATAGCCATGCTGGTCAAGGTCCCTTCAGTTGATGTGTCCTTGAACTGCTGCAGGCAGAGCACCCGTTACTATGGGACCTTGAGGGACGGGAGAGTAAACAAAGTCAGAGAGTGAAGCAGAGGCCAGAATTTCAAGTAAACATCCCATGCTAGAGAGTTCTGAAAACAATGAACTTGACAGATTCCAGCACCAAAAGTGTCCTTGGAGGCTGTGCAATGTTTGATCTTGTTATGCAGATATATCACTTAAAAAAGAACCCTGCTGATATATGAGGACTAACAGGCTTCACTGCTGGAGACATCAGTGAAAAGGCCTCATCCTGTTTATGGATGTTCCTGCAGATCTGTTCTCAGCAGCAGTACAAGATGCAACATGAACTCCTCAGGACACAGCAGTTCTGTACACTTCTGGCACAGCTCCAGGGCCAAGCTCCTGTATTTACCACCACCACTCTGATAGGAGTAAGGCTCTGGTGTTCAAATGAGCTTTCCACACAGTTGCCTCACAGTTGCCTCCAGAGTCTCCACATAAGCAGGATTCTTTTAGAAGAAAACCAGTGTAGATGTGGCATAAGAAGCAAGCAGTGCAGAGGAACACACACACACAACACAGAGGGTTCAGAACAGGGCAGACTAGCAAACTGTTCCTTTCCCCCCAGATCTGCAGGGCCCAAGTATAAACAATGCAGCTGCTGTCTCATTCCCAAAACTAATAATGGCAATCCTCTTTCTCAAGAAGGACAAACCTATTACACAAGAACAAGGCTATCTGGATCTTCTCCTCAACCCCTTGGTCACCCTTAAGGCTCAACTCCTCTATTCTTCCTCACAAACCAACTGCAGGTACTAGTAAACCCCACCTAATGCCAGCAAAAATAAGACCACCCTTCCATCTCCCAACTGAGATGGAAGAAGCTTTGCCACACTCACGCAGACACAAAGACATAGCAAGAATCAGATCCTTGTACTTGTACAAGGACAACTCTTTACAGATTAAAGGGAGTAGATGTCTCAAAAGCTTTCATCCTTTGCTCCTTCAGCTGAAAGCAGCTTCAGCTCTTCTGCTCTGACCTGTCCCCTCAAAATTCATAGAATCAGAGTCATGTCCTTCAGCTAACTGGAGTGGCATGTTCACTTTGTGAACAAATGTCTCCCTGCAGAAAGGGTCATGCCTCACATGGCAAGTGAGAATTTGACAGTTCAAGGAAGAGCTGTCCATTTAGACTTCCAAGGACAACAAAACAACTTTCCACAGATGAAAAATCCAAATTTCTCCATGAATAATACAGCTCCTGTTGTTCTAAAAGCCAGAGGGCTTTCTAGGTTCTCCACAAGGCAACATGAACAACGGACTCAGAAATACAGAGCTGACGCTCCCGATATTCAGGCTTCCTTGGCTCCAGCACCAGGAGAGCAATGATGCCTCTCAGAACCACAACTACCAGTCATGGCACAGAGCAGCTCAGGGAACGCCACAGGCAGTCAGCAGAACACTGCCTTCCAGATGCATTATGATTACCATTAAAAATACCAGCCTGGTTTTATTACCCTGTAATTTGCATCTGTACGGTTCTTCATCAGTTAAAATGGCCAGCAGCGTTTCTAACAGAGGTATCAGAGGCACATCTTCCTCTTCCCCTCCTAAATCTTTTTCCAATTTGTCTCCTTTACTATTTAAGTTTGCAGTTGAAGTGTCATCTCTGATAGGCCTTCCTCTCAGACTCCTACACGAGCTCACTTGTAAACTTCGTGCCTTTGTTTTCCGTTTCAAAAAGACGAGTAGACACATCTGGGTCTCTGAAGGGCTGAGACTGTTTTGATCATTTTTACAAGGGAGAAAGGGAGGAAAAAGTAGTTCACTGATTTATCTAAAATCAACAAGCCAAGAAACTAAGGGCTAGTGAAAGGCTTTGTGCTTGTGTCACAAAGTAAATAAGCTGTGGCAAACACACACTAGAACATTTCCGATGGCGACTACTGCTTTACTTACAAAGAGGTGTCTACATTAATTATATTATGAATGGCACCAAGACAGTCTGTTTTAAGTTCAAAACAAATAATCAAAACTGACCTTCCAACTCCCACTTGAGCAAACAAACAAAAAATTGTTTTGAAAAGACCATGTTTAGAATTTCTATTCTAGTACTAAAACTATTAAAAGTGATTTTTGGAAAATCTAACTTTTCCTAACCCCATTTTTCAAGCCTTCCTGCTTCAGAAACTGTGACAACAGTGTAACTCTAGCTTGCACTAACAACAATCAGATACAGGTTTTTCCATCACTGTCTGAAACACAAAGAACCAACTCTATTTTCTTTGGAGGCAACTAAAACAAGTACTTTTCCTAATCATCTTCATAATTGTTTTATAGACGTGGTGAAGGTTTCCTTCCCAGACTGGAAGGAAAATTGTATGAAAGCTGTAAAATATTTCTATAGCCATCAAAGAGTTTAGAAAGCTTGTCTTTTTCCTCAGAAGTAGCTTAGAAGTTTTGTCTTTAAAGAAACTGCTTGTGCCAGTGATGTTAAAATATCAAAGGACAGACCAGGGAAACTGTAGAGGCAATTAATTTCTGCATACAAAGGAAAGGAAGTATCAAGCATATAGCCTTAAGTCTGTTAATTAAAAATTAAATACCAGATTAAACCCAAACTGGTCTAAGTTTCTAAACTGATAAGGTTTTCTGTTCTTGTTTAGTTTTAAAAACACAAACCTTTCTCTCTAACAGCAAAAGGACACAAGACAGCATTAGAAGCCAAGCCAAGAAATCCAGCTCTCCTGTCCTCATTTCACTATGCAATCATCTGTGACTTCCGTATCTGGGTCCATCTAGTTCACTCTCTCCCTCTATCAGGCTCTCCCTCCTGAAGTGCTTCCTGTCTAACTCCCCTATCACAGATCAAAGCACTGAGGAAAAAGCTCGACTTCTTTGACTCCAGCCACACTTTCAGTCATCTACCCTTACTTTCCATACCACCTCCCCTTTCATATCCACTTCTCCTGCCCTTACCAGCTCTACACCAGCACTGTGTCTCCTCCCCAGCTCCTCATTATTCATTCACCTTCACCCTTTTTTATCAGATCTCCTCTGAGTATAACTCAGTCTCTTTTCTTCTCCACAAGGTTCCATCATCCACAGAGACCTTCTTTTCCTTGCTGCCGTCCCATCCAACCCTGCTGCTGAACATTTCCTCATTCACCCATGGTCAGCCAGTTTGTAACCCAGGCTTCAAGCCCACTCAGTCAGCTGGAAGGTCATTTGTTTGACTTGAACTTCACAATAACTTACTTTCTTTTCTTTTTTTTTTCTTGTTTTCACCCCTGTGACCTCCTCCTTCACTACCACCACCATCCAGCCCACTATGTGGCTTTGTCTTGGCCCTTCTGATTCATTCAAAGATCCCCTTCACTCCAAATGTGAGTGTGCTTCTGGCTTCACTCCTTGCTCTCTCAGCTCATCCTTCTCTGCAAAAGATCTCCAAGTACTGATATTAGGGGAAAAATTCCACTCACACAGAACAACTGCAGAGTTTTCTCTCTACTTCAAGCCTGTCCATTTCTGCATTAATTTAAAATGCCCCTCTGACATCTCAGAAATGCCTGGCCTTCAGCTCAATATAGCTACAAAGATCCTTTTATTTCTCCCCAACACTTTCCAGCTTGCTGCACCACTAGATACCCCTTTGTTTGATTAAGACTAATCATAGTTTTAGGATACACAGACAGATAAGCAGCTGCTGCAGTGACTGTATATCAGTTCTGCCTTCCAAAAGCATGGATTTTTTTTTTTTCCCACACGGGAGAGTAACAAACAAGAATGATTCAGTGACCTACTAAAGGAGCATGTGGAAAAACATGAGTAAAGCTAAGACCTGAATTTCAGGTTTCTTGGCTTTAACTCCTCTTTCCACTCAGCAGAAATAAATTAAAATGAGTAAAAAGGGTAAGAAATGGAAATCAATGTGCTAATTTCTGTTGCCATCAAACTCTACTTCATTCAAAGCACATCGTAATCATGCAACACAAAATCTTCACTAGAAGTAATTCCAAATCTCACAGTTCAGCCAAGCTTTTTTCAGACCACGCACAAGTTTTTGAGAACCGGCAATTTGAGGACAAACTAGCTCCTTCTTCCCTATTTCAGCAACCCATCAAAATTAAGATTATGAAATCATGTTGTAATTAAGCCAGAAAATAACATCTGTTTACTGTGTGAAAACACAAGAGAACTACAAGAAAACATGTAGATTAAATGGTAAATCAAAATATGATATCAACAATGCACTTTTTTCATTAAAAATGTGCCTGCTGTGCACCAAACTTCTGCAGTAACACCCTACACAGTGAGGTCCACAGAAACCACTAAAAGATTGTGAGCTGCAGAGCCACCAAAATAGCTAGAAGCAGAACAAAAAAATTGCCCCTGTGTCTAAATCTGTCTACAAAAATTGTCTTTTTATCCTGTAAGTCATGTGGAGCCCTAGAGACACCAACACCTTAATTTCAACCAAGGCTTTTTCACACTACCACTATTAAATGTTTACTTTGGCAAAATAAATGCATCTTTGAAACAAGAACAGCTCAGCGATCTTTCTACAAACCCTTCTGAGGCTCAAGGTTGCAAAGGCGGAATTTAAAAGTGCGTCTTACATAGAGCTTAAAAGCTTGTGACTATATCAAGCATTTGACATAAGCAAGGTAAGAGGCTCAGTAACAATGTCCTCATTCATACTGCCCTCAGAACATAGCATCCTTCCTTTGAAATGACCCTTAACCACAAGTACTTGTAACACAGCAGCTCTGCTCGAGTTAAGGCTCAATTCATAGGATGAATGCAGGTGTTTTTATCAGAGTTGTTTCTACAGGCAGTATGTAAAATATATATAACTAAATCCTGGAAGTTTATAATCTCAAACGTACTGTCACCATAGCTAAGAACTTCCCAAAACACACACTGCATTAACAAAGAATATATAGCAAAGGTGCTTTAGGAACAAGCTGATCCCTCATGTCAATGCACTGAGGAAGACAATATTTTTGGCTTACATCTATATGAAGGGGTCACATTGCTAAAGAGGAGAGATGAGATCTAGAAATGACTCGGCAAGCTTTTCAAAAGGTAGCTTTTGTCAGGGTTCCCAGAGCCCACTCTCCTCTTCCATGCAGCTGTAATCACATAGATCCAGAAATGTTTAGACATGTATCTGAAGCCAATGTTAACACTCTTACTTAAAGTACAACACCTGGCATGTTCCTTAAGTTCTTATTAGAAGGTGAGAGAACTCTGAGGCTACTTAATAATAAATGAGCCCACAAAGTCATCTTCATTTACCCTATCATACTCCACCACTAAGTAAGATGGACATCAACTAACATAATAACATGCAACAGAAGCTTAAAAAGAACACCAACCACAGTGAGTGTGAGTAGTATCTTTAATAATTCCTAAAATAGAGCTTGTGTTTGTTTACACGACGTACATGACCACACACGGCTGCCTGGCCCATCCTCTCAGCTGCAAAGATCTTAAAAGAGCACTGCAAGACAGGAACCGTCATAGAGAAAATAAATTACTTACAGGGTCCCAGAGCTTGATCAACCTCTTCTTTCCTTATAGGGCATGGATGAGACAGAGTGGGTCAGTACTAAATGAGGTCTGCACTGTCACATCCACTTCACAACTAGATAAAGTAACTAAAGAAACAAAGTAAATTCCTTTTCTCAGGACTAATGCATTGGATTTCCTACTCCCTGCAACGACTGCACGAGTCGTTCCAGTGATTTACCTGGCTGCCATCTCTGCATCAAAACCCTGGAGATAAACTACCACAGTGCCACTGAATCCTACCACACATTTCTCCACATGCAGACTTTGGAATACACAGATCTGTATTTCCAAATACACGTCCACGTTTTGGACCTTAAGGTCACTTTGGAATACACAGATCTGTATTTCCAAATGCATATGTCACGTTTTGGACCTTAAACAAACTGTATGACATTGTTCCCAAAGCAGAGCTTTCCACTGGGAAGTCTAACAGCCCCATATTCCAGCCTGCTAGGCCAATAAATGGTTTACAGTGCCTTTTCATAAAGCATAATTTTTCACTTCCCATGACTCCCCAGCTGCATTCTACAAGGAGCTGAACATTACTCTTCTGCTGAAGTCAACAGCTCTCTAAAATTAAGAGAAAAAATTCAGTCCCAGTCTCAGAAAAAAACTGCATGATATGCTGTGGTCAGAACATCTCAGAATACGCTTCAGTTTGGGGAAGTCATTTTTGGGTAATGTAATTATTTGGATAATTGTAAAGTTATTAAAGGGCTTTACTAAATTAAATATCAAGATTACATATCACTTGACTTAATTCTGCTTAATAAGCACTGCAGGCCACTGCAGGCATAGTTTCTTATTAGAATGAACAGCATCAAAGGTCATTTTCATTTCAAAAAGCACATTTTAAAAAAATCTTTTGCCTTTAAAGTGTCCTGCCTGCCACAGGTCAATTATAGCAACCTACACACATCAAGACCTGCAAGGTCACAATGGTTCAAAGGGCTGAGATGAAGGAGCTGAAGAATAAAACTGGGGTTCTTCTACCCTCCTCAGTGTGGTGCAGTTCCCACAATAAATCTCACAAGAAAAACAGATGACATTTAGATAAATGCCCATGTGATACCTTTTGTAAACCCTGGTGTTTATAAGTAACTTATTGATTTAGAAGATTGTTTTAATCTCCTAACTGTACGGAGGAGTATGCTGTGGTCATATTTTCCCTTGTGAAATGGGTCATCTGAAATGAGGATTTTCAACCTCCACAACTGGACATGTGACTGAAACAGCTATGGTGAAAACTAAACTCAGGTTAGCTTGTACTGCTCAAAGGCATGAGACAATCACTTTCTTCATGTTCAGAAATAACTTTTTAATTATAAGAAGTTTGACAGCACAAGGCCATATTAAAGTATTTTAAATATTTGAATATATAATATTATTTTAAATTACACTACAACTAGAAGAGCTCAGGCTACACTGTGTGTCCCAGCGTGGTACAGCATAAACTGGGTCACTTTCACACATAAACCATCCCAGGTTAACGACCCAGGTAATCGAGAAACACTTTGCTTTCTAGCTCGTTGGTAAAGCTCATGGATACCACCCAGTATCGTGCTTCTTTTTGAAACTTTAAACACTGAAATACTAGCATTAGGTGTCAAATGTAAATAAATATTGCACGCCAATGCCAGTCTGTGACAGCAACTTCCTTGTTTTTGTATTCAGCAAAGCTGCAACACCCCAGCTCTAGAAACGTGACGAGTTACCTCACACCCCTTGTTGCTGCTTCTGCAACAGCCACAGAGCAAAACCCACACTGCTTCACCTTCAGGTTTCACAGTTTTTGGTGTTGGTTTCCACCACCCCCCAGTTTTTTCCTAGAGGGAATTTCTATCCAGCAAAGGCAAGATGAAATCTGCACGATTTGTCAATGCTAGACCAGACAATCATGGGAAAGACACAGCTGAGGAGGCAACAGCAATGGAAACATCCCTGTATGCCCACCAGTGCTTCTCAGATCAGACTGGAAGGACAGCACAGAAGACAACATTCCCTGAAGAGGATACAGACAGACAGACTTCTAGTGAAGAAAGGTTCAACCTACATGCTTAATTAATCATTGGTTAAATGGAGATGACTCCTCATGTCATACCCACGTCCATCACCCCAAATTAGACTTCCCAAAATTATTTTAACCCTTTTTAGACACAACCTTATAACTAGTTTGTTAGGCAGATTTAAAACATTTATCACAAAGCCAACAGGTAATCAGGCTGAGCCTGGGCAGGGTGTTTCATGGTTGAAACTAAGCAAACCTTAAGGTATGCAAGTACAAACATACCAAGAATATGCTTTCTTTTGGTAGCCTCTAAGAAGGTATTATCTGCACCTTGCCTTATACTACCAACAAGCAGGATAAAATTATATCTCCTAAAATAAATTTGGTGCTTAATTTATACATGTACATCAGAGTCTGGTATTGCTGAATTAGTATCACAGAATTATTTCTTTGCATTAGATGTGATCCTGGGTTTCAAAATCCCAAGGATACACTAGTGGAAGCACAACATAAAATAAAGCTGACAGCGGCAGATGAGAAGAGACACATGAGAAGTCTAGTTCTGTCCCTTTTAATACCTGTGGTTCCTTGGCATGTTCCTCTCAGCTTGTACAATAAAGGCAGACTGGTTGGGTTTTAGTCAAGTTTTACATTTTTATTCTTTTGTAAATGCAAAGAATTTGTGTCCATTGTTGTACACACATCTGAGATTCACTCTCTTGCCAGTAACTAATAACTTGCTTGGTAAAAATTATCAAAATGAAAAGATCCCTTACATACATTTTCTTGCTAACTGTACAGAATGCATAGTTCTATTGTTTCCTCTTCATTGAGCAATACTTAAATAGAAGAATTTGGGGTAGGCAAAGTAAATTTTCTTTCAGCAAGCTAACATGGTTCCTATGAATGAAAATAAATATTTCTGTTGATATGCTCAGGGGCATTTTCCAATATCTCTTAATCAACTTCCAAAATACGCTCAAGGAGGAACATCAAATTGGATTCAATTTCTGCTGTATCACATGGAACAAAAGACTCAAGCAGGCATACATCTTCTCAAAACACTTCTACCCCATAGCTCTGCCTCCATTTTGGATGACAGACAAAGGGAGTAAATGCGAATATAAATGTCTTATTAAAGAGATTAAAAGCAAACTGAAGTCTGAGCAAAAGGCGCAGATAAACCCAGGAAGTGCTACTACCAGCTGCCACCACTGGAACAAAGGAAACAATGACAGATCTCACTTTCTTGAATTGGTTGTAAAAATTATACTTGGGGGAGGGAGAAAAAAAAAAAAAGGAAAAAAATTGGCCGGTTTTCACCCAGACCGGAGCTCTTTTTACATTGCCCTTTAAGGATTTCTGCCGAGGCTGTTCAGCACTACATGTTTCCACTAACTCCAAAGCCTGCCGGGGAGATGCTGAGCATTCTCCAGTGCCAGGCAGAGCCCGCAGAGGCAGCGCTCATTCCCACGCCGGGAACGAGCTCCCACTTCCCAACCTCACCCCGATTCCTCCCCTCCCCTCCCGGCCCAGTGACAACCTCCCC
>NW_009953404.1:518614-530851 GCF_000747805.2 Chaetura pelagica | reverse complement strand
CCTGAAAACCCCCCCGGAGCCCGCTGTGCCTCAGTGGGAGCAGCAGCCCCGTGGCTCTGAGGGCTGCTTGCCCTCCAGGCAGCCCCCCCAGGCTGCCCTCGGGTCACAGGAGCTCCTGCAGGGTTCGCACTGCCCCACGCAGACAGAACCAGGCAGCTCTTGGCCACAAGTGACACCTTCCCCTCACAGCACTGCGCGGCGCGGCACCCCGGGCTCCCCGCTGCTACCAGGCCCTGCTGTCACACACCTGTCCCGGCCTGTCCCAGCTCCTCCCGGGGGCTGCTGGTTTAAACAACCCAGAGGGGCAATTCCATCCGGCAGGAGAAAGCCAAAGGGCTTAAAAAAACATTCCTAAACTGACGGGATTCTTACGAACGTGAGAAGATGCAGAGGAGAGCCCAGAACTGGCTGAAGAATGTTGATTTGATAGTGACTGTGCTAGGAATATTTAATGGATTTAAAGTATCCTTAATGCAGCAAATGGCTTGCTGTTTTCCAGAAGCAGTCTGCAAGAAGCCAGGGCAACTACAGAAGTAGCTGGAGACCTGCAGCAGCCACAGCTGGAGGGATCAGACTGCAATTGCAGAGAAAATCTCAGGACAGGGAGCTTCTCCTGCCAGCCTGGTGACTCACACCTCACCCACATACCTGCTTGGTGGCAGGTGTACAGTAAGCACAGTTGTTCCAGGGGAAGTAAAGATCGGATTTGATCCTTCCCAAAAGCATAAAGGAAGCAATGGATCCTGTAGGTCGACATGAAGGCACAGCAATAGGGGCAGTAGATGTGTTAGGCTGGGGAGAAAACAGCAGCTTACAATAAGAAACCCCATATATATTTCTGTACGTATACACAAAGTCAAGAGAAAAGATCTCTAGCTTGCCCTGTAGAGCAAACCAGAAGAGCAACTGTATTCTAGATAGCATACTCCAAAGCATTTATATTCAATTACTTAAATTCTCTCAGTTCTGGATCTCTCACTTAAAAGAAAATAAAAAACAAAACAGGCTCTTCTACATAGTCATCCTCAGGAGCCTGAACATTACATTGCCACATGCTACTTCTTCAGCTCTGCAAAACCAGAAACAAGATCAAGGGATACTCAAAGGACAGAGACAGCAAGTCTTGGGCGTGATTCTCCATCAGAGGCACAAACTCAAGACAGATCACCATGTTTTGGGAAGGAGCATTAGGTCAAATACTTCCCTACATATGAAAGGAGCACTAAATAAGGCATGAGCACATCATGTGAGGGATATGTTAGAAATCTTTACAAATCAAGACTACCACTCAGCTCTTAGCATATGACTAAAATTAAGAAAAGGCCACAGTCTTTTTAGCTTCAAAGCTGGTTATTGCTACCTTATATTAAAGTTGGTTCTAAAAAAAAATAATAATATAAATAAAAAGCTATCTCCCAGGAAGGCATTCTGACCAGGAGTACTTTAAATACAAAAAATGAAAACATTTCAAAACAACATTCATAATTTTACAGTATCCAAGTCTTACATGTAGTTGGCTAAGAACTACACCTGAACTCAGAAAATCATAACCACACATCAACAGCAGCGCTGTATACAGTCCTTCCATGACAACAACCTGTACATTTACCTCACAAAAATGTAAGCCAGCCACATGTGCCTCCTTCTGGATGAAAACAGGGGGTAACTTGTTAAATAAGGTCACTAGGTAGCAATGCAATTTTCTAAAAAGAGTTAGCAGCACACGAAACGAGCATTTAAACCCAGAGGTAGCAGTCGTAAGCTGTGACTAAGGTTTGATGCAGTTCAGGGTTTTCTCCTCTAGTTACCCTCAGTGCAAATACTACAGTTGCAAGGAAAGAGGCATCCCTTAAAATACATCCAGTTATTTTAGAGACAGACCTCTTCCTTTGCCTTTTTAAGATCTGGATTTAGGTGACCAGCAAGATGCCAAGGCTCCCAGCTATCCTTTCCTCCTCCACAGTAAGAAATTCCAAGATGCACAGGGGAACACTAAGGGCCCACAGCAGCATATTCAAGTATGCTTTTTGTTACCATTTTTTGAGGTTTTTTTAGCAATCTGCAGGGCAAGGTGAAACACAGGCCACCATCTTCTGGTGATGTTCCTTCAACAGCACGGGCTTTTAGCACAGGAGGAGACAGCCATTTACCAACTTAGAATCCACTGTAACACACACAGAGAGACATTAAAGCTGTTTAAAAATACACCCTCAGTGTACTCCACAACACTTAGTGGTAAGAGATTATCCTTTTAAATCTACAGACGGGAAGATAAACCTTCCCATTCTGCACAGGAGCTCAGGGGATCTTCCTGATGCCTCAGCCTGTGGGGCTGTCTGCAGGCACTGGGAGCCCTGCCACCCCATAACCATTCCCCTGGCTCCTCTGCCTCTCCTGCTCCCAGGCAAACCACAGGGCCAACCTCCAGCTCCTGCCCTGCTGGGCTGCTGCTCACTCCTTCACCAGCACACGCCTTACCTGTTCAGATGCCTTTAATTCTGAGGCTCATCTTGAATTACATCCTCATTTCTACTTGTTATTTTCTCTCTCTCCAATTCCACCCTATATAGAATTCCTTTGTATAAGTCTGCTGATTTAATTCACTAATGCAGAGAAGAAAAAAGCCTAACTAAACCAGGTAGTTTTCTTCCCAGGTTAGCAAATTTAAGCAGCTGATGACAGCATGCTCCGAGCACCCCTGTGAAGGCACCAAAACCAAGCTGGGAGCAGGCAAGCTGGCTGCAGCTCACCCTTCTGGTAGTTATGAGCCAGCAGGCAGCTCAGCTGCCAGTGAAACTGAGGGCTACTTTGGGACTGAGCACACACAACACTAAAAATAAGCTGGACACATTATATCCATCTTGAATGTAAAGAATCTTTCCAAAACTCTGTAGTAGTTTTACCCTTGCTAGCACCAGACCCAAGCATGTTTCCAGCAGCTTGTTCCCACTTCTGCCCTCCTCCCTCCAATCTGAGTTACCACAACACACAAGCTGAGAGCACCAAGCCAACATAAGCACCTTAAATTACCAAATTATTCCACAGTTTACTGTAATTATGTTGGCCAGATCTATTTGTTTGCTGTTGTTACAACAAACTGCTCCCACCCCGCTTCAGCATCAAGACACCTCTGATGCACCCAAAGGTGAATCAGTGTATAAGTTACCAAATAAGACACCACCATAGAATGCACATTTAAAAATACCATTTGTAAAACCAGAAATTTATTGTAAATTAAAAAAACACCAAAAACTAAACATCAAAACCGAACAAATTGAGATTGTTTCTTGATAAAAATTATTCACGCAGCATTCATGTTGTGTTTTTTCAATTTTATTTTTGAAATGAAACCATTGTACATTGTACAAACCATAACTACCGATGGAATAAATAAGTGAAAAATTATACTGCTGTACAACACACGCACACACACAAATCATAAGATGGAAAACGATTAGGTATTGAAGAAAACAAAATTCTTTACACCTCCTAACAGGCCCTTAGATATAAAGAACATTCCAAAACATGACAAAGTTTATGTATGAAGATAGCCACCCAAAACCAATATTTTATACTGCCTTGTTGATTAATTTTTTTTGTTGTTGTTTTTTAAGTGCCAGCACTTTTTGGAATGTTTAACAACTACTTTCCCAAGCATAAAAATTCCAAGGAATAGTTCTGCTATAAAATGTTTGGCTGAGTAAATCGCTTATTCAGAAGGCCTTCCCACATGTTCCATAAACTCAGCTAATTTACTTGCTTGCTTCTAGTTTTTTTTTCTTTTTCTTTTTTTTTCTTCTTTTTTTCTTTTCTTTTTCCTTTATTATTTTTGTTTGTATTTATTTGTAACTGAAGCTCCAACATTCAGCATTGTAGCAAGGAAGCACTTCTGGATATTTGCACTATTTCTAAAACATCAGCTGTATGAGAACTTTCAGTCATCTTGAAGAAAATTACATCTCTCCTGCTTTCAATAAATCTTTTTACAGTGAGTTCATAAAACAAGTTTCTGTTAGAGATAGGTCCAAGCCAAAAAAAAAAAAAGCTGGATTTAGATTTGATTTCAAACCTCAGGTCGATTTGAATTCCATGTTCTGGTTTGGTCCCATCTGTACTTTCTGGCATTAAAATGTGTTTACTCACATCTGTTGGCCCATAAATGTTATCAGGCACTTCAAAAAAAGACTAATAACAGTCTTATACACTATTTTGGATTTCTTCATATCAGATAATGTCAGTCTCTTCCCTAAGAGACTGACAATAACAGGTTTAAGGAACCCAAATCTATCTGCTTGTTCAGTTGTCTGTTGTCACTAGAATCTCTGGTTAAAAAAACCCAAAATTCTGAATGTATTCTGTGTAAGCTGTAAATAAAGCATTACTACTTTAGAAATAAAGCCTCTAGGAATATGGTTATGATGCCTTGTCTTGTAAGCCACAGAACAACGAACAGTTCTGAGCAGAAGCCACAGGAGAGAAAAAGAAGTTTGTAATTAAACCTGTTGATGTCAATAATGCCAATAAATGCTTCTATCTAATGAAAAATTTGAGGTATTTTTAGTGCTATTTATATATTTTATTTCTTCCTAAAGTACAGGAATTAGTTTCTAAACAAAAAGTCTATTTACTCCCTTGGAAACATCTACAAAATGAAAATTAAAGACTTGCTGCGATGCACCTGAAGATAGGGACTAGTAAACATGACTACTTGTCAAAGGTGGCATCAGATTTGCTTTGTTTTAGCATTAAAAACAACAGAAAAGTTAGCAAATCAAAAATATTTTAAAGTTTGAATCTTTCTAAATTTGCCCGTTTCATATATCAATAGAACTTCTCACAAAATATCACTTAAATCTGAATGCAATATACATACAAATCAATCATCATTGACCAGTTATCCACATTTTAGGCATACACACAATTCAAGAGAGAATTCTACCGTTTCATTGCATATATTGTGCAAATACAGTTTTTGGCTCCTCATTTCCTTATTTTCAGGATGTTAATGGACTTCATGATCAGACCAGAAATCCCAAAAACTTATTAGGGAGCACACTGTTTTCATGAATGATTTGCAATCGAATTTTATTCAGTGAAAATCCAAAAACGTTTTATTTGCAACATAAAGGAAAAGCTCCGAAACTGAGTGTCATATGTTGTTTGGAGTTCAATCCCACAAACATCTTATGGAAGGTCAGTATTGGCTCCCCACTCCTCCCTCCCCCACCTCCCCATTGTTTTCCATAATAAAGTGGTAATTGCAAACTCAATGCAGTAGTCTAAGTGCAAGCCATTTTCACTATTGGAGAATTCAGAAATAAATAAGCTTAATGAAGAGCTAATTATGAAAATGTATCAACTGGAAGCCTTTTTTCCCCCCCCCCATTTAAAAAAGTATTTACAGTTCTTAGCTTACAAACTATATGCAACCATTTTCATAGCTGTGAGATTATATTTGAAATTACAAGTTCCATCTCCTACAGAAAGCCAAGACAGAGTAAGGGCCTGATCCTGCAATCCCTCGGTATGTTTGTGTGTGTGTGTGTGTGGTGAGAAATAAGCACTTCCCACCAACACCAGGGGTTTATAACCAGAAGTTCACTCTGGAAGTACAAAGCCCACTGTAAGATCAAGCCCTTGTGACCTGGAACAGATGGTTCTGCACTTCTAGATGCCACAAATCAGAGGGAGTTGCACATACTTGATGCCTTTACATCAAGTTCAGCATAAGCACATTTCAACACAGCTGGGAAAGAAGGAATTCTAACAATGATGTAGGGACTGTGGATACAACAAGACTTATTTACAAGACTTGCTGAAAGAAAAAAAGAAGAAATCCCAGATACAGTATTAACCTGGATCACAGAAGTAAACATCTTATGAAGAAACAGTACAATGAAATCCAGTTCAGTGAAAACATGATATCCAAAAAGACCAACTGAAAATAAATTCACTGTGCATCAATCCCTTTGATCCTATTTATGTACATAGTGGAACTTTTCTGTAAAGCACGTTGTACCCAGTACAGAGATCTGGACCTAATACATTAAGTATTTTAACTGCTGTGTTATAGTATATATTCAGATCTGGACTACAAATGGTAAACAGATCATGTTAACTTCTGATGAAGTTAAGTATTTAGAAGACCAAATTTACAGTTGCGAATGCCATGCATTCAATAAAAGATCTCCACTATAGCTGCTAACATAAAATACCAAGCTCCTTTTTCTCCTTGGACTCCAAGAGTGAAAATGGCTTCCTGATCAAATAGTATTTCGTACAAATTTGAAGCACCAGGGATTCAAAAATCAAAAACAAAACAAAAAACCCCAAACGAAAAAAGAAGACAAAAAGAGAAAAAAGGCTTACTACATGGCATTATACAAACATAGGCCACTTTGCAAAGGAGACAGTTGCAAAACAACTTTTAAAAGTTAGCACTGTTTTCAGAACACAAGGCACGAAACAAAAGCAGACATCACGCCAGAACAATGAACTTCACATGAAAGCTAATACCTGACCTGTACCATCCTTAAATATCTTACAATGTTAAATAGAGAAATGAAAAAAAAAAAAATTACAGCAGCAACATAATTGTAATTTTGACTTTAGAAACAGTGCGTAGACCCCTCCTGAGTTGTTTACTCCAACCATTTCAGAGACAGTAACTTAAAAGTTCTCAATGTTTGTTTCACAGGAAAAAGTTTTCAGTGTCTGAGAAGTTAAACCTTTGTTAGGCTTTCTTGGATTTTTGCTTGGTAACTTGAAAAGTTAGGAGTTCTGTCCTCATCCAAGAGAAGATGCTTAAGTAAGGTTGTTCTATAATTAAGCCCACTGATGTACCTTACATAAAAACTGACCAGAAAAATCTATAGTCTAAATCTCTTCAACATTTTGTTGGGAAGCCTCTACTTTCATCTTTTTAGAAGGTGGCACTCCTTCAGAGTCCTTAGGGAGGGGGAAAAGAAAAACAACCAGGTTATCATTGCACTGAATTTCAGGCACCACAGACACCAAACAAAAAGCATGAACAAATCCCCCACAGTGTGTCATTTGTAAAGCACAAGGCATCCCTGGAGGCAACAATGACATGACCAAGTGTCATTTGCTTCCTGAAATTACCCCTCTACTCACACTTTACTTCACCTTCTTGTAGTTTACTGATAAAAGGCAAAATTCTAGTTCCAGGCTAAAAACACAGTGAATATTCCAAGCACCCATTTTCTCCTGCTGTTCCCAAAGCAGCCTCTACAGACTGAACAGGCAAGGCCTAGGAAGCACAAGGTGTGCACTGCAACAAACCAACCACCCACAAGGAAAACCAGTGGACTGAGGCTGACAGCTACAGGGATAGTTCTTCTCCCACTCACCTGGAATTTTTCACTATACCAGTGAGTAAACATGAAACCTTGTACACTGAATCTAAAAACATTAACTTTCCTAACTGATGGTTTGGCAGTTGGACTCTGTGATCTTAAGAGGTCTTTTCCAACTAAGACAAACCTGTGGTTCTGTAACTGCTACATAAATTTACTTTTATAGAAGGTATTTTAGTTCTGAATGGTCCTCCAAGGGGCCTGTCCAGTGGGTTAGGGAAAAGCAATTTATTAACATGAATTTTTAATATTCCCTTACATATAACTGACACAGACTGGTTTAAGAAACTGAAAAGTAAACCAGACTAATCTAGTCGTACTGCTCCAACTATGTGAAATGCAAGAAGCCAATCAAACTAACCACAAAAACAGATACATAGTATATTTAATACTCTACATCTGCCTTAACTGTCATCACCTTTGGAAATGGGCCTAAATACACAACTGGCCTCCTTACATATGCTTTTTGATAAAAAGCTCGTTTCCAAGTTCCAGGTAATTGGGTTTTTGCACTTAAAGAGTTACCTGAGAGTTTTTAGATGCCTCTGTAATTATATCGTTTTCTCCAGAGGACTGAACTTCTGCTTTCTCTGAACTGTTCATAGAATTTTCCATTGAAGACTGTGAATTCTGTTCATCAGAGGTATCTGAAATTTCAAAAAGTAATTTTAAAGACACAAATGAAAGCATCCAGCAGGAGCTTTTAGGATGTCTTCTCATTAGCAACATCCTAAACACAGAAATTTCACCCACGTGTAACCATTAATGACAACACACACAACAACTGTGTGAATTTAATGAATTAGGCTCGAGCTCCAGGGCCAAATCCTCTGGCTGCTGCCGGCAGAAGACAACTGCTGGAATTGGTCCCTAGAGGGAGCTGAGCCCCCGCTCTCCCGGGAACACAGCCCCAGGTCAAAGCCACAACACACTGTGCAAAGGGGCTGAAGTGGCACCGAAACTGCTTCAATCCAGGAAAAGGCAGCTACAAAAAGGCCTGAATTGTGGTAACCGATAAATCTAAAACTGTGTAGCTAAGGAGACAGAATGAACTTATCCAGACCAAAATTCAGCCATATACTTAAAATTCACTTTTTTTGCTGGATACTACTTTTAAGGTAACATAGAAAAATTCAGTTAGCTGGCTTGACCCTTAAGGTTATAGAATTTCTTTATTCGGTTGCCTACTTGTGGAGAAGTCTTCCAGCTTGTTATAGCTCTTACCTGCTTCCAGTTTTTTGAGGGGTTTTTTTGGTCTTGTTTGTTTTAAATCCTTCTCTCTCTCTCAAAACAAGACTTAGAGAGGACTTGAGCACTCATTCACTCAAAGAGGGGGCAGGGGCACTTAAAATGTCTTTACAGGTTAAAGATCTACTGGCCTTTGGGCAAGGGGATCCCTATTTTAAACTGCCAAGCCCCAGGCTATTCAATGTCTGCAATCACTTGCTTACACAGCAAAATCTTTTGAATGTACCTGTTTTCTTTTAAAAATCCACATTAGGCATTTCTGATCATCCAAACTGTCCCCTACGTTTAAGGAACCTCCCTGATTTCACTGTAGTAACATGAGATAGATGTACAAAGTCATCAACCCTACCCAGCAAACAGTCACAACTCCAGAGGACTGACTGATCGTAACACTTGGATAGATAAAGAATTATTTATATAACAATTTTTAACGCAACATATAACAAAAAAAAACCCAAATCAACCAACCAGAAAACTCCACAAAAAAACCAAACCAACCAAACAAACAAGAAAAAAAACCACAAAAAATCTCCACATTAATAATGGTCATTCTTTGCCATTATTTTCCCCTTTCCTTTTACAGTAACTGGCTCTGGAACTCATCCAGAGAACTTGGTGTGATTTTCCCTGAACCTAAATTTAGTCAGGGGGGCACGTATGCTATGTAACAACTTCACACAAGCAGGTTCAGACAATATTAAGACCTGGGAGTAAATCCTTAACATTTATTGTGACCAAATATGCTAGTTGAGATTTATGTATTTTTTAAGGATATGGCATTCTGATCTGTTTTAATTAGGTGACAATTCAGTTGTCAAATTTTAACCACAATTAACAATAACAACATTTCACATACCTAACCATTCTGGGATTACCAAGATAAAAGCTCTAAAATTAAACTGGTCAGTGGATCTACTGAGCTAAGAACCAAATTAGGAGGGTGTAATTTAATTGCTTTGCTATGGGAAGAATTCTGCAACCGAATAATCAGAATGGTGTTAAGGACATCCTTTATCTGTTGTAACAGGATGGAGAAAGTTATCTTCCCAGGAATATAAGTACAGAGCATGTTTCAATTACCCAAAATACCATTTAAAGAGTGAGGTTCAGAACAATCTCTCAACAAACATGTATTTTTAGTCTGTGCACAACTGCAGTAGAATCATGTAATGCTTTCAGAAAAATAGGACAGAATTCAGAGCTAAGTTTTGAATACATAATTAGCATGTTAATAAAAAAGACAGCTTACATTAAAGTTTACAAAATTTAATGAGTAATTTTGAAGTATCTCAGCTTTATTTTACTGTCACACTGCAAAATGAACATTCATGGATCTATAAAAGTAATTATTTCCCAGAATTTGTGTGACTATATGGTAGCAGCCATTTCAAAGATGATTTTAAATTATTTCTTCTTTCAAGACTGAGATTATGACAACAATAAACTAAGCATTTCGTTTGTTCTCTCTTTGAAAAGACCCTGAATGTCACTCTGACCTTTCCAGTTGTATGGAAGAATCACTGGTAGGCCAGAGAGATTATGACCCATTTTCACATCAATTCTGAGAATTCAGAAACCATTTATTTCAAATTGTTATTACTCAGTTCCTAAAAGGAATAAGCAAATAAATGATTCACTATTGTTTGGCTTTGAAGGTGGCATTTTCAGCTTACCTTCTGAACCAGGCTGCTCCTTTGTTTCTGTCTGAGTTTCATCAGGCTTGACTTCAGTGCCGTCTGCTTGTGCTGCCAGGTTCTGCTCTGGGGCTGGACTTGAATTACTACTGTTTTCTTGTTTTATTGGAGAAGCATCAGCTATTGAACTCTGGTTGCTATTGTCATCTGGTAACAAAAGAGTTAAAAATAAGAAAGTCTCATTTGACAAGATAAAGAAACACATCTTAACTCCTCCGTATCTACTCTGATCAAGTCTAAGCATCTAACTACATCTAACTTTTTACCACACCACCACAATTTTTGCTCTTGCAGCCTATGCTGTAATACAGGAGCTTTCTAGCAGTTACTAAAAACCAGAAGACTTCAAAAAAACGTGCTCTAACCAATATTATACAATAAATTACCATACAATAAAACCAGAAGTGTTTTTACCTCATCCCAAAGAACCCACAATGTTGTACTATGAGTAAAACAGATATACTGAAGTGACAGTCTCATTTCAGTAGTTCATATAACACAGGCCTAATTAACAAACAAACAAAACTACAAAAAACACATCACCAAACACAACAACAACAAAACTAAACAACAAAATCCCAACAAGGTACAAGGACAGGCTGAGGGACTTGGGGCTGTTCAGCCTGGAGAAGAGAAGGCTCCAGGGCGACCTCAGAGCACCTTCTAGTGTCTGAAGGGGCTCCAGGAAAGCTGGGGAGGGGCTTTTCGCCTGAGAGGGCAGTGATAGGACAAGGAGGAATGGTTTTAAACTGAAAGAGGGGCAATTTAGGTTAGACATCAGGAAGAAGTTCTTCACTATGAGGGTAGGAAGGCACTGGAATACGTTGTCCAGGGAGGTTTTGGCTGCCCCATCCCTGGAGGTGTTCAAGGGCAGGTTGGATGAGGCTTGTGCAGCCTGGTCTGGTGGAAGGTGTCCCTGCTCATAGCAGAGGGGTTGGAACTTGATGATTTTGAAGGTCCCTTCCAACCTTCACCATTCTGACTGGCCAAATTATAATAGGTTGCCACTGAGGCTTTGAGGGTCTTCTGGCTCTTCAAGCAGCAAACTTCCCAAGTTACTACTTCACCTGAGTGCAGTATTTTGAACAGTATCTATTTCTTTTTATTTTCACCTTTATCTCTGCTAACAATTTCTCTTTCCCCACAGAGCACAAACAAAAATGGCATTTAAACAAGTGTTAGAACATGCACAAGAGTAGTCCAAGGTACCAAATAAGTATGTGATGCTGTTTTCACCTTGACTCAATCATGTTGTCCATACATCAGAGCAAAAGAAAACTGGACAGTTGGGTTATACATCCACAGCAGTCTAGTCAGGGAACTGGGGTTGACCTTCTCCCACTCACCGTGCATGTCCATCATCCCTGGAGAGGAGCTGTTCTCTGGAGTGGTGACCTCAGAGCCACATTTTTCATCTTTGCCTTTTTTCTTATTCTTATTTTTCTGAAAAACAAAGGAAAACTCCATGTTGCAATATAAAACCTCTCCCACTCATTACTTCTGCATGCACCTCTCCATTTCAAGTGAGAAATAAAGCCAATAGAATAATAAATGACATTATCAATAATGCACTAGTCCCAATAACTGCAGGGTTGTTTTTCTAATTGTATTCTCCATGACACAAAACACTAGGATATAGAGTATTTTATCCAGAAATTCTAGTAAAGGTTAGCACTTAAACATTTTCCATCTTCAAACAACTGCACAACATTTTACAACAGTACAGAAGTTCTCAATACCCCTCAATCTACAAACAGGAGATCTGAGACACAGTGATTAACTGGCTTGCTCCAACTGAGTTGGAGAACTTGGGAGGTGCTGGCCTACTAACACACAGCTATAAAACTGAATAAATTCTCCCTTCATATCAGAAAGCTTGTGGAATACACCTGGACAACATGGATTCACGCACAGCAGGA
>NW_009953404.1:508402-518592 GCF_000747805.2 Chaetura pelagica | reverse complement strand
CAGGAATGGTAACAGATCTAGAATTTTAACACTGAAGAGACAGCTTTTTACCTCCCTTCCAATGACCAACACTGCAGCCACCTCCTCCTTCTCTACAACTAATGCTGTTTCTTCATTAAAACTGAAAGATTAATTAAGAAAAATCAGATGAGCCTAAAGCAAAGAGCATAAGCAAGCCAGTCCTACATGAACAATAGGTCACAACATGCTCATGACTGAACGTATGGGCTGCAAGCTGTAAGACAAAGGGAGAGCAGTGGCACCCGGCGTGGGGAAGCTCTGCCCTGCTGAGGGATGCAAGGGATGCAGCACTGGCAATTAGAAGCTGACGTAATGAGTCTCACAGGAGCAAGAGCCAGCTGCTCTGCTGCTGGAGGATCCTGCTGCCTGCTGAGGACACAATTAAAAGCCTGACTCTAAGAAGAACTCTGCAATCCAGCTATTCAGATAAAACACTGTCCTCCCCGACATGGGAAGGAACTAAGACCACACTGAAATATTGTCTAAGACTGCAGAAAAAATTCAACAAGTGATACCTGGAAGGACTTCTCCTTCTATTTTAAATAGATTATTAGGCTTATTTTTAAACTATATTTTTACTTCAGAGAAGCCTGGGTTTATTGTCTAATATGTGAAACATGTGAAGGCACACAGACCTCTTTACCTCTGCAAAATGAAAGTTCAGAGGCAACATAATCTCTCTCAGGTTTGGTTTTCTTTTGTGCTTTTTTGTTATTTTTTTAAAAGTAAAAAGGACACTTATGCCACAATAGAAATCTTGAAAAATATCTGTGAGCATTTAAGCTGACAAATTTTTTTCAATAAGGTTTAGCCATCAAAGTGCTGAGGTTCTACAACAGCCTTCCAGACCTAGCAGGAGTAAAGAGCCCAGCTAATTCTAGTTAAAAGAAATGTCAGTGGTTTAAGCACAACATGTGAGAGGGGGAAGTAACCCACCTAATCTGTGTTCACTCAAATCAATGACAACTTCTGTTTAAAACATGAGGCAGATCCCATTCTCCTATTCTAGTAAAAAGCAAGTATGCTGTCTGCTCCTTCACAGGGGGGTGAAATTAGATATAAAAGGATGTCCATGACAAAATCAGTCAAGATGACCCATATCTGATATTTATTATTTAATATATGCACTTTTGTGAGAACTGTGTAATTGTCAGAAGCTCCAGAGCAAAAAGACAGAAATCTTACAATGTAAGTCTGCAGCAACTGCACAACAACTAAACCTAAAGTTTATGGCTCAAAAACTACAGTTAAGCTCTGTGAGTAGAGACCGTTAAAAAATCCCATTCTTCTTAACAGAGCATCTGACTTCATGTATCAGACACCCTGAAAATTAATCTAGAAACTCACTAGAAATTCTATTTCAAAGTTCCATGGTACCCATCATGTAAGCACAGCTTAACTGTGGGAAAACAATTTCTAGAAGCCATGAGTCAAAATACCCTAAATATCTCTCTCACACACATAGATAGCTCAGCTTTTCCCCCTATGTATCATAAAAACAAATCCAAACATCTGAGAACTGTAGAGAGTGAACAAGTTCCTGTAAAGAAACAAGGAAAACTTCCCCAATTCACCAGAGGGTATTTTAGAGATGCTGCTTGAGCACTGGGGAACAAGAGACTCACCACAACTCTGACAATCACAGGAATCTGGTACAACACCAAGAGTACAGAAAGAAACAAACTCAGTTAAAAAACAAACAAACAAACCATAATAAAAATAGGTCTTGAATTTGCACTTTGAGTAAGACAAGATCAAGACACTGACTTGTCTGGGAAACCATCATTTTACATAGTTATTAACATAGTAGTTTTCTTCCAGATAGGCCTCATATTTCAAATAAGGTAAAGGTACATGACAGCCCAAGGAAGGAGTCCCAAACTTGGGATATATATTCTACTGTATCACTAATTTACTGTGGTACCATGGATTAGTTTCCTCTCTATAACAATATATTTATAAAATGAGAGCAACATTCACTTTGAAAAACCATTTGTAAGCTCTATCACTTTGATTTTTACACTTATTTCTATGCCATGTGATTTTATCATGGCACATGAACACTGCATGCTAGGAACATAACCATGATGCATACACAAAAGATACATCTCAATAGAAGCACGTTTATTGTATTGCTTGGGCTGGACATCTTAATACAAGTCTCCTCGGTTCCACAGGATTTTCCTACCCTTCACTGTTTTGCAGATATTTTGAAGCAAAACAGCACTGATGTACAAACATTCTCTGCACAGTTCCAAACCAGCTACTTTCCCTTAAAGCATCAGGCAGAAAGTGGGGAAAAGTAATTGATGTCAACTTTCCCTTCCCACCTCCCAATTATGTTAGAGAAAGGTTCCAAAAAACAGTTTCAAGCTGCATGTTTTCACAGTTATCTGAGAGTTGATCCAAGCTGGCTCCAGGAAGACTGTCACCCACTGAACCATCAACATCACTTTCATAGAGATCACCATTTCCCTAGAGCTCTTCTAGTCCAGGGCTTGCAAGACCCACACCAGCCTTATCGTAAAGGCTCCAAGAAGAGTGAACATAATTCTTTTGACTTTCCCTGAAGGTGAGTGGCTACATCTTGAAAAAAGCAGGATACTTACATCATCCACTTTAGGCTCCGTTACTGGGACCCATTTGTAAATCCTTAGGGATGTGTCGCCAACTGTCACCCACTTCTTCTCCCTATAAAATTACAGTGCAGGAGAAGTTAAAGTTAAATTTCAGATTCAAAAGCAAGTGATCTACTATTGTAAGTTGTCAAGGATTTAAATAGGCTATTAAGGAGGATGATCTCTATTACATAGTCTTTAGTACTGCATTGTGCAAATTGTTCTTTGCATTTCAAAAACTTGTTAGAGCACTGCTAACCTCCACATTTCTAAGGGCTGTTACTTGACTAGGTGGATAACTGCTGTAGCAGTAATAAGATCTGGATTAAAGGTACAGTTAAGAAGAATAGCTATTGAAAATGCAGATTTATGCCTACAATTTTCACTTAAGTTTCTAGAGAGCAGAAGAGGTTTTAGACAGACCTGTGTGTTTTGATTGTCATGAAGCTGTTTAATGGTATTAGAAATCTAAATGCATTTTGACCATCTGAGGTTTATTTTTGTACAGAAACTTGCTGCTAGCAATTTAACATTCACTCAATCTCCTGTCAGACAGCTCTGAAATTCCAGCCTTAGAACCAACAGCCTTATTGGTACCAATATGTGCCATGATGCAGAATTCAGACCCTGGAGAGCCAAGCTCTCTTGGAAAGGAAAGGCTGAGGCTATCAAGAGAGGGAAAAAGCATCACCTGGGGCACTCTGAGCAGACCCCTGCCAGCCAGCCATGAAGTGGTGACACTGACAAATGGTGAAGGAGCTTGGGCTGGGGGGCACCACTGCATTAGGGGGCCACGTAGACACAGGGCGCGGAGATGGAAAGGATGCTGAAGGGATGAATTCCTTGAGCTCTTTACATCAGAATATTAAAGGAAGGTCCACAATGCCAGAGAAATTTCATCACGTTTCTGTGATCAGTTTTCAGGTCACAGATTACCACTGCTGGTTCCTGGCTTTGCAATACAGCTCTGCAAATGGATCGACTAGAAGTTAACAACAAAGACCAATTCCATTAAACATTCAGGAACATCTGAAATTAATTTGGCATGAGATCTCAAGCATGTTTCTTTTTTAAAAACACATTTAAAGAAGAGATCTGGGATTCAGTTATAGATTAAAAAAGAATTTTTTTTATGTTCTTTGCAGGATGGGAGAAGCTGGATGTCACTCCAAATATATATGTAATAGCTCCATTTTTAGAAAGGGCTTCCAGAATCAAGAGCAGCCACATTGTACATATGCCACAAACATCCTCCTGACTATTTGTCTTAGCTACTAAAGCAAATCTTACTTGCTTTCCCTTTAGAGGAGACACTTCTCTGTTTAAAAAAAAAAACAAAACCAAAAAAAGGCTATATATGGCAACTTGGTATGTTTTGGATGTGTCCACAATGGTATTTTAATTAAAGTACAGTTATTTCTGATTCATTTCTTTCCCACTGTTCTTCCTGGAGCACAGTTTTTCCTCAATGTGTTTAGATACATCCATTTGGATATTCTAACATGTCAAAACCCAATTATATGCTAATTTGGAGCTCTACCACTAGATGTGATAAAATGACAGTGGAGATGAGGGCATGTCAATAATGAGTGCATACTTAATTGTGAGGAGATGATCATGATGATATCAGGTTGCTTTTAAGGATATAAGACAAACTAAACTTAATTTTACTTAGGAAAACCTTTCAAATTACAGAAATAAAACTTGCTGGAGTTTTGTTTTGGATGTGGGGAGAGGTGAATAAATGCTTTAAAAAAAAAATAAAATCAAGATTTTAGTCTTTTCCTATAGCAAAATATCACTTAGAGATGCTGCACTGGAAAACCAAAAGTTCAAGATACCTGTTAGCATCTCAAAGCAGCCTCACACAGCATCTTCACTGGACAGACTGTAGAACACAGGAGGAAACCTAAATTAGTAACTTTTTCCTTCTAGCATTAAAGTTAGCCCTGACAATTCTTTTGAGCTTCTTAAGTACCACTTCAAGCTTTGATAACCCTCAGCTCTAGGGATTTTTTTATTGAATTCAATATACAGTAATTCAAACAATGGGAATAAGGATATTTTGTGATGGAAGTACACCAACATAACAGTCCTGCAAACACTTCTGGCTAAATCTATTATTGCAATATTTAACATGGGTAAGCATTTACAGTATGGAGGGTTTAAGACCAATAAAGTATTAATAAGGAAAAAGACAACCTCCCCTAGAACTTAAGAAAAGCATTGGCAGCACAAACAGGAAATTGTTAACAAAGAAACATGACTTTCAGACATTTAAGATCAACAGGGTAAAATAACTTCAGGATTTATTATGTTTATTGCAAATAAAGCTTTGAATATTATCTGTAACACTTGCTGCCTTTCCATTTCAAGCCAAAACCCAAAAACCAAGCCAACCAAACAAAAGAAACGCCCAAACCACTTCTACTCAGAACACTCACTTTTTCTCTTTTGTGCAAAGACACCATCCAGGCTGCTTATTAGGGACTTTTCATTCAGCTAGAATTGACAACTTACTGACACTGCCCACAACAATGAGTTTGTTAAATGCTGCACAGACTACAAAATATTCTCACTGACTAAACGCCATAGTAGGAACGAGGAATTAATGAAGCTTGTGCCCACTGTGGTGTGAAATCTGAAGTAGTTTCTCAACCTGTTTTCCTGTCTGTAAAATGGATCTCCTGTTCAACCCACTCATAGAATCATAGAACGGTGAAGGTTGGAAGGGACCTTCAAGATCATCAGGTTCCAACCCCTCTGCTATGAGCAGGGACAAATCCCACCAGACCAGGCTGCACAAGCCTCATCCAACCTGCCTTTGAACACCTCCAGGGATGGGGCAGCCAAAACCTCCCTGGACAACGTATTCCAGTGCCTTCCTACCCTCATAGTGAAGAACTTCTTCCTGATGTCTAACCTAAATTGCCCCTCTTTCAGTTTAAAACCATTCCCCCTTGTCCTATCACTGCCCTCTCAGGTGAAAAGCCCCTCCCCAGCTTTCCTGGAGCCCCTTCAGACACTAGAAGGTGCTCTGAGGTCACCCTGGAGCCTTCTCTTCTCCAGGCTGAACACCCCAACTCCCTCAGCCAGTCTTCTTAGCAGAGCTGCTCCAGTCCTTTGTTCATCTTTGTGGCCCTTCCCTGACCTGAATTCCACCCCCGTAACTCCATTCCACCTTTGTAGGCAATATATTTTATTGCACTGTCCCTCTGTTATACTATATAGGTTGGTCTCTATATTGACTGGTGGATTGGAGAAGGTGGTTTGATGGAACACCATTAACCTGAGAATTAATGAGGCTAAAAATATGGCATTTATCAACTTTACTTGCCCCTGCCTAGCTCATAAATTCCACAGCTTTACCAAAAAATCTACATTTTTTTTCTGGCTTCAAACCTCTCCTGCTCCTCCATTAATGACTCAGACATAACAATGGTAAGTGGTAAAACTTAAATTACATACAATAATGTTTTTTTCCTGTAATCTTCCACACTGGTATCTTAAGTATTTTAGTTACAGTAAATTCAGAAACTGGTCAATTCATCAAAAACAAACCCTTACATTTATCTGAAATTGTATTAAAGCATTTTTAAATTCTGAACCTTATCTACACAGCATTTAGAGGACAGCCAAGGATACACAGGGCAAGCATTAGTATCAACACTTCTTTAGTGGTTATGCCTGAGGCATACTAATATCCTAGAACTCATATAATTATATACTCAATTCCCCACTCTAAATAGCCCAAGACTCTCAAATATATTTATCTTTTGTATATTAACACTAAAGCACAGAAGATGAATATCAAATTCCATGTATAAAAGTAATATACCAGTGAGCAGACACAACAGTGTATATTACACTTATATATAAAGTGTCAAGGCAGCTTCTGCAGCAGCAGTGAGTGCTAGAAACATTTGATGGCACAGAAACAGAAAGCCTTTACTGCCAATAAATTATCATTCAAGAAAAGGCTTTCACAGTTGATTGGCCTTTTACCGTGACTACCATTTATCACAGTGATCTGTATTGACACAAGGATTTGCTCCCACATACCCCATCTTCTGCTGATGATCACGAAGTGACGTCATAATGCTGAATTTATCACATCACACTCACTTGCATTGCAACAGAGTTTGGTGAAAATCACAGAATTATGACCTCCCTGTGGGATCAAGCAAAGGAGAAAGGGGAATGGGAAGGAAAATGCCATTATTATACACAAAAAGTGCTGTAAGAGGCACCAAAAAAAGATTGTTTTTTGAGACGTAGGCTCAGGGCACACCTATTGCTATGAAGATGTTTCTGTAGTGACTAATGTGAGGCAGCCCCAAACATACATGGTGTTTCTTGTCCATGTTGCAATTACAATATCATGTAGCATGAATGGACAAAGACTAATCTTTCAGATTCAGACCTTCTCTTTTACCTAGATTTGATGCATCAGGAGTGTCCCCTCTAACTCCCACAGGCCAGCATGTTTTTAAACTAGTTCTGCTAAGCTCCACCTTGCAACAAGCACCTTTTCTTTCAGTAAAGAGAAACATGGCTTATCCATGACAAAACTCTAACATACACCCAACTTGCCCTGAAGTCAGAGAGCATATCCTGGCTCAAAAAGCAATAACCATGAGACAGATAAAACATAGCATAACTCAAGCATGATAACAGCATGTCTGGGCCACTACAGCACTTCACTGGGTATTTTTACTTCAACTGCCACTGAATTACGATCTTAGCAGAACACCAAACAGAGCCAGCATAGCCAGATTAAACTAGGGTGCCAGTCTGGTAGTTGCCAACAGTCTTTTTCCAAAGACATCATGTTACAGAGCTCTGTGTCATAACTACCCTTCAGAGTGAAAGCCTGTTGCAATAAGAAAAACCTACTGAAGCTCCATCTCGGAGCATTGCCTACCACACAAAAATGTTTTAGCCGAAGTCTGAATGGAGACAGCAAACAGAAAAGCTACAGCAACACCGTCTAGAAATTCTCCTCTAAGTAGCCACAGCCAACGACCTCAACCAACAGTACCAGGCAAGATGATCTCACTGCCCGCGGTGACTGCTCCTCAACTCCTACACCACAGGCTTTGTTTTAAGCTACATCTCAAGACATATCTCTACAGCCAACTCCCTGTCATAGTAAATACGTAGCACTTTCTGTGAGCACTTTCATCAGTTGCCTAGGCTCACCTCTTCTTCATAAGGTGCTGTCACTATCCCTAGATCATGGCTTTGGTGTGTCAGAAAGGGTCAAAGAACTTCTGCAAAAATACTGCAAATCAAAGACCAGGCAACAGTCAGACTTCCTCATTCCTAGTGCACCCTCTAGGTCAGAGTCCCTATCCCCATCAGCCACCCCATACCTGCACCCTTACATGTTTGGACAGTTGTCCAGAAGCCCAGCAGTGCTACAGACCTGTGCAAATTACTTCACTGCCTCCCAAGACATCCTACCACTTAGGCTTGCCTCTCGCCTATTTTATACATTTTCTTCCATTTAATATACCAGACTTTTATAAAACATAGAGTGTTTCCAGTATTTTTCTAATGCTGGTTGAGGGCATAATAGTTTTTGCTTCTCTTCTTGAGAAGCCATTTAGAATCCACACACACCCATCAATCTTTAAAGACAAAAAACAATCCTGTACCTTTCAAAACTCATTGACATGCATCTCTCATAGGATTTTGTTAAATAGACTGAAAATAAAATTGTAAGTACTGTTAAAGTAAGTAGAACTACCCTCTTAGCAATGGAAATTAAACATTTCTGCCACACAAATACAACACCACTATGTACTCTGTAAGACACGTGGCTGTGTTTTTCTAAAATAGATGCTCATTCATGAGAGTACTTTAAACAAAGGAGATAGTGACATTAATCTCAAGACAAAAATGTAATGACTTCACTGTTTACTATGGAGCTGCAGTAACCGCAGAAGTGCTAGATGCTCTACAAACACACATGAAGGCAGGGCACCTGCACCAAAGGGCTCCCTGTCTGAGGAAGAACATTCATTTTCTAAAGAACAAAGTTCTGCACTGATGAAAACTGCTTTCCAATAGGCACATCCATGGACGTGGCAGTACAGGCACATGGAAATATTGCAGAGCCAGGCTTCCCAGAGCAACAGGACTTTGGGCAGCACGCACTGAGCCACTAACTCCAAGGAGTTCCCAGCTCTGCCTCTCTGCTCATCTCTGGCACGCGGCACGAGCGCACGAGCCTCGGAAAACTCTCTTCCAGGAAAAGCTGGATCTAAGGTATTTTAATCTTCAGTGGCTGCATTTCCACAGAAGAGCTGTGGATGGCAACAAATTTCTCCTATTATGCAAATGAAACTGCACACTTGGAAATTGCCTATGTGGCTCTTCTGAAGATGCAGGAATTGCTAGTGTGTAAAGTTGAATGTAACAAGCCAAGTCTTCTCAAAACATTTAAACCAGAAGACAGAGAAACTCTCCTGACAATTTCCCACTGTATTCGACTGCAGGTAGAGTGGAATCATGAGATTTGCCTTCAAATTATGATTCCTCTAAAAATAAGAACAATTATTTACGTAAATACTTGTGAGATGCACACAAAGCTGTACAAATACTTCTGACAGTAATCAAAAGAAACACCGCATGATTCTGTACTGCAACACCTTAAAGCAAGTTGTCTTTCATGAGGGTTTAAAATGTACAAAATCTATTTATACAGTAAGATTTCTGTTTTATAGAGGGAGTCATAGCAACTGGCATGATGGTAGAGAGCCCTTGCCAAGGAAACAAAATAAATTAGACATTTTGTTGAATAGTCATGCTTCTGCCCTGACTCCTCTCCGAAATCCAGAAACTAAGATTCAAAGGAAGTATGCTGTGCTCAGGAATGGAACACCTACAGACCAAACAGTCCCACATATCCAGCAACACTCCTGTTTGAACAAAAGTCCTGTCACGTCACTATATATTGTTCCGACCCTTCAAAGCTGGCCCACGAGTCAGCAAACAGCACTTTAAAAACACCACCCGAGTAGAAGAGAGTTCCTGAAACCAACCGAACTGCGGAGCTCGAGCTGCTCCAGCTCCCTGCACAAAGGCTGGATTCTTTGAAATCCGCATCTCGTGCCCTGCGTTACTGGACACACACGTCCCGATTCTTTGTCCAGCTCAAGCCAACGGGCCCATTCATCTGCTCAAGGCCATTTAAAACACAACAATCCACCCCAATAACCAACACGTTTCGTTCCGTATTTCACTCTTCTTCTAAACGAAAGCAAAGCATGAGCTGTGGGTTGCAAGAAAAGTGTCCTCTTATTCTCCAGGTTCCAAACAGCCGAGTTATGCAGAGCAACACCAACACAAGGGATTTCCCTGTGGATTTCAAATGTTTAAAGAATTTACTCTAAGATGCATGCACAAACACTACTCAACAGTGAACTTGCTGAAAGACAGAGATCTCCTTTTGAGTCACACTGGCACTGCTTTTTATCCCATCCAAAAACCCTGGACGGACAGTTCAGACCATTGCAGCGACTGATTTATCATATTATTTAAACA
>NW_009953404.1:507996-508382 GCF_000747805.2 Chaetura pelagica | reverse complement strand
GTGGGGAAGACAAAAGCGGGAAAATGCCAAAACCCGTTTCAGGCCTAACAACAGGGAATTATTTCACCAGGGGTACAACCTTCAGTGACACACAAGTAATTCCAGCGGCAATTCCACGCTCTCTCCCGCTCGGGATTTAGACCCGCAGGAGCGTTTGCGGGAGACGATCCCGCTCGGGTTTGCGGCGCTTACGGGCCAACCCCGGCAACTTGCAAGGGAAAATAAACACATATACGGGGAACAACGATTAAAAGATAAACTCTTGGGCGCTTTACGGGGGTATTTTAATGCTTTGCTCCTTTTTAAACAAAACCACACTTCGGCGCGGCTGCTTCGGCGGCGCGGCTGCTCCAGGCCCGGGGCCCTTTGTGGGGAAGTGGGCGGGA
>NW_009953404.1:506295-506620 GCF_000747805.2 Chaetura pelagica | reverse complement strand
GGGACAGAGTGAGGGGACAGAGTGAGGGACAGAGTGAGGGGACAGAGCGAGGGGACAGAGTGAGGGGACATTGTGAGGGGACAGAGTGAGGGGACATTGTGAGGGAACAGAGTGAGGGGACAGAGTGAGGGGACAGAGTGAGGGACAGAGTGAGGGGACAGAGCGAGGGGACATTGTGAGGGGACAGAGTGAGGGGACATTGTGAGGGAACAGAGTGAGGGGACAGAGTGAGGGGACAGAGTGAGGGGACAGAGTGAGGGAACATTGTGAGGGGACATTGTGAGGGGACAGAGCGAGGGGACAGAGTGAGGGGACATTGTGAGGG
>NW_009953404.1:505838-506248 GCF_000747805.2 Chaetura pelagica | reverse complement strand
GGGACAGAGTGAGGGGACAGAGCGAGGGGACAGAGTGAGGGGACATTGTGAGGGAACATTGTGAGGGAACAGAGTGAGGGGACATTGTGAGGGGGCAGTGTGAGGGGACAGCAGGCGCCGTGAGGGGACACTGGAGCACAGGAACAGGCTGCCCAGGCAGGTTGCGGGGTCTCTGGCCATGTTCAAAACCCGCTGGGATGCAGCCCCTGCGTGACGCGCTCCAGGTGCTCCTGCTTCAGCTGGGCTAGAGGATCTCTAGAGGTCCCTTCCAACTCCAGCAACTCTGCGATCCTGTGACAGCGGGCGGTGCGAGGGGACGGGCAGGGCTGGCCAAGGGGCCACCTGGGCGGTGTGGCGGGGGTAGCGGCGAGGGGCTGAGGAAGGGTCCGGGGCGGCCCGCACGCCCGGCT
>NW_009953404.1:501311-505690 GCF_000747805.2 Chaetura pelagica | reverse complement strand
CCCCCCCCAGCGCCTCCGCTCGGCCGGGGCTGCGGGAGCAGAGCCCCGTTCCCGGCAGCCGCGTCCGGGTGCGTGACAACCCCGTCCAGCCCTTGTGCAATCGCAGCGTGGCAGAGCTAGAGCTTGGAGAGCAGCAACGGTTCATCTGAACATCTGCCTTCTTAACTAGGATACTTAATAAATCCATTATATGCTTTTTTTTTTTTGCTTTGGTTTTGGACAGGTTATAAATGTTCCTCAGCTGCTTAAAATAATTCCAGTAATTTCCATGGGATCAGGCTGGTTTTAAATGGAGGAGGATCTGCTCCAACATAGATTTATGAAACATCGGTCAACGGGCAGAGAGTTCCATGCAAAGCGATGCTGTGCTGAACATTTCTCCTGTCCCAGCCCTGGTGTGCTGTGGTCACGGTGCTGCTGCACCCCTCACCCTGCACCCCGTGCACACCTCGCTGCTTCCACTCATCCTGCCATCACAGACACTTTCAGAGCACGTTAGAGCCACCTCTGTTTAAAAAACATTGCCACCGAAAGGAGCACTTCTGAAGGGCCGACGTTATTATTCAAATTGATGCTGAGGATGATGTAAAGAAGGGAGCGTGTTCAACAGCTCTTCACTGATCTTTATACAACAACTTCTATCAGCCTCATTATGCTGTTTATACAAACACAGGAAGGTGCCATCCCAGTTGGTATTGCACTATTCATTGGAACTACAACTTTCAGAAAGAAGTTTTAAAGGCCAAAACAGAAACCTGGTCTTAATGTATATCACAGCATTATTTTCTTTTCTGAGGTCCATTGGATTTATAATTATCAATCCATTCTAACCTTTCCAACCATTTTGTAGACTACATTTATCAATGTATTTAATCAATGCCATACTTTACACTGCTCTTTTGCTGTCAGGTTTCACAAATAACCACTGTCTTAACACAATGAAAATGGACTGCATCTGGCATAAACCCACCTGAAATTAATTCCAGGGAGGTGCCAGCCAAGGGAAGGGGTGGTCAGTGCAAGGACACAATGTACAAACAGCTGCCCCCACATAGGTTTGATCCAATAGGTTTGGGGCATGTGCTAAACTGGAGGCTTTGTCTCAAGTTTGATTAATATGAAATTGTGATCTTCTTTAATCAACACAAAATACACGTTTTTAAGATATTTGGATGAGAGGAGGCTGGAAAGTAGGAATGAGAAGAAAACTTTGTGACAGCCATGCCTCTGTGTCTTCACAGACAGGAGTCATTTCTCTGTTCTGTTCTTTCTTTCTGGTTCAGCAATAGGCAAACCAAGAATGTCAGCAGCAAATATCTCGGCTGTGATTTCCTCTGGAATTTGTTCTTCAGACAGGGCTGCTGCACCTGGAGAGCAGTAACACCACCACAACACACACAACAGCAGTGTAAAAATGAATTTCCAGATCAGTAAAATTTATAAGCAGCAGTAAGTGGGTGGAATGCTTTTAAAGATGTATGAAGTAATAATGAAAAAGTACTGGTTTAATAGCTTAGCACTTCATGCACTCATATTAGGGGCCAAATCTGCAAGGCCATGAGTCTCACCTTGCAGGAGTTTCCTGCCTCAGAAGGGTCAAGGGCTAAATGCAACTTTACGCTCTGCTGATTTGATGTGATTTTAGGATCCCAAGGAATCTGGGGATTCCAAAGCCAGTTTGTAACATGAGGCAGGTCCCTTCAGGAGCTGAACCTTGGCTGCATGTGTCCCATTGGCAACAACTAGATGTCGTTCTGGACTGGTGTGGACTGGGACATGAATTGTACAAAAGGGTGGCACTTCCCAATGGTTCCAGCTGCAAAGGGCAATGCCAATTGGCTGAAATCAATGCTCTAATTTGCTCTTCTAGACTGGTGTGGAGAGGGACATAATTGTAGATGAATGTGGTGGTTACCAGCAGCTCCCTTCAGTGGGCATCACTGCTTAGGTAAATTTAACACTTTAATTTGCATCTTGTAGGATTTCTTTTTGCCAGTGGAGTTCAGCACGTAAACCTTCCAGTGTGTCTTTCTAATTTCAGTTCCAGGCCAGCAGATAAACAGCAATGCAATCTTGTCAGGTCCCAGTTACCTTTCACTGCCCATTTATTCTCAGATACACACCCATGCAATTGCTGCATGGATGAAGGACAATCTATAGCTCTGTGACTATTTTTGCAATCCTGTCTGAACATTTTTGACAGCTCCTGGCCTAACAGGGTAATGGGTTTGCAATTTAAATTATTCTGTTTGGGAACTGAAGCAATCCTGCTTCTGCACTGTGTGGAATGCTAATCCTGTACCTGAGGGATCGTAGGTGTCCGGTTCAGATCCTTCTCCCTCAGGATGCCTGCCCAGCAGGGTGGTGAGACACTGCACCAGCTCATCCTCCGTCATACACTCTCCTGCACACAGCAAAGCAAAACCAGCCTCTTAGGTTATGGTGCCGTTGGCACAAAATCTAGAAGGCGACTGGAACAAGAACAGTGTACAAACAAAACAGGACTGTTTGAAAGAGGATTTGGCTTATCTGAGATGGAGAGATACACGGCACCAACCAAAATGTGTGATCCCAACATAGGAAAATGTTGATCCTAAGGAAAACTGTTCTTGCATATTGCACTTTGGGCAAAAATATTTATTAAAGAGAGAAATTCTGATCCAGATGGCTCTTTAGGCTACATTGCACTTGGAGGGGCTTGAAGAATTCCTGGCACAGGACAGACCCCAGTCCTTGACACCCTGTGCCCATGGCTGTAGCCATTTCCTCACAGAGGAAGAGGGAAGTGCAGGAAAGCTTTGATCTAGTATCCTGGAATAACCTGGACATAGTGCTTACTCCTGGTTGGTGGTTGGCTCATGCCCTGAAGCATAAAGTTATGGATCTGTTATGAAACTGCTCTATCTGATGTATCTATTTATGGATTCTCACACCATCCATATAAATAACTAACCTTTCTCACACCAGTTGAACCCTTGGTTTCCAGGGATGTTTGTGGCAAGAAGTTTTGCCAGGTGATGTCCTGTGTAAAAAGGCATTTCCCTTTACCTGTTTTAATGCTCAGCTGCACTAAATTCTCCCTGGTTCTACAAGAAGAACGAGGCAGTGGAAGTTTATTGTACCTCTCCAGGGCATTGGCCATAACCGTATTTATACATGTCTTTACAGAGCTCCCTCTCATTCAGCTAAACCATCCCCTTTTTTCAGCCTTTCACACATGGATTCAGTCCAGGACTAACCAATTTCATCCCTTCCTCCCTGTCCACCTCTTTATACTGCCTTTCTGGAGGCTGTGTGACTGACTGGAAGAGAGAACAATTATTCAGACAAGGGTATACTGGAAGGATGATACAATTTGCCAAGATCCATACTCATCATCTAACAGACAAGATACTTCAGGCCAGCAAAAATTTCCAGAACAGTAAAAGAAGCACAACTGAGACAATAGATGTGATTATTCAATTTAAAATTCTAAGACAGGTCGCTCCACATGCCTGCCCTGGTTACCAAGCTATAGCTCCAGATTAATTTTTTGCTGCAGTGAATATGTTCTGAAATTGAAGGCAGAACTAGCAAGCATAAAACTATTATTAGAAAAGAAATAACTCACCTCTGTGCTGAAGCAGCAACAGTAAGTCTCCTCTGTCAATAACTTTGTCTCCGTTCTCATTACCATAACCAAGAACCCGAAACGCCTGTTGTATTTGTTTCATTGACAAGCCAAATGCAGGGCGATGATTTATGTAAAGTTTGATAAAATCCTCTAAATTGATTTCTGTCACTTGTTCTCCAGTATCCACATACTTGCTGAATTTTACTTCATTTATCATTTCTTCAACCTAAAGAGCAAGACAAAACAGATTGTTACAGGTTTCCTTTTCAAGGGGCACATGGCCAGGTTCTGATCCCGAATGCACGTGCCATCATCGTGCACCTCCTGGTACCATGGCCCCCAGCACCACAATAATCAAACACTCAGCAGCTGAGGATGGACATGGCTGATGGTTACACAGCTGCTGTTACGATGATTTTTGGTAAAGACAGGGGTAGCAGATCTGTAGCAATTTTGGATTTCCTCTTTTTTCTCACAACAGGCACTTAGGTGACTTTGCAGCTGCTACCGGTACCTTTGCTGCAGCTGTGCCTGCTCTGGGGACAGTGGGCAGGCAAACCACAGACCAGTAAATACATCACCCTGCTACAGAAGCATGTGCACGAGAGTCCTGACATAACCAGGCTGCACACACTGTCTATATACACCCTGGCATCAGCAATCCTTCCCCCACCCACCCAACATGTGCCTGGTGCAGCTCTGCCTCTGCACAAGCCAAATCTGAAACTGGCTCAAGGGGCTGTTGCCCTGCACGGCTGCATCACCC
>NW_009953404.1:491271-500807 GCF_000747805.2 Chaetura pelagica | reverse complement strand
GCTCTTCCCTCGGGCAAACAGGCAAGAGCTGTCTCTGCTGGACACTAGTGGTTTTCCTGAAGTCTGGTGCTGTGAGTCAGCCCAGCTTGCAGCTGTGCAGAGCATGTCCAAAGGGCAGGACCTGCTCCTTCCCTTGGTTGTACCCGCGCTCCAAGGGGCAGCCTCCTTTGGAGATACATGGGCAGCAGAGAAATGCCAGGAGAATTCCCCGTGCCAACACCTACCAAGCCTGCTGCTCCCCGGGAAGGGAAGCTGATGCAAGATCTCCCTGGGGAGGACTTTGCATTCAGCCTTGGGCCTTTGTCCTTGTGTCACAAGTTTTTCCACTGAATGAAGCCCAGGGAAGAGGGAAATCTCAGCTTCATATTTTTCCTGTGGCGAATGACACGCCAGGCAGGAGCAGTCATTTTCACTCAGCTCTGGCTGATCTGTGATTAGGTTTTATATCAGCCCCACTGAACTATAAAAGAAAAATATCAATTCCCCAAAGCTTTGCTAGTCAGCCCAAGCTGCCTGTTCTCTCTCCTGCTTTGCCTTCACTAAAACACTCTAGAGAGAGATGAAATTTCCCTCTGGATTTTAATACTGTCCTGCCTGCTCTGAAAGCAGATTGTAGGTTGCCTGGTTTCACAACAGCTTAACACCTCTGCTTCCATCCCCAGAATGCTGATTTAAATTTTATGTGGGGAGGGAGGGGGTTAACAGTTATCCTTTCAGAGACTTTTCCTAGGGAATATGTTCCCTCCGTCCCCAAGAAGCAAACATGCGATCAGCTAAGGGAAAGACCTCACAAAGTATGAGGGGATAACGCCACAGCTTGACCAAAGGGCAAAGCAGCCTTGGCTCAGACCAACATTTGCTGCTTGCAGCGGCTCCAGAGCAAGTCTGTTAGGTGGTGGCTGTGGCAAAGGTCCTGCCTCCCATCTGCTGGTTCTCCTGGCAGAGAATACGCCGGGGCAGATGGGGCAGCACTGACTCACAGCACCAGCTCAGCAGCCTGTGCGGTTCCTGTGCAACGGCAGAGCTGAACGCAGCCTCCCCCGCAGAACAGCGACGTACTGTGTCCCTTGGGAGAGCCCCTCCTGCTCCGGAGGGTGGTGCAAAGAGGTGGTTATTTAAGCCTCCTTGTACGAGATCCAGTTATTTTTTCTAATGCGCTTTAATTACTCTTTTGCCAGATTACAACCTTACAAATGAGGTTTGTATACGATACACACTGCCCTGTAGAAAGAGCCACAAAAGGGGAAGAGGCAGCACCCTTATTTAAATCAGTTGTCTTTGTCTGCTGTTAAATTTGATGCTTAAAAGCTCTTGAGAAATATTTGGTACGAAACTCCACTGCTGCAACCTGAAAAGCAAGCTCAGAGAGAGCTTCTGCAGAGTTTATCAGTTATGAAAGAGCCTAAAGTTCTGTGGGAATAAAAGCTGCTGTCTCCATCAAAAATCATTCTTTCATCAGTCCCAGGCAGAACAAGAAAAAAAGGCTCTGTCAATGTCCCAGTGAGTGATTGCATAGAGCTGGACATTCCCACCCGTGCTGGTGACACATCTAGGATGCTCTGGTTGGGTCTCCATCTGACCTGAAGGGACTCAGCTCATGACCCATCAACCACGTGCTGCATGTAAAGCAGCTTGACCACCCGTCAGAGAGAGACCAAAGCACATCACTGCCTGCACACCAGGCACTTCAGCACATGAACTGTGGGAAGGTGGAGGCTGCTGCCCTTGGGAACTGAGGGAAGATCGATTCCTCAACTTTCTCAGTTCATCCTCTGAAGAAACTCACGTCTACAGAGCAGTGTCAGAGCCCTCAACCTCCAGAAGGCTCTGAGGTCCTCTTTTGTTGAACACTTCTGAACCTTCAGGCTCCAGGTTTGCTCAGCCCACCCCTGTGGTTGCCCAGCTCTCTAGTGAGGAATCATTACTTTTGGAGGAATTTGCTGCCAAATTCTGACCACTACTACATTGATGCAGACCAGTTTAGACCCACCGAAAGCCAACAAATAGCACCCAGCACAGCAGTGCTCAGAATCTGGCCCTCAGGACATTTGGTAAATTCAAGCAGTCTTACTCTATTTTAATTTTTTTTTTAATAACTACAATAAAAACAACTGACTGACCTCTTCCTCTGATGGATAAAATCCTATTGCTCTCATTACAGAAGGAATTTCCTCCACGGGAATGTGTGTTGACACCTGTCTGGGCTCCAGTGTGTCAATGCCATGGCTGTGCAGCTGTGCATAGTAAAAATAGTCTTCCAGTTCCTGCAAGGGATCCAAACAAGATACTGAAAAGTTCAGTTACCAACAGGCACGAAAGATAAGACTTCTTTTTAGCTTGACTAACAGGCCTATCAATGAAATTGTTGTTAAAGGCAAGCTGAACAAAAAAAATTAAAGCAATGTCAGGCCTGTATAAATGAATCTCAAGCTCCAACCAGATGTTCCCAGACAGTGTTCACAGTGAGCATAATTACCCTGAACAATTTGCCTTCTCTGCCACCATCCAGTAAGTTGTAGAATGGGATCAAATCCTTTCCACCCAGGGAAGCAGCAGCATCCAAGGCACTGGCAGGAGAGGAGAAAAGAAGGGAGAAGAAGGGTTCATGTGAGGAGAGATGTCACGTTTCCCTTTCTAGCCATTCTTCACAGACACTTTCAATAAATAAATAAAATCCCTGGGCCTCAGAATTCAGGAAAGAAAAGCATTGCCTTGAAATGTATTATTTTCTCATCAGCCTGCACTTCTACAGCATATTTCATACCCAGGTTTTACATACAATAGCACAGTGTGGGAATTAATTATTACTGAATGGTCCTCTTGTTTAGTGGAATGAGCACAGGGCTTGGAGCCAGGAGCTTTTCCATGGACTTGAGCTTGGTATCTGGCATTTAGCTTTTCTGCTTCCTTATAGAGACATTGAGGGAGATGAATTAGCTAGATCAGCATTTTGAACATGCAGAGAGGGCTGGGGCTTGGTGTTTGCAGCAAACCACACAAACCTAAGCTCCCTGTGCCTTGACCTACCACATTCTTCCCCAATAACTCAGAGCAATCCATTACGCTACTTCCTCTGCTGCAAGGGGTGACTGTGCCACAGGTGCAGCCCACGTTACACTGAAAATGTCCCAGTGCCATCTCTTTGTTTCAATTTCATAGGCAGCTGGAGCCAAAAGAAACCATTTGGCTCGTGCAGATGAAAAAGGAAGCCAAGCCTGGTAGCACAGCCACGGCCTGGCATTGCCACCCAACACCCAGGCCTGGCAGCAAGGCTGCAGTTTCACACACACCTCTGCAGTGCTGCTTCCACTGGGCTTTTTGCAAGCTCCACACTTTTTTTTTTTTTCATAATTAAGTTATTTGGGTATTAAACACGTTGGAGATGCACAAGATGCCAGAAGCAGCAATAAAATGATAATTAGCTCATCAAGGGCTTTGCTCTGAAAACAAATTACATTGAATTGCTGTGTTGCCTGGACCCTGGCCAACCATTATAAAGAAGGATCATTTATATTCTATTGCCTTCCTTAAAATGTCGCTTATTCTGACCCCCGACTGCTTAAGCCACACAAAGTGGAAAAGAAAATAAATAAGCCTATTGCTTTCCCATCCAGGTTTCCTTTGCTCTGGCACTTGAAGGTGATCTGGCTCAGCTCCCTTTGGGCTTTCCTCAGAACAAGCAGTACCTTCAAGAAATGTTTTAGGCAGAACCAGTACGTGTCTCAACCACAAAGCCTTGGTCCTAGGCAGGTGGGGGGCAATGGTGTCTCACAGGTTCAGGGCACTCAAAAAGGCAAAAACAGGAGTGAGGGTTAAAAGCCAGATCCTGTGGGGCTGATTTGCCAGAAACCAGGAGATATGTTCTGTGCTGGTAGGGTGACATGCAAGGAAAAGAAATCCAGCCACAGACTGATAGAGACCATGCCTCACTATCCATCTTTTCTAGATCCAACATGGACTAAGCTCCATTTCCAGTCCTTCAAGTGTGTGGTTGCTCCACACTGGCCTAGCAGTTTTCAGCTCATTCTAAAACTGCCTGCCCCTTCCAAGGTACCCGTGTGCCTGCAGCCATGCTTGCCAGGGCAGAGCCCTCTGCTGTGGTCCTCGGCATGCAAAGAAACCAAAATATCTATCCAGCTTTTGCCAAGGTATCTTCCTGCCCCATGGGAGCACATGTCTAGCAGTGCTGCCCAGGGGACCTGGCAGAGGGAATTCACACACTTCCAGAGAGTGGTGGAAGAAACCTGGCAGTATTTATCACTGACCCTCCTGGTGAGAGCCTGGGAGTCCTCATTTGCAGAAGCAGCCTTCACTCCTCCAGCCACCCCCTTCACTGCAGTCCATTTACTCATGTAAGCAAAGCTTTACAGGATTAAGGTGGCTTGTCCTAAATCCAGCCTTCAAATGCAGAGGGGATTTCCTAGCAAATGCTGGCCTATCCCTTTTGGAGAGCAGACACATTTGTATCAGTATCCGACCCAGATGCTCCTCTTGCAGCCAGAGCTGCTCCTCTGATCCCTGGACTAACCCAAACAATCCCCCATCACACCAGCTAGGCCCTCACAAGCACCAGAAAATCCTCTGCTCATCTTCTTATCATTTGGGCACCACTTCCCAAACTGGAATATTTTTATAGGCACTATGGCCACTGCCTGTGAATTCTGCTGGTTTAACCCCTGCTATGGACTATGTAGCTACATCACACAGAGAGGAGCAAAGCCCCCCAAGATGTGTGTTCCTCCTGGTTCAGCTGCCACCCCACACAGCTACTTGGGTCCTGACAGGTCATTGCAGTCTAGCCTGATCCCACTGCCATGCCCCCATCCCCAGCATGGCACGTGCCCACTCTGCTGAGCTGTCTGCAGGAGCTGAGACAGAGCTTTTGGAGAGCTGGTGTGAGCAGAGGGCATGAGGCTCCACAGTTAATGAACCCAGCTGCAGGCCTGGTGTCCAGGAGCTGGCAGCCCCCAGGGATGAACAGAGATATTGCCATTCTCAGCTCATGCTCCTGTCAGGGAGTAGTGGGTCTCCTGCTCACGCAAGCACTGGGACCCATTCTCCAGCCTGTGACATCCCTTGCTGTGCAGTTGGTTTGCCTAGTCATGGGCACTTGGTTGTGGAAGGAGAGAAAAGCTGCAGGGCTTTGTCACCTGCACCAAAAAGACCCATGCCAGAGAGCCCTGCCAAGTTGCCCCATCAGTGCAGCACTGCCCTACACACCAGGATAAGCACAGAAATAGCTGGGAGACCTGGATTTACCTCCTCTGGACACAGAGACCTTTTAGGACAAAAGCCCCATTCTTAGTGTAAATGCTGGGGAAGATTTGCTTCAGCTGTGTTGGCCAAGCAGCTGTGGAAAGCTGTAACAAGACTCCTCTCTCCCTCCTGTGGTACTCACTTTAGGTTGACCTCCCATTTCATAACAGTGCAGTCATCCCCCCCTGCTGTAAAGACGTAGCGACCATCGTAGGCGCAAGCGAGGCCAGAGACACCGTCCGGGTGGCAAATGAAGGCTGAGGACTTGTGGGGGTTCCCATCAACAGGCAAAATCTGCAAGCCCACCTGGAAGGAAAGAGGGAGCCTGGGAGGGCTGGGGGTCCCATGGGAAGGTTACATCCTCCCCCCAGGAGCTCAGCTCTAGGGCCGGACCAGCCCACACATGGTTCCATCTGCACTGGAATTCTCCCAGGGACCACCTGCAAGTGGGTGTCTAAGTGGAGCTCCATACCTTGTCCTTTGTGATGTATGCCAGATGGCATCTCTGGGGGTCCACAGTGTTTGTTGTTGTTGGGAGGATTTCTACCTTCTCCAATGGGGAGCCATAGGTTGGTCCCAAATGGGTCTTTCTAAAGGCAAACAACATTTTCATCCATTCTAGGGCTCACAAAATATTCTCCCTCTCTGAACGGCCGCTTGGTAGATACAGGGAGGTGTGGTGGGTGCAAAGACTTTGTGCTACTGGCTGAGATGATAGGATAGGACAGAGTCCCTAGCTAGAAGGGCTCACACTGGGACTAAGAGAGGAACGTAGCACTCAGGGATCATTGACAGTCCTTCTGCTTTGCTCCTATGGGCTCCTGTCCCTTTATCTGATGTCCAGCTGCTGTGTCTCAAGTCCACATGCTGAGCAGATTGAGACCCACCTGCAGGCACAACCTTCTCAGGTACACCGTAGTGAACAGCAGAATGGACATGAGGATGGAGCAACCTGGTGGCCCTAGAGTCCTTCCAAGATCTGAATCACAGAGGGGCAAACACATGCTCGTGGGTGGGAGTAGGGCAAGAAAGTAGACAGAGGAGAACATAGTCAGGATGGGGCTCCCAGGGAATGGTAGGCAGGAATCTCTCCTCTACCTGCATATTTTGGTCGTCGTGTTGTAGAGCTTAATTTTGTAGCAGTTGTTGGCAGTGAGGAAAAAGGACTCCGTGCTGAGCTGTGGGTACCAGGCCATGCACAAGGGCACAGCAACCTGCTCCAAACGGTCCCTGTGCAAGACCACCAGGTTGTCCTTGCTGCTGCTATTCAGGTCATACTCAACCTGGAGGGAAGACAAGCAAACACAGCAACTCTTCTGTAGACCTTGCAGATTAACTGGATCTAGGATTCCTGGCAGCAGCTGGGGTGAGCAGCCAGCAGCAGCAGAGTCTCAGGCACATCAGAACAAGCTGAGAAAGAACTCTCCAGTGGGGAGAAGGTTAGGAGCTGCAGAACAAAAGACTGAGTCTCCCTCAATGCCCTTATCTATCCCCCCCACTTCAACCTCAAAACTCCACTGCCCTTAGACCTTCACATCAACCTACCAGCTGCCGGTCCTCCCCAAGGCTCAGGAGCCTGGGCTCCTTGCTGTCTAACTGGACCCCAAAGAGGATGCTCCGGATGGGTTTGTAATGGGAGTGCATCCCTGCTAGGTGTTCCCAGCATCTGATCCCATCTTGTAGGGCTTTCTTGTAAACAGTCACCGCGTATTTCTCATCCTGGAATGATAGTGCAAAGTTCAATGAGCCACAATCCCCATGCACAGGATAAAACACCAGGTCAGAGAGATTTGGGCAGGTGCTCCCAAGGGCAGCATGATCCTCAGCCTGGCTGGAGCATCCAAACTGGCAGGTCTGTGGAGTGGCTGTGACTGGTGACGATTTTACAGAGTGCAGGAAGGACTTTAGAGTCACTAAAGAGTGGTGAGACCCTGGCCCAGGTTGCCCAGGGAAGCTGTGGCTGCCCCATCCCTGGCAGTGTTGAAGGGCAGGTTGGATGGGGCCTGGAGCAACCTGGGCTGGTGGGAGGTGTCCCTGCCCATGCAGGGGGTTGGGACTAGATGCTCTTTATGGTCCCTTCCAACCCAAACCAGTCTGTGATTCTATGTTACAAACCCCCAGGAAGGGACAGCTTTCCAGGATCATAGAATCCTACAGAGGATGGCCAGCAGTTCCCAGTCCCACCAAAAGCTGTGCCACGGGTGGCACACATAAACCACTGAGAGGGAAAGAGAAACTTACAGCAGTTGCAAAGTATTCTGAATCATGAGAGAAGCCAATATGGGTTACAGGACCATGTGAGAACTTGAACTCCTCGCAGCTGGACTGAAGGGAAATAGCATCGAGGACGCGAACGCTTCCATCAGTGAAACCAGCAGCCAGGAAATAACCTGAAAAGCATGGCAGAAAATGCTCATAACAGAATCACCCCTCCTGGGAATCCCAATGCTTGGCACACAGGGAGGTGATGAGGCCTGGATACCTTCAGGGTCATAGGACAAGCACTGGATGCTGGCCTTAGTGAATATCCTGCTAGCCAGGTACTTGGTCTGCTGGTAGTCCCACACCTTCAGCAGCCCACAGTGACTCCCCACAGCAACCAGTGTCTGCTGGGGGTGACAGGAGATGGCATTCACAGCTTTCTTTGCCTCTTCCAGAACTTTTTCAAAGTTTGTCCCAGCTGTTGCAACACGGAACACAGTTGCATCAGAGGTTGAAAGGATAAAGTTCCTGTTTAGAGGGAGAGAAACAGAAGTTGATGAGTCAGACCAGCTGGCTCATATCCCTCCAAGCAATATTACACATCAGACTCTTTCTGGCAACTCAGTTGGACAATCACTTATATTTTGTGCCGTGCAATATGCAAACGCTTCTTGGCCTGGAAGGCACGTGGCACTTTGTATTCATGACCTGGTAAATCTCCACAGGAAGAGACTGGAGCTGGTTCCATTTTCTACTTGGGCAGGCAAACCAGAAGATGAATGACATCTGGGTGGCTTTTTCTGTTTTCAAGTCACTGGTGTGTGAGACAAACAAATGAGCAATTAAAGATACTCTGAATAGTCTTTTCACATCTCATGCCACCACTGACAATGGCTCCATGCTGCCCGAGCTGCCCCAGACAGGGTCAGAGGAGGTTTCAGTCCCACGGCGCAGAAAGAGCAGCCGCCTGTCCAACCACAGTGAAGAGGGTCCTGTGGCACCACCAGTGATGTGTGAACCAGGCATCTGAATAGCTGTGCATATCATAGAACCAACGTGTGCAGTTGTCTGCCTGCCTGAGGACCAAGAGCCTGGGCCCAGTTAAAGGGACAGGAGAGGACCACAGAGATCCAGCAGCTGCACAGAAAGGTGTGGTGCTGCAGCTCACCAGAGGAACCTCAGGCTCTCTGCTGGCTGGCCCCTCATGGCCAGAGATCACTGCAGGCCTGGTCCAGGCACTGGGGGATGCTGCACCTCTTGCATGCCCCTACCTGGGCTCTTCAGCTGCTTGTCCTCTGGTGGGCAAGTGGGACAAATAGCTAAAGTGAAAATCTGCAGATAAGGGGTATAGAGGGACACATCCTCTCCCTGTCCCACCAGGAAGTCTGGGCACAGGGTTGAAACCTGCTCCAGCCAAGGCAGGAGACCACAGGGCAGCTTTCAGCTGACCATCTCCCCAGCTTTCAATCTACAAGGCAAACGCAGGAGAAGACCTGAGTTTATAAAGGGGCACTCACCTGGTGATGAAGGGCTGGCTTCTGGGGATGGTGGAGGGTGGGAAGTCACCAGGAGGATCAGGAGGGGGTTTGCAGAAGGAGATGGACCGAATGGGACCCACTTTGTCGTGGCTGCAGCAGGCGAGGATCTGCAGCTGCCCAGTGTAGAACGTAACCTGGCCCTTCACATCCCCTGTTACTATGCAGCTGCGAGGAAGGGAAAGCTTTTGATCCACGCGCTGATCGGGAGCTCCCAAACATTTATCGGGCAGAAGCAAAACTCTTCCCTTCTCCTCTGCGCGCGAGGAGAGCCCCGCGCCGGCGTGCGGGAGGAAAGCCCGGGGCTGTGCAGAAGGCAGCGGGCTCTGCTGTGTCCCTGCCTGTCCCCGCAGTGTCCCCTGCCTGTCCCCGCAGTGTCCCCTGCCTGTCCCGGGGCTGCGGGGCGCCCTGCGCTCCCCCTGCTCCCTCTGCCGGTCACGTTCGGGGGGCTGAGCCACCCCCTCGGGGCCGGCATCGCTTCACCTGGAGCCTGGTTAGCTCTTTTGTTTGTTTTTTTCTTTTTCCCCAGCAAAATTCACGGGT
>NW_009953404.1:484612-491219 GCF_000747805.2 Chaetura pelagica | reverse complement strand
CTGCAGGGCCCCCACCTTGGCGCCCCCCATGCTGTGCGGCTTGGCCGGCAGCCCCTCGGAGGGGCCGTGGGGTCGGGCCTCCTCCCACACCACCAGCTTCCCGGCCGAGGTGCCCGTCAGGGCTTGCGAGGTGTTGAAGTGGAACGCGGACTGGCCGAAGCGACCCACGCGGGTGCCGAAGGTCTGCGGGGAGAGCAGAAAGGCTGTGGGCTCTTCCTGGGCACTGGCTCATCCTTCCTCAAGGAGAGACGTTCCTGCTTGGCCCTTCCGCGTGACATTCCCTCCCTGTCCCCCGGCGAGACCCCCGGGAGAAGGTGCAGCGGGGCACCCCTGGGACAGCGAGCCCCTCTCGGCCTCAGCTCGGGCAATCCCGGCTTGTCCCTTCAGGACACCGAGGGGGACAAGCTGGGGACACGGAGACCGCTTTCAGGGGGATGGGGAGGGACAGCGCTGCTGCCAGGAGGAAAGCCCGGAGGGTGAGAAGCTGCGGTGCCCCCTGTGCTCACCTCTCTGCTCAGGGGGGGGGCTCCGTACTGCAAACCGGCATCGCCCTGCGGACAGCGGGGAAAACATCCAGGACAAGCGCTCGGGGACCCTGCTCTGCAGTGCCAGCGTCCCCCTCCCCGCCCTGCGGGCACCGGCCGTCACTGTGGTGACCAAAGCAGGGCTCTTGGGGCAGAGAAGCTCCCAAGACCCTCCAGAGAGCTCAAAACACCTTCTCCTCCCACCCGTTCCTCCCCCTAAACCTGCTGACCGTGGGGAGGGGCGAGGGCAGGGGCAGCCCCCCCCAGCCCTCCGTGCCCCCCTCCCAGCCCTCCGGAGCCTCTCGGGCACCAGAAATAAAACTTCCCATGCTCCTACTTACCCACAGGTAAAATATCACCTGGGTTTTACTGTTGCTGACAAACTCATAGCGATTTTTAGGGTTAAAAATTACATAATCCTGAAATCAGAAGGTGCAAGTCACATCAGCACCAGGCTGGGCAGTGCCTTCTGCTGATTCTTTCATGCAGAACATTTGCTTTTATTCAAAACCCACTTCACCACCTGCACTGAACATACAGGCCAAATTCCCTGTGAAACACCTGAGCTGTGCCCTCCCTCCTGCAAGCAGAGACAAGCTGGTGGGGCTGGGGGCTTCTCCTGCCCTGGCACTGCCAGTGTTGGACATCCCACCAGGGGTGGGGTGCTCTGCTCTGTTGGGGTGCAGCAGGGATGGGGTAGGATAATGCCTCCCATCTCCAGCTGACATCTCTCAGCAGCCCTATATTGGACAGGGGCAGGGAGGGTGTAGGTGAGGAGGGGGCTGCCCAGTCACCACTCACCTGGTGCCCAAACTCAGGCTTCAGCTCCGTGCTGCACACAGGTTTCTCTGTGGGTGAAGTCCACTTCCAAACACAAACTTTCTGGCAAAGAAGGGAAAAGCCAAGGGCCATTTGTGGCTCTCTGGGAGCTCAGGGGGAGCCAGATGAACCCCATTCCCTCCAGCTGCATGGGATGAGGAGCATGAAAGATGGGAGCAGGACAAACCCAACAGGGAGCTTAATTTCAGGAAATAATACTAGAAATTGCTTTGATGAAAGCACACTGGAATCAGAAGCATTCCATCCAACTCAAGATCCATTTTCTCAACTCCACAGCACTCCCTTTAATTAAATCCAGCTCTATCTTCCACTGGCTCCATGAAAAACAAGCCATCACTGCAAACCCACTCTACTTTTCTCCTGCTCTCCCCACCCAAATTCCCCTTTCCCTTCCTGTGTGCCAGGAAAAACTTGTGAGGCTCTGTCCCACCAGGCTTTGAAAGAGGAGATACTTTCTTTACCTGCACCCTGCCAGCCCCGATGGTTGCCAAGTATTTCATGTCCTGGGAAATAGCAATAGCACTGACCCCCTCATCTGAGTGGCTCCCAAAGATGGTGCGCACGGGGATCCTGGGGGGAAAAGGCCTCATGGGGGGGTGGTCACAGCAGCACGGTGGGTTCATGGCATTTGTTTGACACAACTTGTGGCCCAGCCCTCCCCAAGTCTGCCCAGGGATGGAAATGAGGGGATGATGGAGTCTGCCAGCGCCACAGCTGATGCTCAGCATCATCTTCCTCCCTCCCAAATAAATGGCTCCTCAGGATGTTCCTGAGGAGGAGGTTCCCAGGAGTTTACCCAGAGAAGGAGTCCCACACGATGATCAGAGGATCTGGCCCTCGGTCAGCAGTGGCAACCCAGCGCCTGTCCTCACTCACACACAGGCAAGAAATGGCATTTGTGTGGCCCTGGGGAAAGAGAAGCAGCAAAGTGTCTCAGAGGCCCCAGACCTGGTGGCTTGTTAAAGCATTCATCCAGCTGCTTTGCTCATGGGCTCCCCTTGTCTTCCCTCCCACGAGTCCTGTACTCTCATCCTTTCAGCCCAAATTTTGCATCCCATTTTCCACAGACTCTCCTGAGCCCATCACTCAGTCCCTGTCCCTTGCTCTGGCTGCAGGTCCCCACTGCCACCACCCCTACAATCCAACACAGAGCACTTTCCACCAACGCATTTTGAGGATGGCAACAGCATGAGGGCACAAGAATGCAGCCCTTTGCATGGGCTGCTTCTTGACTCAGTTCTAGATGACACCCTCAGCTGTGGCAAAGACCACAGGCTTCTCCAGCTGTGAGCAAGTGGAGGGCACTGGGAAAAGGAACGTAGGGATAGGGTTTAGGAGAAGGAGAAAGGCACGTAGGCTGAGTGCCAGACCTGCAGGTGGTACTGCCTGTTCCCCAGGACATCGTGGATGACCACTGTGTGGGAGGAGACATACAGGAGCACCTGCTCTTCCCCATCCATCAGGCTGTGCACGGCCAGGCTGCTGTTGTAGCCAAACACCCAGGACAGGCTCTGTGGGGAAGAGGAAGAGCTTTTGTCCTTGACTCTTAGTGCCCAGGGCTGAAAAGTCACTGAAAGACTCTGGGGTGATGGGAGAGAGCAGGGCAGGAGCACTGGGTGCTCTGTGGGCCATCATGGTGGCACCATCCCCACTGGTACTCACGAGGGAGTGAAGGCTGTTCCGCCGGTCCTCCTGGAAGAGCATCCCTGGGGTGGCTGCCCACACCAAGCTGGCAGAGCCATGGTGCTCCTTGTCCTCTCCCCTCTGCTCAGCTGTCTGTCCATCCTGGGATGTCTCCATGGGCTCACTGCTTACTCCTGTTCTTCCCCCAGTTGGCTCCTCTGCCTGCACACACAGGGACACTTCCCCTCCAGTGGAATTTTGTCACTGTCCCCTTAAGCAGCAGGGCTACTCCTGGGGGGCAGATGGATCATCTCCAGCTCCGTGGACCTGCATTTGAGCCAACACTAAAGCCTTGCACAGAGAAATTCCATGGGAATGGGAAGAGGGCCCCAGGAAACCCCCTCCCTCGGCGGCAGGAGCCGCTCGGGGACAGCCGGGGACCCCGGGTCTCACCGGGGGCACCACAGCGCTATTCTGAGCCCCTCCAGGCCTCGGTGCCTCCCCAGCTGTCCCGTCCCCGCTCCCTGGGGACCCCTCTGCTCACCGACACGCCAGCCCCGCTTCTGTTTGCTTGATCCGACTGTTCCCAGGCAACGGCTGCACGGGCAGCGCCAGCGGCCCGGGAAGCGCCGGGGACTGAGCGGGGAGGGACGGGGGGACCCTCCTCATCCCCACCCTGCTGATCACCTCTGCGCTCCAGCGTGGAAATCCTGCTTGTTCTGGCTGAGAGCAGCTCCTCTTCTGCTCCGGTCCTGCAGCAGAGGTTTGAGTGTGGTCTAAGGCAGAAGCTCAAGCCTCACCCACAGCAGGTTTTGCAACAGAACCTGTTTATTGCACTGGTTGGGGTTGTTAAACCCTTTCTAGCCAGGACACCCAATTGGAGGGGCTGGGGACACAGAGTTAGGGGACAACTTCTACAGAAGCCTGGCAGAGCTGAGAGGCACCTGAAGTGTGCAGGCAGCTCCCTTGCTGAAAGGGAAACGAGCTCCCTGAAGGGAGCAGGAATTAATTGGCTGATGGGGCTGGAATGACCCAACCTCATTTCAGGAGTGGTACAGAAAGCTGGGATTTTCTAGATCACTTCATCCCTAGAGGCACAAATGCAAAGGCCTGGAAAGATGTGTCCTGTGAGCTTTTCTTCTCCTGGACTGGTATCCAGGCCCATTTGTCTGCAGCTCAGGTGAAAGGCAGCCACAGCTGAGACACCTGGGCACACCCCAAGCACACATGGCCAAGGCAAAGACCAGCCCCTTGATGGTCTGACATTCCAGCTGCCATGTGATTCTGAATTTATCCACATACTTACACCTACATTCTATTTTTCAGGGACAGAAGATGGGGCAGCTTGTGGACAGACATGTTTAGAAACTGCAGCAGCACCTACAAATACAAAAAACCTTTTTGCAAAAAACAAGGCTCCTAAGCCCAACACAACGTGCATTTAAAAACTGTTTTATGCAAGTATTTTGGCACAGTGGTCCCAGAGGGAGACCCAACTCTCCTCCAGAGCAACTCTACAGGGGCACTGACCTTGTAACCAGACAGAGGACATCACACTGCTTCCCAGGGGGATTTCACCAGGGATTTATGAGATGCAGTGGCCTTTGTGGGTTGCAGAACCTGGTGCAGGTCAGCAGAGCAGGCTCACCTCAGAGCTGAGGCAGGATTATGCCTCCTTCCTTCAAATGACTTGGAAGAACAAAGGAGCATCTAAGGTAGACCAGGGTAAGACTGCGTTGGATGGGGATTATCTAGATACAATCACCCCAGGAACACTGCCAGGGCTGCTGCAGGAACACTTCCTCTGCAGCACCTGAAGCCTGCAGGACACCCTGAGCAAGAAGCTTTGCTTTGAAGCTTTATCACTTCAGCAAGGATCTGATCTCCTGGGCTGCAAGTTGAAACATCACAAGGATAAACATACCCCAATTAACATAGAGCCCTGGGTGAGGGATTTCAAAGCCTGGGGTTTAAGTTCCTTTTTTCAGTCTATTTCAGGTGTGGTTAATAACAATTAAAACAAAATAGCTCATTATGTGTGATGTTACTTACACCACAACCTGCCCATGAAGAGTTAAGGGAAGATCTGCACCTTACCTGGGGCTTCGGCTCTGCAAGGTCAGAGGGTCAGGATTTTGTGTCTGTGCCTTTAACCCACCCACAATTATTGCCCAAAATAGTAACTTCTACAAGAACAGAGAGAGGCATCAGTCATTTTATTGTTTCAGAGGAGTACTTTGAAATTCCACTGGAAACAAACTTACAACAAATCCAGCCATCCCAGAAATCCTCTGGAAGAATTTATACACCCCAAAACCAACCACCACAAATAAACAAAGTAAAAAAGTTGTCAGGTTAGGAGTACTTTTATCATGACCATATGAAAACACTAGAAGTGAAGTAGAATCATAACACCTATTTCCTTATCTCATTAACTTAAAATAATTAGGTGTCCCAAAGATTCTTTCATGTTTAGTGACTTGCAAAAAAGTTGCAACAACATAGGGAAAATGAAGTATCAAACTTGTCTATTTCTTGTGATCTACTATTATTGACACCCTAAAAGTGCTCAGGGACTTTTTAGCATGTATTTAAAGATATTCAATGAGGAATTTAAGGGGGAAAAAATCAGGAATGCTCTGTCATCACCAAGTAAAGCATTTAACACTTTTCAGAGCCTGTATCAAGTGATGTTTGGGTCTCTATAGCCTCACTGCAAAGTGATACAAGGTGTGAGATATGAGAAGCCACATCTTGCAGCTCTGCAAGAAGCTACTCCTGACGAACCAGTGCAACTGAACTGCAGTCAGACCTTATTCTATCAGAAACCTCTTCAGACTGCGAGTCTGGCACCCAGAGGTCACAGCCTCTGAAACGTTTGTTTCAGCAAGAACATGAAGGCAAGTTTTCAAACCAGATCACAGTCCAGAAAGCAGGCACAGGCTTCAGCTTTATTGCTTTCCAAGCAGTGGTCATCTTTGCAAGGGGATGATATTGCAGCTGAAAAAGAAGAGGGAAGAAGGAGACATTGAAGTCTCAGTTCTCAAACAAGCTTAGAAGATCTGACATGGCCTGAATCAGACCCACCACAACCCTCCTCCATTGGTCTCCTCTACAAGACAAAGCAGCCACTGAGACCTTCCTCCCTGGCACCCCCAGTGAAGTCAGAGTAGGCAGCAAAACACCCTGAGAGCAAAGCACAGGGCTGTCCCAGCTGCAGGAATGTGCTCTGAGCTGGGTGAAAGCCTCCTGTGCTCTGGCAGGTGAGGGTGAGGTGAGCTTACCCCAGGAGACCCTTCCCCGACCAGCGCTTCGGAGTCAGCCCCACGTGCACCTTTTTGCCCCCGCGCATCACGGTCACACTCAGGGGTCTCTGAAAGGGAGACAAATGTAAGAATAAAAGAGGGTCACTTCCCAGCACCAAGCCAACTCTGTTCTTTGTTTCGTTTTCTGAAATACCAGAGGATCACTGGGCCCAGGGGAGCTGCTCTTCAGCAGCTCCTGTCCCCACCCTCCTGGCTAGATCTGAAAGGAGGCAGATCTTGGTGGATCTCCAGGAGATCTCCCACTGCGAGGCACCCGATGGCTGTGGCAGCGTTTCTTCGCAGGCCACACGGGGG
>NW_009953404.1:482747-484518 GCF_000747805.2 Chaetura pelagica | reverse complement strand
TGTAAGAGAAGAAGGCTACAACAGCACAGACTGAATCTGACACAGACTGAATCTGAATCTGAATCTGAAAATAATGATCTAAGCTGCACAGAAAGAGCTGTGGCTCACAGGAACAGCCATGCAGTTACAGCAGAAACAAGCTCACCCCTTCGCTGTGCTGCACCACTGTGGCAATGTTCTGAAGGTTCTGGAAGTTGTTCACGTTGACAGAACCAAACTCCACAATCTCATCATTGACCTGAAGCCCCTGGACAGAGAGAGAAGAGAAATGAGCACCTGCCTTCTCCAGGGAGGTAACATCACAGGAGCATCACCTCCACCCAGCCACACGGGGAGGGCTGTGCTGTGACACTTCTCACCACTCAGGCAACTGGACTCACCCTCCCCATGTCCTCAGGAAGCAGGGAACCCTCACCAACCCCCCCCAGCATATTCCCGCTTATCAGCAATCAGCACAGAAAGCCATCAGCTGTCTTTTTTCTCAGGGCCCAGAAGCCTCCTCAAGGGTCAGAGCCCACCAACTCACAGAGATGCTGGCAGGAGAGCCCGGGGTCACAGCGTTCACCCTGGCAAAGGCCCGAGCCAGGCCCTGGCCCAGCGCCTCGGCCCGCGCCTCCGCCTCGTCCCTGGCCTGCTTCTCCTTGTCCCGGGCGTGCAGCTGGTGCAGAGCTTCCTCCACCTGCTTCATCAGGGCCTTGTGGTCATTCTGCAGACCTGGGGGTGACACCACAAGCATTTCAGGGAGCAGGAGGGAGTTACCTCTCTGGGCTTTCCCGGCACACGTGCTGCTCTGCAGCTGCACAAGGAGGTTCACTCCAGGTGTCTGGATTGCAGCTCCTGCTGCTGCACCTGGTGGGCCCTGGTGCCAGCCCTGCTCACACAGCCCAGACCTTTATCAGTAGAAGTCAGACACAGAGAAAACCACCCCACAAATTCCAGTAAATGCACAAGGAAGCAGGGCTTGGAGACCCATGGTCCCAGGGCTTGGAGACCCTTGGACCCATGGACCCTGATCTAGTGGGAGGTGTCCCTGCCCACAGGAGGGCTGGAACCAGATGTTCTCTAAGGTCCCTTCCAATCCAAACCAGTCTGTGATTATATGAACCCCCTGAGCAGCTGAAATCTTCTTTCCATCAAGTCACATACTGCATCTAGAGCAGAAGCCATCCCCACAGACAGGGCAGGGGCTGAGCCTGGGACAAAATAAACACCAAGCTATTTTTTCCCCACAGTTTATTCTACAAACACCACAAAAACGTTTCACTGTATCTCGCAGATCCCACGTGGCTCCACAGCAGAAGCAGAATCTCAATGTCACTGCAACAACACGTGGACAAAGGCATTTTGCTGACCAAGCTGATGGAGCATCGAGTAAAAATAAGCGAAAAGCAACCTCTGAGCAAGCCTGGGGTGGAGCTTTTGAAGAGCTGCAACCACCAGGCAGAATGACACAGCACTCCAGTGACCCGAGCGGTTGCACAGGGATGAGCAAGGAGATTCACTCCAGTGACGGAAACCTGCAGGTCTCAGCCCATTTCGGCTGGCTCATTCCAGCTGGAAGGGAAAGCTCCCCCGGCCTTCCTCCTCCTCCTCATCATCATCCTCCTCCTCCTCCTCCTCCTCCCCCCCCGCCCCCCGCGTTCCCACTCACAGATGATGTTGTGCCGGGCGGTGCGGACTTGATAGAGGTCGATGTCGTCGCGGGGAAAGCCTTCGGCGTCCACCAGCGGCTCGTTCATCCCGACGCCCTTTTGCTGTGAGGGAAGAGGAG
>NW_009953404.1:480553-481638 GCF_000747805.2 Chaetura pelagica | reverse complement strand
AGTGTCCCCGGGTCCGGCCTTTCCCTCCCGCTGCCGGAGTGTCCCAGCTCGACGCCAGCCGGGGGGGGTGACGGGCCCCACGAAGGGGTGAACGCCCCCGCGGGCAGGTGGGCGGGCTGGGGGGGGTGTTGCTTTGGTTGCGTCACCTCCCGTGTCCCCACGCACGCGGGGACCGGGGATGTTCTGCTGCAGGGTTAGCTCGGCCCTGGGGGCATGTCATAGAATCCCGGACTGGTTTGGGCTGGAAAGGACCTTAAAGATCGTCCAGTTCCAACTTCCCTGCACGGGCAGGGACACCTCCCGCTAGGCCAGGTTGCTCCAAGCCCCATCCAACCTGCAGGATGGGGCAGTTCCCAGCCCAGACCAACCACATCTCTGGGTCACAGACGCTTTGGGGTGGGAGAAGGTGGAGTCAAGGAGGAGCTTCCCATGTCCCACCGCTATATTAAATGCCCCCGTGGACTCCTGCTCTCTTTGCCGCTGTCACGTCGCCAGGTCACAAAAATGGTGAGAGAATTAAATTAAATAGCCGGGGCTCGACAGCTGGGGACATCTGGGGAACTTTAGAGGTTTAATTTCTGCCTGAATTAGGACTTTTCAGCGACTGTGCTGGAAGTCATGCCCAAAAGCTGTTCCTCGTACTCTGACCTGTGGGTTTGAGCTCCCCGGGGGCTGAGGTTCCCCCCTGCTAACACCCCTTTTCTGGTTCTCTCTTTCAGACATCTTACACAGACAAGGGAGAAAAGGTAAGAGCTGCCTTGTGTCCCCGCTCCTGCCCCCTGCCTGGTGGGAAACATCAGCTGCCTCAACGCAAATGTTCATTCCTTGATCACCCGGTACAATCAGAAGTCAAACTCCTCTGGCCGGGCCACGCGGGACTTGGTTCCTCCTCAACATTCATCATGGGAATTCATTTCCTTTTTCCTTCTGGTGTGGGGGGAGAGCAGCAGAAGGGACACGAGGGACACTTCCCGGCCTAAGCAGGATCCTCATTTATCGCAACACCTATTTCCAAACGTCGCACCTGTTCCCCACCGTTTTGCCCCATAAGCAGCCGGGTGGGAGGGCGGTGGGGAGCAGAGCGG
>NW_009953404.1:463384-480034 GCF_000747805.2 Chaetura pelagica | reverse complement strand
AAACCTCCTCTGCTCCAACCCCAGCTGCTCTTCACCCAACCCAGCAGATGAACCGGGCACAGGCAGAGCTGCTTCCCCCTCGGCAGCAGCTCCCTGCCTGCCCATGGCCGTGCCCACCCTGCTCTGGAGGCAATGCTTCCCACTGAATTTGGGGTTCTTTTTCCCCAGTATTGGCCCTTTCTCACTTTTGCTTGCTCCTCCCAGGCTGCTGGAGGGGAGCAGAAAAGCTCATCTGCTCTACATGCACACACACACATGGACACACGTGAACATATAGCAATAGGACAAGAGGGAATGGCTCTAAACTGGAAGAGGGGAGGGTGCAGGTTGGATGTCCTTCACTATGAGGGTGGTGAGACACCACTATGGAAGTGTTGAAGGGCAGGTTGGATGGGGCTTGGAGCAACCTGGTCTAGTGGGAGGTGTCCTTGGCCATGGAGAGGAGTTGGAACTAGATGATCTTTAAGGTCCCTTCCAACCCAAACTAGTCTGGGAGCCTATGACTTGCACACGCAGCGGCTGCTCCCCAAGGGCTGTCAGTCCTGTCCTGGTGGGGGGAGCCCCACGGGAGCTGGGGCCCAGCAGCACCACAGCTTCACCCAGGGTGGCTCTCACCTGCCCACAGGCTGCATCCTACTACTGCAACAAGCTGGGGTTCGAGGAGCTGGCGTACCGGGGCCTGGAGACCGGCAGCAGGGAGGTGGTCTCACATGTCATCAAGCAGGACAGGGTAAGGGGGACAATGCATCTTGCTGGGGGGCAGGCTGGGGGGACACTAGCTGGTGTCGGGTGTGTGGGTGCTGCCCAAACCTCTTTGCACCATTAAACCCTGCAGCTGGGTGCATCTGCCCCAGCCTGGGGGCACCAGCACCTCCCCATCCCTGACCTCTCCTCCTCTTCCTCGCCAGATCGTGTTTGTTCTCTCATCTGCTCTCAACCCAGGGAATGAGGGTAGGTGTTGTGGGGACGTGGGGGGAACAGAGTGGGGAAGGGCTGCCCTAGAGCCAAGTGCCTCTGCTCATGCCTGGGCTGCTCTTGCTCCGGGCAGAGATGGGGGAGCACCTGGTGAAGCACGGTGATGGGGTGAAGGACGTTGCCTTTGAAGTGGAGGACTGTGACTTCATCGTACAGGTAGGCAGCCCCTCAGCTCCCTCCTGCATGGCACCCCAAAATGGCAAGGGGACCTGGGGAAGGGCCCAGGCCCATCTCCTCCCAGCCTGGGGGAGCTGCAGCAGGGGAAGGTCTCTCTTTTTCTGCCCAGAAAGCCAAGGAGCGTGGAGCTGTGGTGGTGAAGGAGCCCTGGGTGGAGGAGGACAAATTTGGGAGGGTGAAGTTCGCGGTGATCCAGACGGTAAGTGGCAGGGCAGCTGTGGGGGCTGAGCCCCCCCCACAGAAGTAGGTTGGACCCAGGTGATCCCAGAAAAAACAGGCCCACCACACTTCTTTCCCCCCCTCTCACAGTATGGTGACACCACCCACACCTTGATAGAAAAGCTCAACTACAAGGGCCTCTTCCTACCAGGGTACCACCCACCCCTCTTCAAGGACCCCCTTCTGCCAAAGCTGTGAGTACTTTCAGAGGGTCCTACCTGGCTCTTTGCCACCATGCACTGGTGGGATGCCCCACCCAAGAACCAGACAGGTCCCCCCCATAACAGCCCAGAGCTCCCTGTGGTGTGGGGTGCCCCAAGCTCAGCTGAGAGCTTCCCCCTGGCTTTCCCCCACAGACCGAGTACCAAGCTCAGCTTTGTTGATCACGTTGTGGGGAACCAGCCCGACCTCCAGATGGTCCCAGTGGCAGACTGGTAAGAGTGGGGAGGCCTGGTGGGAGGTGAGATGGTGGTCTCATCCCCTTCAACATCAGTGGTTGGGGCTAATTAAGCCAGAGCAGAAGTTTGTTAGTGCAGAAATGGAGCAAGGGACATGAACATGCCTTTTGTGGCCTGGGCAGGTACCAGAAGAACCTGCTGTTCCACCGCTTCTGGTCAGTAGATGACAAGCAGCTGCACACTGAGTTCAGTGCCCTGCGCTCCATCGTGGTCACCAACTACGAAGAGACCATTAAGATGCCCATCAATGAGCCAGCACCTGGCAAGAAGAAATCCCAGATCCAGGTGAGCCCAGGCTGGTGGCTGATCCATCAGGCTGCCAGCACCTTGAGAGGGGCTTTGGTGAAGGAGAAGGGACCAAGGGGTCAGTGATTCAGAGCTGGAACAGATGTGCTGTGCTAGGGTGGCTGCTGGAAAGCAGCCCTGGCTCTGCTCAGGTCTGCTGAGGGCTGTCAAGCCCAAAGGTGGTGACACTTTTTCCCTGTAGGAATATATCGACTACTATGGCGGGGCTGGAGTGCAGCACATCGCGCTGAACACCTCGGACATCATCTCAGCAGTGAGTGTAGCCCTGGCATTGCTCCACCTCTGCCCTGTCCCACCTGGCATGGTCCTCATCCCAGGGAGTGGTGGACTATGACCCCCGCTGGGGTCCAAGGACATGGGCAGGCTGAGCAGGCTTTGTGCCATGGTTGTTTTACAACCAGGATTAACCCAAGGAATCACTGGGAAGGGACCTGCCTGTAGCTGCAAGCTGGCAGATGCCTGTCCCTCCAGCTTGAAGCAACTGGGATCTGCAAGGCTAGGGTGGCTGCTGGAAAGCAGCCCTGGCTCTGCTCAGGTCTGCCGAGGGCTGTCAAGCCCAAAGGTGGTGACACTTTTTCCCTGTAGGAATATATCGACTACTATGGCGGGGCTGGAGTGCAGCACATCGCGCTGAACACCTCGGACATCATCTCAGCAGTGAGTGTAGCCCTGGCATTGCTCCACCTCTGCCCTGTCCCACCTGGCATGGTCCTCATCCCAGGGAGTGGTGGACTATGACCCCCGCTGGGGTCCAAGGACATGGGCAGGCTGAGCAGGCTTTGTGCCATGGTTGTTTTACAACCAGGATTAACCCAAGGAATCACTGGGAAGGGACCTGCCTGTAGCTGCAAGCTGGCAGATGCCTGTCCCTCCAGCTTGAAGCAACTGGGATCTGCAAGGGCCCTGATGGCACATGCTGTCCTTGGGGGGGTGGCTGGGGGGGAGTTTGGGCAGCCCAGGCTGCTGGGTGAGCCACCATAGCCCATCACCCACCTGAGGCAGATGCTGCTCTTGAGTGCTTGGTTTTGGGCTCCTCTCCAGACCAAAGGACCTCCAGAGGTACTAGGGGGTCAGGGTGAGCTGAGGTATCCTTGCATGGTGGCCAACTTTCTGCATTGCCTGGAGAGGGGATCTCGAACCCTCCCGTTCCTGGTGTCCAAAGCAATAAGGTGGGACAGGTCCTCATGCACAGGGCTAGCCCATGTAATAAAAAAGCATCACTCTCCTCCCAGTACCATCCATCCCAGGCCACCCTCCTGGCACAAACCACCCCACAAATGAGCCCCAAGCCCACCTCAAACCATGGTCTCCTTTGTTTTGCAGATCACCAACCTGAAGCAGAGGGGCCTGCAGTTCATGGACGTGCCATCCAAATACTACCAGGTGCTGCGGGAGAGGCTGAAAACTGCCAAAATCAAAGTGAAGGAGAACATTGACAAGCTGGCGGTGAGTTGGACCAGCATGAGATGGAAGAGGTTTGCACGGGGCTGGACCAGCTCCCCAGAGTGTTTTGCAGGGGTGAGGGTGATGAAGAAGGATCCCCTTGCTCCTCTGTAGTCTCTGAACTGTCACTGTTTCTTTTCTCCAGGAACTGAAAATCCTGGTGGATTTTGATGAAAAAGGCTACTTGCTCCAGATCTTCACCAAACCAGTTCAGGACAGACCCACGGTCTTTCTGGAGGTCATCCAGAGGTATAACCACCAGGTTGGTTTGAGAATTTCATTATGATCTTGACTTCCAGACCCCTCGCCCAGCCAGCTCTCATGCTGCTCTTTCCCAGCCAATGGACCTGCTGCCCATCCTTGCAGTCTGTAACGTTGTCATCTCCACAGGGCTTTGGTGCTGGGAACTTCAAGTCTCTGTTTGAAGCAATAGAAATAGACCAAGATGCAAGAGGAAACCTGACGGTCCTGGAGCCCAACGGGGAGACCAGGCGCATCTAGAGCATGGCAGAAACACTGCCCACAGCCCTAATGAGCTGATTCATTAACGAACCAGGAAACGGCCAATGTTTTGGTAAATAGCCCAGACCTAAGTGTCATAAATCCAGGGGAGTTGCTGCCAAGTTGGAGATGTAAAAGGACTCAACACCTACCCTGACCCAGCGCTGTCCTTCGGTGACTTCTTGGGAGAGGGAGCGTGGGAAACAGCAAACGCGCTCTTAAAAAGCAGTTTAATCTGATCCAAACCACTGAATTCCTAATAAAGGGCAGATTTAAGGCACTTGCCAAAGACAAGCAGCTACAGAGCAGGACAGAAGCAAGAACTGGGAGGGCTTAAATTTAGTCTATCCAAGGTTTTCTGTTAATTTTAGCTAGGCAGGGGGCTGGGAGGGGAAGGCACAGAGGCATTTGCTTCTCCCTGCGTCTCATTTTGTAAGACTTTATTTTAATTGCTTTTAGACTCAATCTTGAATTTGAATTTGCTGAGATTAAATACATGGGTTTAGGGTAGCTACAACACTCTGGAATGAGACCTAATCAAATGGATGTACTGCAGCCTTCCCAAGGCAACACAGTCTTGCTCTAATACCTGTAAATTCCTGAATGAATGAAGGTTTTGGGTTTCTCCCACGTTTCAAGAAATAACTGCTGGCATTGGCAGCAATTCCTTGGCTCAGATCCTGGTTGCATGTGGAAAGTCCCCTCTGGGTATCTCTCTGGTGTTGCCACTGCCCTTGGCAAGGGGACTTTCCCAATCAACACAATAAAACCCTTTTCTGTCACAGTTTGAGTGTCTGGCACGTTAACTCTGCTCCATGCTCCCTGTGGCTGCAGGTCAAATGCTTCCTGAGGTGTCCACAGACCTCAGAACTCCAGAGCTGAGGAACATCTCAGGGTCTTCAGAGCCTGCAGCTTTCCCCACTGTTATCTCCCCACTGCTTATCTCTAAAGTCCTGGTGCACCCACCTCTGCTCCCCAAGCTCCCCAGCATCAAAGATGCTCAAACTCTGAGCAGCCAAAGCCCCTGCCAAGCCCCTAGCTCAGGACCAGCTTCTCAGACATGAATCCCTCCACCAGCCCAAGCCCTTGCCCCATCCTGCCACCCTCCAGTCTGAGCCTCTCTGCCCAGTGCCAGCCCCGCAAGGTTTGGTGGTCCTGTGTCCTCATCCCACCATGCACAGCTGCAGAAACCTGAGCTGGGAAGTCACCTATAGCCCCAGCTCTCTGCTGTCTCCTCCATGACCTCCTTTATCAGCTGGTCCATTTGTCTCTGCTCTGGGTGTCTCTTTTCTAAGGCTCAGAGCAGCCAGTTTGACCCCTCGCACATGGCTGGCTCCAGGTTGTGCTTCCACCCACATCCAACCTTGGTGGCTCCCCCAGTTCCCTCCTCCTGGAAACCACAGATACCATCATGCATTTCAGATTTGAATAAACTAACCTAAAAGAAAGAAACCAAAAGGCCTCTGGCCCAACAGCCTTATTGCATCACCCCAACCAGCAGCACTGACACCTCACTTTGTAGCTTAAGGGCTTTCACCTCCATAAAGTTAAAAACATGTATCTGTGAGCTCAGAAAATTCCCAGGCAGCACCAAAGGTTGGATGGGTTCAGGATACCCAGCCCCATGGCCCAGGTGAACACCCAGCTGTGCCTCAGCTCTTAAGGTTTGGAAGGATTTCTAACACTAGGAAAATGTTCTTTATCAACTTTAAATCACTCATATATTTCTTTCATGCAATATAATGTTGTTTGAAGTAATTTCCTGCTCACCAGAATTAAAATTTCCAGTAAGCGTTGCTGAAAATCAGTTCTTTGGGCTGATCTTTTTTCTGGATCTGGTTCCTTGAGCTCTGGTGGTTTCCAGCACAGGTCTGAGAGCAAAAAGCTGCCTTGGCTACATATTAAGCACAACATCATTTTTCTGTAAGAAAAGTCAGTATATTTATGGTTTGCTTTATAAAAGTTACTATAATACAATGGTACATAGTATTCAATTCACAAAAATATGAACAAATATATACAGCATGACACATCCACAACAAAAACACTTTCTTCAAAACAAGATACATACTGGTGACAGGTTCTATATGCACAAAACATCCCTAAATTTATAAATTTGCTTAACAAAAGAAAAAGCAGAAATCCTAAACCTTCAAAGCAGAGTTGTGGTTTTTCTTTAAAGGAACTTAAAAAGATTTAATTTCATTTATTGCAAACCATTTTAGCTACCTCCTTTTAAAGGAGGCCCTTTAATTTTCACACTGAATTAAAACAAACTGTTTATAGAACCAGAAAACTGCAGGATTGGGAGCCTGGGGTTGTTCTCTTTTGCTTTTAAAACTGCCCATTTGTTTTAGAGTGTCCGTTACGATGTGTTTCTTTTCACTTGGACAAATACTACTGTGGCAATTAAGGAGGAAACTCATAAAAGCAAAACAAATATTAACTTGAAAAAAAATAATAAATCCAGTTGCAAACTCACTTAAATACATTTTAGGGTGTCTATTAGACTGTACACATTTCCTCGCTTGAAATAAATAGATTCTGCACATTAGGTTTCAGACTGAAGGGGGGGAAAGAAGAAGCCTTGACTTGGCAATTTTTTTTGTCTTCAGTTTCTTAATGCTTCTAATTCCATCTATTTATTTGACAAAAAGACATATTTATACAGAATTTACATTATACAAAGCTTGACACAAGCTGTAAATGCCACCAGCTCCTTTGCTATATACTTAGTCCTTCTTCCTCCCCATCTCCTTGACATGATTTAGAGCTGGAATCTGTTTAAAAAGAACTCCAAATTACAATAGTCACTTTTAATAAATTATTTACATGCTCTTGAAGTACAAAGAAATCAGCAAAAAAATTTCAACATGTTTCTACAAGAAACAGTGTTTGAAGAGAAGATTCTTGAGTTTGCCTATGTACAGAAGATGCATTTTTTTTATACTTCAAAATCCTTTTCTCCTTAAATTTTTATTTTATACAGAAATGCACTGAAATGATCCCTGAAAAAGGTCACAAAAAACAGAACTGAAAGGACTGTATACTTTGTTGGAGTTTAAAAATGTTCTTTTTTTTTGTTTTTGTTCTTCTTGTAGAAATAAGCTGCTCTATACAATATAAATACCTGCAAGATGATCCCACCTTCCCCTCCCAGATCCCTGATAAGTCACAGACCACTTCTTGGGACCAAGCTGGAATGGCAGAGAGGGTGTGAGCCCATGGGATCAAGGAAGCTGTTGGGCAGTGGTGGGTGGGATTTAGAAGCTTCCTAGAAACACCAACCAAGGAGGCACCTGCACCCTGAACTCAAGCCAGCTTCAAGTTGGGAAAACTACAGATTTCAGTTACTCTCCTAAACTTTTTGCATGATTCTCTTGGATCATTTCACCCAGCAAGACACAATTTAGCAGGGAGCACAGTCAATGCCTCTCTTTTTATTTTGTCTTAGGTTTCAGTTTAAATTGGGGATGGGCTTTTCAGTGAGCAAAACCACTCCAGTAAATCCCTGCATAAAGCAGCACATGCTGCTGAGGTCTCTTGCCAGTCCTTGCCACTATGTTCATGGGGTCCCATCCAGGCTAGCCTGTTGACTCACACACCTTCTGCCTTTCTCCTTCCATCTCACCCCTTTCTAAGCACGAGCCAAAGTACCTGGGAAGGATTAGAAAGGCCTCTCCATGGGGCTGCCTCTCCAAACCACACCTGTGGCTGCAGGGCTCTCCTCTGCCCTGATGATCCCTGGCTTGTAGGGACAGGGCAGCCACCAGCAACTGCAGCAGCTTCTGGAAATCCCTCAACCAGAGATAATCCTCACCATTAAATGCTGGTTTGGGGCAGCTCCACAGGATGAGACAGAAGCTGTGTGGGGAGGACCGTGCAAGCCAAGGTTTATGGGGAAGAAAAGAAAAGCCTCAGGTTTGGCTTTGAGACCAGACCAATGTGAATTTTCAGAAGTGCTACAGGTCCAACACCTCCATTTCCTCCTGGTGGGTTACTGGGAGCTCAGGTCTTCAAAAAATTGACATTATTTGCCTGGGACAGTTTCAGAAGTAACCAAGGGATTTAGATGTTCATGGTCTTTAGCATCCAAAGTCCTTTGGTGCTCCTAAAAATGTGGAAGGACCCCAACCTTTAGGTCTTGTTTCAGAACATGATGACCTGTCTCCCTGCCTCTCCTCAACAAAGATTAAGGCAAACTACAGGGGCTATTCCCATCCAGAGCACACAGATATGCTGGGAAATACAAAACTGTCAAGTAGGTACTCAGGGGTGGAGCTATCTGGGGTGTCTGCAACCCAAAAAAACACTGTTAATGCACTGGCTTGACAAGAGAGGGAGAAGGCCAAGGACACCAGCAGGACTGCCACATGTGGGGGCTTCAGTTCTGAGACACAGGAAACTTCTGTGCATTTCCAAAGCTTTCAAAGTAAAAGGCCAAGATGTAGATGCCAATTGGAGCATCAACACAAGAAGATAAACCTTATTTTTAAAAAAGTAAAAGAAATTGAGCAGCTGATTTAACTCCCAAATGCTCCTGCCATCGCTGCAGTTACAACCAATGTTGAATGACAGAAACTAGTTGTGCTTCTCTTAATTTTAGGTTCCGGTCACCATTACCCAATTGCTAGGGAGATTTACAAAGAGGGGGGGAACAACAAAACAAGAGCAAAACAAAAACAGAGATGAGACTATGGACTGTCCAATCTCAGGGGCAATTTCCTCACCCTCAGACAGAAATGCAGGCAGTATTAAGGCAGCTTGTAGCTGTGTGTGCCTGTTCTTTCAGGCCTTTTGCCTGAGGAAGAAATTCAGATGCAGAGGCATCTAACTTACATTGCTCCACTCTGCAGTGCAGGCCTGGCAACTCCACGTAACAGCTGAAAAAACTTCCAGGAGACTCTTTTGGCAGCTTGTAACCTCTGATCATGGAGATGTGGTCACACAGCAATTATCACTGATTTTAAAAGGCTACAAGAATACAGCTGTGCAATTTGTTCTGTGGGGAGAAGATGTTTAGTTATGCAGATAATCTTCCCAGTTCATAATTACATTGCAACTTCCCCTTATAAGCCAATTAAAAATATTTTAGTACAACTAATCTCTAGTTCTGAAGCAGGAGAAATTCAATGCAAGTAGAAAAACTGATCCTGTCTATACCTGAATGGTTGTGTAACATCTCCAGATCACATCCAAAGAAGTGTTTCTTTGGTGTTTTGCCCCATTTCTAAATGGAACCTCTTGAAGAACTGCAACCTTCACCTCAGCACATCTACAAGGACAAAATGTATCAAAAAAAACACATTTCAAAACATGCCTTCCAAATTTCATGCTGTACAGGGGGAGGACAGGATTGCTCCTGCAGCCTGCTCTTGGGGACACTTCTACCATGTTCTTACTGGAGGGATGGAACCACCCCAGGGCAAGTTACTGAGTAACAGAGGGAGGAGAGCAACATGGCACAGTTTGCTCCTATCACAGGAGGCATCTCCCACATTCAAGGACAGAGCAAACACTTCACGTAAAACGTTGGAAGGGCAGGGAAAAACTGGTATGTGACACACATCACCATGTTCCCCCACCTACAGGAAGAAAATCCTGTTCTGAAGGTGGGCCATAGTGTAGCTGACAAGGAGGGTAAGATTTCTACAGCATCAATGTAGGCTGAATTGTCCACTTCTTGTCAGCCTCGGCCTATTTTGCACGCCAGGCAAACCAACCTCCAAGAAACAGGCATCCCCAAGGGCCACACATTGTGCCACCAGCCACAGCTACACCACTGACTCTGTTTCTCACTAGCAGTATCCCAGTATTATTCCTGCAGGGGTGCAGAGGTTTGGATCCCCCAGTTACCAGCAGGGCACATGAACACGAGAGGTGAGCCCAAGGTGCTGAGCTGAGGTCTGGGCCTGACCTGACTCTTCCCCGGGGTGTCCGGCTTCGGGGACTGGTTCAGACTCATCCCTAACAAAAAGGCAGGACAGTTTAACCTACAGTCCCAATGCAGACATCTCCACATATACACACACACCCAAACACACACACCCATTCACACACCCTTCAAGCCTCTGGCTTGCTCTGTAACATCAACCTTACATCTATTTACAGCTTACTCTGAGAAATCTGTGCAATTTTAGCCAATCAAGCTCCCAACAAACCCCTATATGGCATTTTCAGTCTCTGCTTCACATTTAAACGTTGAATGTCTTTTTCAACCAACAAAACTGATGAGAAAAAGGTAGCAGCATTTATGAAAGGATGAAGGTTTCTAACAATTAAAAAAAAAAAAAAAAGAAGGTACCATTATCCCATTAAGGAGCATGAATGTAGGGACTGAACAGAGAAGCTAGTGTTTGGATAGACCATGTCACACACTGGTAGTCACCTTTTTGTGTGCGTGTTGGATCTGAAAAGGAAAGAGCACCTGAAACATGAACAGTCCTCGTAAGCGTGTGCGCTTTTTGCTTCCATTTGTGATCCTGGCAGATGTGTGAAACTTGCTTGTTGGTTTGGTTTTCTTCTCTTTTTTCCTCTTTTTTTTTTTAAATATTTTTTCCTTTTAATTTTTTTTTTCTTCCTTTTTTTTTTTTTTTTTTCTCTTTTTTTCTTTTTTTTGGCAAAGTGCAACCACACCTGGTTACCACAGTTCTGACAGGGGCGAAGGTGCAAGTGTGACGAGAAACCTCGAGTTCAGTTCAGGGTTCCCCTGCAGTTCTCAGAGCCACAGAGACATGGGATTTTTACATCCTCGATTGGAAACTTGTAGTCATATGTAATTTCCTCATTCACATTGATGTGCTGTTTGGAGTAGATGACAATCTTCTTTTGAGACTCCACCGTGATCACTTTAGCATAACAATTTGGCTGCAAGGGGGACAGAACATAATGATTTAGGCTCCCAATGGCCATGGCTTCCCAGCCTCCACACAAGCCAGAAAACAGAGCAGCCCTTGTACTTCTCCAAAATATCCACATTCTGGTTATTTTTTGGTGCAAAAGCACCTGGATGATGCTCCACCAGGTTGATCATAGGCTCAGAACAGCTTAACTAATACTTAATAATTTGTCAGGCAGACAAGTTTGATACTTTTGCCATGTGGACACTAGAAGGAGACTGTTCCCACAGAATAAAAAGGCTAAAAATCTGTTTGTTTTAAGGATATATTAATTAGAAATGTTTGAACAGTGCCTGTCAGGGTCCTCCAACAGTCAGGAGGATTCTGAGTGCACACTGTCTCACTGTGTGTTTCATTTCTCAGGTCTCTCAGACCTCTTTGCACTACTTTAGACTCTGCTTCAATCTGCTGCAGCTCATTAACATTTAATCCTAACCCTGTAACTGGTGCTACAAGTCAAAGTCAGCAAGGGCTCAGTGGGTTCACAAGCATGTCAGAACAACCGTGGGCAAAAAGAGGACACTTACGTTGCAGCTGTGATTGATAAACCTGGCAAAGTTCCCACACTTCGTGGCATCGATGATGGTGTCGTGATCCACCCTGAACATGTAACTGCTGCCGATGCCCTCGTCCTCGTATCGCTTCTCACGCATGTCAGCAATGACCTGCAGGACACCCCAGGAGCAATGTCAGGACACACTTGGGATCCCTGAGCACTCACCTGAGCTGTGCTCAGGCCAACAGACACATGATCCCCAATGCCCCATGAGAAACCAGCCCCACTGAAACACAGCTCAGAGTGGGCTCCTTGAGAGCGCATCTCCAGAAGACCGGAGCACTTGGCTTCCAGGGGTTGTTGAAAATCCCACCCTCACACCTCCAGACCATGTCCTCTCCTGGCTCACATAGCTCATGCCTGACCCCAGGGACTCCAACCCCTGCTGTAATACTCAAGCACTTCTCTGAGGGCTGGTTTTGGTTCAGGTGTCACCCACAGTCCAGCTTACCTGCCTGATGTTCTGACCCACGTACTCAATCACCATCTCATCAGCTGCAATGGGCTCCATAGCAAAAAGGCCCCAGTCGTGAATGTGGCTCTTGCAGAATTTTAGTTTTTTCTTCCGGAACTGCATGAAGAAAACACCCCAAAACCCCAAGCCTGAATTAGCCACAGCACGGGAAGGGAAAGGCCACCCTTGGGTCCAGCATCCACAGCACGATCCAAGCCACCAGCAGTGCTGGGGTATCTCAATCCAATTTAGTTTCCTCCTGCCTTGCAGTGACAGAAGGCAGGACAGAGGTCAGAGGAGGTCCCACAGAGTTGCAGTACTTGGGTTCTTGCCACTGACCACACACTGTGGAGAACAAGCCCTCTGAGGCCATTGTTCTCTGTTCTGCATAACCCAGATGGATTAATTTATAGGCATTTATCAGCCAGCTCATGCCTCTGCTTCTCACAAGTGAGCACCCTGGACCAAGTGTTGTGTTTTTCCTGACTGCTCTGTTCTTGCTTCTTTAGGTAAATTATTTGTACTACACATTGTATTAAGCTGCATTGTTCTATCAAGTTGTATCACGCGAAAGAACAGGAGAGTCAGGTACCATTCAGCCTCTTCTGGGGATGCTGAGATGGCCACCACCAAGGTGAGACCAAACTGGCAGGAGGTGCTCTGCTCTGGCCTCAGCCTGCCCCCAACCACCCCCCGTGCAAATAAAAAATCTGTGAGATGACCTACCTTGAGTTGGTTGAACTTGAGCAGGTCACTGTCACAGCTACCAGTGAAGGAGGAAAGGAGCCTGCGTTGCTCTGACCGCCTCTCGGAGCCAGCCCGGGTGGAAGCGTGAGGTTGGGCAGGGATGCTCATACCCTGGAGAGGACAAATGGGTGATCAAAGCTGACCCAAAACCCTGCAGCAACCCCTGGTGCTACAACACATCACTGCAGAACGGGTGGCCTCCTACAACACCCCACATCAAACACTAACACCTCCCAAACAGCTCCGGGAGGGCCAATGCGATACAGGAGTAGCAACAGCTTGTCCTTCCTCCTTGCCAAAAGGCAGGAAGCATCCACTGTGTGACACCAAACCCCATTCACAGAAGACGTGTCCTCACCTGCGTGTCAGCTGGAGGCTCCTCTGCAAAAGCTCGGCTGTTGTTGAGGTATTTCAGTTTGTCCTTCTTGTCAATTTTGTAGTAGCCTTCACTCCGTGCACAGCCCGTCACGTGCTCTCGCATCCCATCATCCCGCTTCTTCTTCTTGGGGGTAGAAAAGCTAGTAGGTGGGAAGAAGTTAAGGAGAAACACAGCCACTGGTGGATATCAGACAAAACTTACTGCAGCTGTGTGGAGCTAACACCAGGAGCTTGGAAAATTAGGCAGGTTTTGGGAGGGTTGCATAAAATAACAATACTACTGAAGAAAAAAACATCACTGCAGCACACGTGCCTGCAGGAAAACCAAACATGGTCTTGCCTTCTTGCCTGTGCACTTTGGGGAACTAAAGTAAAGAGATAATGATAATTTAAACATCAAAAGGTTAAGCTGTTAAGAGAAAACTGCTTAAGAAAGGACTTCCCCACAGCACCCATCACATACACTGACAGCAGCTGCCCAGCCATCCGGATTTCGCTGTTTTGAGTGACAAGCTTTTGTTCTAGCTCCAGATATTTCCTGCAGCCACCTCTAGCCCTGAAGACACCTGCACTGATCTCCCAGCAGCAATCATCCCACCCACCAGGGCTAGGAGCAGCACAGATGGGCCAGAGACATTCCTCAGCCCAAAGGGCTTTGAGAGAGATGCTGCTCTCACCAGCCTCCATAAATCAGCTCCTTCAGACCTGATCTGAAGGGTAAGACCTCATGCAGGTGTTTCAACCCCACTGCCCTGAAGAGTCAAGGAAGCCTGCAGCTGGCCTGGCAGGGACTTGCTGTACTGAGCAGGCAGAAGGCACCTTCAGATGTTTGTCTTCTGTAAGGACAGTAGAGCTGTACTGCTGGCAGGTCACCCCAAAAACACAGCTACGAAGCCTATGACAATTGAGATACACTTAAAAATGCTCCCTGTGAGTCATAACGTGGCCTTGATACCAAAAAACTGAAGCAGAGAGACCACAAAAAGCAAGAAGTGATGGCCTTGCAACCAGGGCGCTGAGGTGTGAGCTCACTGCAGGGCAGGTGAACCCTGCAGGTACTTTCACACCCACCATGCAGTGGAGCACAGGATGAACCAGCAGCTGCCTGCAGATGGCTTTTAAATGGTTTGTTTAAAAAGGGACTGTAAATTTGCTGTTACAATAATCCTTATCACCAGAGAAGTAGATTTCAAATATTTCCCCTATGGAAGTTCCAAACACAAGCACATTTCAGGGCAAGGTCACAGCCAAGCCCTACCCTGAGTTGTCCTCTCCTGCCTTTCCTTGGCTGTGATCCCCCATCACTGCAAGGACAGTCACTCCTGCCTTGAAACCAGTCTGGTTTTGGAACTGCTTCCCAAACAGTGCAGACAAAGACTGAGAATTACTGGGGATGCTGCACTTCATCATCTTTTAATATAATTTTAAACAAATAAATCTATTTTGAGGGTGTTGCACTGGTATAAAAAGGCAGAAAAACATAAATTCAATCTTACATGTTTGCCTTTGAGATGCAGAGAAAGGATGAAAATGCCCAGCTCAGCACTCTGCTCCACCTGCTTTTTGTTAGTATCACATCACTGACTATTTTACATGTTTTGGGCTTTTTTGCTTTTGTGTCTTGCAGGGAGTAGGGGATGAGATATTTTAACTCCACACAATCTCCAACAACACACAAGGTGGTGCCTTTGTCTTCTTCAACATAGCAGGTTAAAGCTGCTAGCACCACTAACCCATCATTTTAGGCACAGATGGTGAGATTATTTTAACAGCAAGTTTCAGCCCCAAGTTAAAGCCCTGTACATGCAGACTGGAAATTCCACAGGCAAGCTGAAAAAAAAACCAGGTCTAGTTTAAATGCAGACAGAAGCTTCTCCCATTAGCAAGGAAATCTTCCCCAGAAGAGGTGCATACAGATTTCCCCTGCAGTCCTAGACTGAAAATGCAGCAAAACCCACCTCTGCTCTAGTTCTGTATTGCAGCTTCAGGGAATATAACAGCCTAAAATTCCCTGCTGGTAGAAGCAAGTGCGATTCTAGTAAGCAAATGTTCCTTCCACCAACAAACTTAGTCTTTGGCATCCTGAGTCCCACACACTGAGGGCATCTTACACATGTTGTGTGATGCAGAGCACCAGTGAGAAAGGATATAGGGATGGAAAACCCAGAGGGTGTCATTGAGCCAGTCCATACCATTGTCCTGCTGCAACAAGCGGTCGTACGTGATACACATGAACTTGATATCTTCCTCATCGATGCCTCCGTTCCAGATGTCGTACAGAATGGTCATCTCCTCAAACTCGGAGCGTGGCCTGAACTGAGGCTGGGGTGGGGAATACTCAGGGGAAGGAATCACTGGGAGGTCCTCAGGTGACTTCTTCTGCCTTCGCCACTGTCTCTTAGGCTTCACGTGAGCTTCTTCTTCCTTGAAGTCTTCGTTCCACTGGTTCTCCAGTTCTTTAAATGGCAGTTTCTCTGCAACTGTCTCAGCTGCTATTTTCTCATGGAAACCGTCATTCCTGAAGTCCAGGGTGACAGCTTCAGGGTCTTTCAGTCCATAGAAAGCATCAGGATGTCCACTCAACAGCTCTTTGCTTACAGAACTTTCGACCAAGGCCACTGGCACAGGAGGAGGTTCCATGGTTTTGCCCGAGTACACATCCAAGGAGAGGACAGAAGGTGGTGACCGTCTTGGCCGTCCTGGCCTCCTTTTGGGAAGAACTGAAGGTGGTGGTGGGGGAGGAAGAAGAGGAGCACCAGCGGGTACTTCTGGTGAGAGCAAAACAGATTTTCCTTCTGCCTTGCACTCCTCGATGGGCATTCTCCCATCGCCATGCATGCATGGCAGGGCTGCTACAGGTACTGGCTCATCAGGTGGCAAAGCCATGTCCGTGTGGAAATCTGCCTGTGGGGGGCTGGCAAAGGGGATAGGGGAAGGAACACTGTTCATGCTGATTGTAAGAGAAGCACCAAGAGGCTCTTTAAAGGGTTTCTCATCTAGCTCATCCTCTGACTGTTTCTTGCCAGACAGAAGGCAAGGAATGGTAGCACCAGCCTCTGGGAAAGTAGGTGTGAAGTTGAAGTCTCTCCCAGGAGTCCGAGGAATGCCACTGTTGATGCCAGGAGATTGGGATGGGTAGGAAAAGGGGCTCCCTGGGACTTGAGGGGAACTGAGGGTCAGACTGCTGCCCGTAAGGGGAGCGTCGCTTCCTGGCGTGGCTGGAACAGTGTCCGTGCTCTGTGACTTTGCAAGCGGGTGTGAAGACTTGGCCAAAATATCCCGCCCAGGAGTCCTAGGAATCTCCTCTTCCACAGATGTTTTGGTCACCATTAACTGTTCAGGGAACTTTTCTGGAGGGACTACAGATTCTTCTTTACCAGGAGTCGATGGTAAGGGAAGCATGGAGGATGGCACCTTGTGGGCTGGAAGCAGAAGAGTCTCAGTCTCCGAATGGATCATCACCTCCCGTCCCGGCGTGCGGGGCAGCCGCTCCTTCTCCTCCGCTTTTCCCACCGGCAGTCTTGGTTTAATCTCAGC
>NW_009953404.1:459023-463357 GCF_000747805.2 Chaetura pelagica | reverse complement strand
CGCTTGGTGGGCCAGCCGCTCCTCCTCCTCCGCTCTCCCCACCGGCAGTTTTGTTTTAACACGAGCTTCTAAGCTGCTGTCATCAGACTTGGGAAAGAAGCCGCTTTTGTTGGACAGAGGTTCTCCAAAGACTCCCACTGGAGTTGAGAGACAGAGTGCCTCCTCCTCATCTTGAGATTCAGGCTTTGGACCTTCCTGGACCTCGGGCTCCAGCACAGCAGCAGGTTCGGGCTCTTCCTCTGAAAGGGGGAAGAGAGAGGAGAATCAGGAGCTCTGCTCCCACTCACTTGCCACTCACCAGTAAAGGCATGTTTAAGATGCCACAATTACAGAACAGCTTAATTCCACTGGGAGGCTTTAAAAACTCCAATGCTTTGCCTTTTGGAGGCACAGAGTGTGGAGTAATTAGACGCTACCACAGACATCCCTAATGGACCATAAAAAAAGCACTATTAATTTGAGGATTAGCTACAACACAGGCCAGAAAGGAGGTTTTCTGCTTTCAACGCCCCTGACCACCTCTTCTACAGACATAAAAAGAATTAGCAGATTGCAGGGCGAGGATTTTGGAGGAGAGCTGTCAGAGCCCCAAGCTATCAGCTTTTCTGATGTGGGGAGGTAAACTAATTGCAGGGCCAAGGAGCAGCCTCAGCTCTCTGAGGAGGGAGCAGCCAAGGGAGGAGTGTAACGCTCTTGAACAAGGCATGAAGGGAATGGGAAGCCCTTGTAATGAATGAGGAGACACTCAGATGGTACCAATGAGGCAATTTATATGCTGCTCTCTCTGCAGCAGCCTCATTTGTCTGGAGTTAATTTACCCCCTTAGGGCTAGGGCCAAAATGAATCAACAGTGAATCTTGTTAGGCAGCTCAAAATAACATTTTCAAGAAGGAGAGTCCTGTCCCAGTACAGGTTGGGGGCTGAACTGCTGGAGAGTAGTGTAGGTGAAAGAGACCTGGGGGTCCTGGTAGACAGGAGGATGACCATGAGCCAGCAATGTGCCCTTGTGGCCAAGAAGGCCAATGGCATCCTGGGGTGCATTAGAAAGGGTGTGATTAGTAGGTCAAGAGAGGTTCTCCTCCCCCTCTATTCTGCATTGGTGAGGCCACATCTGGAGTATTGTGTCCAGTTCTGGGCCCCTCAGTTCAAAAAGGACAGGGAACTGCTCGAGAGAGTCCAGCGCAGAGCTACGAACATGATTAAGGGAGTGGAACATCTCCCTTATGAGGAAAGGCTGAGGGAGCTGGGTCTCTTTAGCTTGGAGAAAAGAAGACTGAGGGGTGACCTCATCAATGTTTACAAATATGTAAGGGGTGAGTGTCAGGGGGACGGAGTTAGGCTTTTCTCGGTGATGACCAGTGATAGGACAAGGGGTAATGGGTGTAAATTGGAGCATAGGAAGTTCAAGGTGAATATCTGAAAAAATTTTTTTACTGTGAGAGTGACAGAGCACTGGAACAGACTGCCCAGGGAGGTTGTGGAGTCTCCCTCACTGGAGACATTCAAAACCCACCTGGATGAGTTCCTGTGTGATGTACTCTAGGTGACCCTGCTCTGGCAGGGGGGTTGGACTAGATGATCTCTTCCAGCCCCTAAGATTCTATGATTCTATGATTCTGCACACTGACCTGTCCCAGAAAGGAACTGCAAACAGGTTCTTCTTTGCCCTACCCAGCTTTGGCTCTTGACAGCTTTTGGATTTTATGGCAGCCATGGAGTGACAGCTTGTGCAGGGACTGGATTTCCAGCTCTCCTAGTGGCAAAGCACTGCCCAGTCCACAGAAACCAGTCCTGCCCAAGGCTCACACTGCAGGCCACACTAGATGTGCTCTCTCTGTTGGCTCCAGTTTTTAACTTTGTAATTCTCCCCTAGCTGCAGAATTTTTCAACCCTTATGCATCTCACTCCTGTTTTAGTACAAGGTTTTTAAGTTCCTTGGGTCACTGTATTGAGTAAAGAAAAGGTCCTTCTTCCAAAAAAAACAGGGAGTATCACTCATTTGAAAGGACTCAGCAAAAAATACCCACAAATAACAGGTACCATATATAATTCTGAGACTCCACTCACCTGCCCCATATAGCCTCCTGGTCACATACTGCTTCAGTATTTAAACCAAAAAGAGCCAGAAGTGACTCATTAAGCACGGATTCCTGTTCTGTTTTAGAGCCGTGGCTTTTCTATCTTGAGCTTCAGCCACCACACCATCCAATCAGTCACCCTCAGACGATGACAACTGTTCAGTTCCTGTAGGGAACTAACTAAACTGGCCCAGGATAAGATTCTGGATACAATAACCACAGTATTTTTAGTAGCAGATGGCTTGCGTGGAGCTCCATACTAGGAAGAAAAGTTCACCACAGACCTGTTTCCCTGTACAGATAACCCCTAGCCTAGTGCCAGGACTGGAGGAAGGAAGAATACAAGGGAAATACAAAACCATACATATTGGATGCTGTGAGATACTGTACTTGGAAACGTGGTAAAAAATGCCAAGTCACATGGAAGGGCCTACCTGGCCTACAGATGGGAGACAGTGCAAGTTTTGTCTCCTGGTCTCTTTCCATAACCAAGTGTTTCAGTGTTTCAGCAGCAATAGATGCCTCTGGGACTTCACCACATTCACCTTCCCCTGCCTTGATTTCTTCCATGCCTTCATCTTTCACTGCCAATGCTGGCTCTGTGAGTCCCAAGCCTGTTGCATCCATGTAGTCATCCACAGGATACAGCTCCAAAATTGTCTCCCTCTCATCATCAGGAAGCTCATGACCAGCAGGCTCATGCTCTGTCTCACCAACCATGGCTTCTCTGTCTTGAACTTCAGCCACCTCCTCTTCCTCTTCCTCCTCCTCCTCTTCATCATCCTCATCATACAGTATTTTTAGTAGCAGATGGCTTGTGTGGAGCTCCATACTAGGAAGAAAAGTTCACCACAGACCTGTTTCCCTGTACAGATAACCCCTAGCCTAGTGCCAGGACTGGAGGAAGGAAGAATACAAGGGAAATACAAAACCATACATATTGGATGCTGTGAGATACTGTACTTGGAAACGTGGTAAAAAATGCCAAGTCACATGGAAGGGCCTACCTGGCCTACAGATGGGAGACAGTGCAAGTTTTGTCTCCTGGTCTCTTTCCATAACCAAGTGTTTCAGTGTTTCAGCAGCAATAGATGCCTCTGGGACTTCACCACATTCACCTTCCCCTGCCTTGATTTCTTCCATGCCTTCATCTTTCACTGCCAATGCTGGCTCTGTGAGTCCCAAGCCTGTTGCATCCATGTAGTCATCCACAGGATACAGCTCCAAAATTGTCTCCCTCTCATCATCAGGAAGCTCATGACCAGCAGGCTCATGCTCTGTCTCACCAACCATGGCTTCTCTGTCTTGAACTTCAGCCACCTCCTCTTCCTCTTCCTCCTCCTCCTCTTCATCATCCTCATCATCCTCATCCTCATCATCTGAGTCTGAACTCGACTCAAATTCAGAGGAGTCCTCACTTTCATCGGATGATTCAACTTCAGCCTTGGAAGACGATGGACTTGCTATATCTGCAAGAACAAATTACCATTAGTTCCCCTTTCTGACTTCATTAAACAATCAGGGTCTACCACAGGAGCAAATATCACTTCCACACTGTAACAGGGTGGAAACAGCACCAAGAGCAGTGTGTGGGCCTCTCAATTTGTTTATTTTTGCAGACTTACGACCCCTGTACTTGGATGTTTACAACACTCACCACACAGGCAGTTCTGTGAGCAGCAGAGGTGGTGCTGCCTGGGTGGATCTCTTGGTGGATTGGTTGGTGTTGTACTAAAAGATTTTCTGCTCACAAGTGCAGAAGGCAGAGCAAGCCTGACCCAAAGGCTACACTTCCTGCTTCTGCTGGAACTGCTTACCCTCCTCAGAGTCCTGCTCCTCCTCCTTGTCACTTGTGTCTATGCCTGTTTCCTCTTCCTCATCATCTTCATCCTCATCATCATCTTCATCCTCATCTTCATCCTCATCATCATCTTCATCCTCCTCCTCATCCTCCTCTTCCTCCTTTGCAAGAAAGCATTGTCAAAAATGAACAGGGTTTGACTCTGAGAGCTGGCTGTCACTGGAGCAACCACCAGCCATGCTCAGAGATGTTGATCAGAGAACCTGAGGGGGGGAACAACCTTACGGAAGTTCTCTTAGGACAGACCCTGGTACCTGGAATTACTGTGTCCCTTTTAATGACAGACAGCATTCCAAACTGCAATCACAAACCAACACACCTTGCCAGGTGCTGCTTTCACCAGGCCTCGCTCTTCCTCCTGCTCCTCTTCCTTCTCTGAGGAGGATTCTTCCTCT